>NC_083593.1:41385361-41727861 GCF_027579695.1 Neoarius graeffei | reverse complement strand
TCCTTCAGTGACTGTCCAGAACCCATGCAAGTGGGTCGTACTCGCCTCTCCGCATCTGAGAGGGAGCGCAGAAGGAGGGACAAGTGCTGCATCTACTGTGGCAAACCTGGTCACTTCCGAGCATCATGTCCCGAACTCTTGGGAAAAGGACCGCCCCGTCCAGCCGAGGGAGGGTTGTGACGGGGCCTACCCTCTCTCCCGGACTCCCTGGCCAAGGAATCTACATCCCGGTCTCCATCTCCTGGGGTGAGTCTGTCCACTCTTGTCAAGCTTTGATAGACTCAGGGGCGGCTGGGAACTTTATGGATATTCACTTCGCCCAAAGCATCAATATTCCGACTGCACCTCTTGAAGTCCCACTGTCTGTGTCTGCCCTCGATGGCCAAGCGTTAGGTGATGGAAGAGTCACCCAAGTTACTTCTCCAGTTTTCCTCCAGTCTCAAGGTCACAAGGAAGAAATATCCCTGCACCTGATTCCTTCACCTGAGTTCCCAGTTATTCTAGGCCTTCCTTGGCTTACTCGCCACAACCCTCGCATAGACTGGGTAACAAGCCAGGTTGTGGAATGGGGCCCTGCATGCCATGCCTCTTGTCTGCTCTCTAGCTCTCCTGTGTCTCCTGCCGAGCCCCCTGATCTCACCGAGTTATCTCAAGTTCCCACAGAGTACTGGGATCTCAAGGAGGTATTCAGCAAGAGCAGGGCCGCCGTTCTTCCTCCGCACCGGGCCTACGACTGTGCCATCGACTTGCTCCCTGGGACTACCCCTCCTCGTGGCAGACTGTTTTCACTCTCTCAGCCAGAACGCAAGGCCATGGAGGAATACCTCAAAGATGCCCTGGTCTCTGGGTTTATTCGACCCTCGACTTCACCTGCTGGAGCCGGCTTCTTCTTTGTCGGCAAGAAGGATGGGGGGCTCCGACCATGTATTGATTACAGGGGCCTGAATAAGATCACTGTGCGCAACCGATATCCCCTTCCGCTGATGTCCACAGCTTTCGACCTGCTCCAAGGCGCCACCGTCTTCACCAAGTTGGACCTACGGAACGCATACCACCTCATCCGTATCCGACAGGGAGACGAGTGGAAGACTGCCTTTAACACCCCGTCTGGGCACTACGAATACCAGGTGATGCCCTTCGGACTCACCAACGCACCAGCTGTTTTTCAGGCCCTAATCAACGACGTCTTAAGGGACATGATTAACCTATACGTTTTTGTCTACCTCGATGACATCCTTATCTTTTCCAAGACCGTGCAGGAGCACCGCCACCATGTCCGCCAGGTTCTCCAGAGGCTGCTACAGAACAATCTGTTCGCCAAGGCCCAGAAATGCGAATTTCATGTTCCCGAGGTCTCCTTTCTGGGATTTATTGTACGGACAGGCCAACTCCAAATGGACCCTGCCAAGACCCTGGCCGTCCGGGATTGGCCTACTCCCAAGTCCGTTAAGGAGGTTCAGCGGTTCTTAGGATTCGCTAACTTCTACCGCAAGTTCATCAGGAACTTCAGTTCTGTGGCAGCACCCATGTCAGACCTCACCAAAGGGACAGGTGGATCTTATGGCTGGTCTCCTCAGGCAGAAAAGGCGTTCAAAGACCTCAAGGACCGCTTCTGCACGGCACCCATTCTGGTTCTCCCGGACACCTCCCAACCATTCATCGTGGAGGTGGACGCCTCGGACAGTGGTGTCGGCGCGGTGCTCTCTCAACGTTCGGAAGGAAAGCTGCACCCCTGCGCTTACTTCTCCCACCGCCTGAGTCCTGCTGAGTCCCGGTACGATGTGGGGGATCGAGAACTGCTAGCGGTCAAACTGGCCCTTGAGGAGTGGAGGCACTGGCTGGAGGGAGCACAACATCCATTCCTGGTTTGGACTGACCACAAGAACCTGGAGTACCTCCAGCAAGCCAAGAGACTGAACCCTCGACAGGCTAGGTGGGCCCTGTTTTTCAGTCGATTTGACTTCACCCTCTCATACCGCCCCGGCTCCAAGAACACCAAACCTGACGCACTGTCCAGACTGTTCTCTGCCACTAACAGGGAGAATGAAGTCGGGCCTATTATCCCTGTGTCCCGGATTGTGGCCCCTGTCCGCTGGGGTATTGAGGAGGCTGTCCGACGAGCCCAACGCCAGGACCCCGGTCCTGGGACGGGGCCACCAGGCCTCTTGTACGTCCCACATCAAGCCCGGGCCAAGGTTCTCCAGTGGGGTCACTCTTCCCCTCTCACCGCCCACCCGGGAGCTCGGAGGACCCTGGACTTCCTGAAAAGACGCTTCTGGTGGCCTAACATGGAGCAGGAAGTAAGGTCATTTGTCCTGTCCTGTGAGGTTTGCACCAGAACCAAGAACCCACGACAGCGTCCCCAGGGTCTCCTGCATCCTCTGACCATTCCCCGGCGTCCCTGGTCCCACGTGGCAGTCGACTTTATCACGGGTCTCCCTGAGTCACAAGGTAACACGGTCATTTTGGTCTTAGTTGACAGATTCTCCAAGGCCTGCCGCTTCATACCACTGTGCAAACTCCCCTCTGCTCTTGAAACTGCAAAACTTTTGTTTAATCATGTCTTCCGAGTCTTTGGTCTTCCACAGGACATCGTCTCAGACCGAGGGCCCCAGTTCTCCTCCCGAGTGTGGCACGGGTTCTGCAAGGTCATCGGAGCCACTGCCAGCCTCTCCTCTGGGTTTCACCCACAGTCCAATGGTCAGACGGAGAGGCTCAACCAGGACCTGGAAACCACCCTGCGAGGCCTGGCTATGGATAACCCGACATCGTGGAGCACCTGGCTGCCATGGGCGGAGTACGCCCACAACACCCTGCAGTCATCGGCCACCAAGCTGTCGCCATTCCAGTGCCAATTCGGGTTCCAGCCACCTCTGTTCCCGGACCAGGAGGAGGACGCGGGGGTGCCCTCGGTCAACCAATATGTGAGACGGTGTCGCAAGACCTGGAGCAAGGTCAGGAAGACCCTCATACAGACCTCCAGAACCAACCAGACTCAGGCCAACCGCCATAGAAGACCTGCACACGCTTTCCGCCCTGGGCAGCGTGTTTGGCTGTCCACTAAGGACCTTCCACTGCGGGTGGAGAACCGCAAGCTTGCTCCTCGCTACATTGGCCCCTTCAAGGTGGTGCGCAGGGTGAACCCTGTCTCCTACCGGCTCCAGTTGCCCCGGACTCTGAGGATCAACCCCACTTTCCATGTTTCCCTGTTACGGCCCGTACTGACGTCTACGTATGCCCCTGCCCCTAGGAACCCCCCACCCCCCCGCATCTTCCAGGGGCAGACTGTGTTCACTGTGAATCGCCTGCTTGACTCCCGCCGGGTCCGCGGAGGGTTGCAATATCTGGTGGACTGGGAGGGCTATGGTCCTGAGGAGCGCTGCTGGGTTCCTGCTCGGGATGTCCTTGATAAAGAACTATGTCGGGACTTCCATTCGGCCCATCCGGATCGCCCTGGGAACGTCAGGAGACGCTCCTAGAGGGGGGGGTCCTGTTAGGACTAGGACTGTTTTGGCCTCTAGAGGCCGCTGTTATTTCCTTTTCATGTCGTGTTTATTTTGGCCTCTAGAGGCCGCCACTGTTCCTGTGTTTTGTGTTTGTGTTAATTGCCTAATTATCTTCACCTGTGTCCTTAATTAGTTTGTCTATTTATACCCCTGAGTTCAGTCCTCTTGTCACGGAGTCTTTGTGCTGTTATGTTTATCTCCAGTTTCCTTTGTACTGTGTTTTTTGATCTTCTTAGCTTTTGTATTTTTGCACTTTGCTTTTCTTTTGGATTATACTCTTTGGTTTTTTTTTGTCTTTTGTTTTGCCCTGTATATAGTGTATATAGTTTAAATAAACCTTTTGATTCTTTTTCTACTTCCGCCTCACGCCTCTGCATTTGAGTCATCCCCCTGGTGGCCTAGTGGGGGTTTGCTGGATTATCACACCAACGAACCAGGTTCGAATCCCAGCAAAACCCTAACAGAACTAGAAATAACCTTAAACCAGAACCAAGTCTTATTTGGGTATATATTATTGGAATGACCTTAACAGCCTTGTTTGGATACATATTTATCACTTAGCGCAGGTGGTTTATTTTCATATTAAGAATAATCAGGGAAGTCTGTCCTTGAATTGAGAACAGTGCAGTTCACTTTGGGGATATTGGAAGAAAGAGGTGGAAATGTATCCTTATATAGTGTAAGTCTGGCATTGGTGGAATACTATAAAAATGGATAATTTTGAGATTTGGAACCAGTTCACTCTGCAGACCGAACTTGGCCTTTGTTAACTGATTTAATAAAAGTCGAAACTTTTCTGCAACCTCTTTGACTTTGGATCATTTTTGCTTGGGAGAGTTTAGGTTTTGAGAGTTTCCGTCCCAGTACTGACCAACGATCTGCATAGCCAAAGTCCTTCCCACGCCAAATGGTGCATAGGGCGGCGCCTATCTCCATTTCCGTAGCCCTCGACCTCTTGCCTATTACATAGCTAGGGTTACAGTGGGGGGCTAGTCCTCTGGTAACCGCGAGAGTTTGACTCCCTACTCACATATGTATTGCAGCATGCCTTGCCAGATGGCAGTAGGTACCATTTTTACTTTATGATGGTCTTTGGTATGACCCGACCATGAGTCAAACTCATGATCTCCCGATCGAGAGGTGGACAAGCTGGCCACTAGCCAGTAACGATCTGCATAAATGAGCCTTTAATCGGGTACCAACCTTTGTTATATAGTATTGCTTTGTTATACTTTTTATTTCTAAAATATTCAATGTGGGGCGGCACGGTGGTGTAGTGGTTAGCGCTGTCGCCTCACAGCAAGAAGGTCCAGGTTCGAGCCCCGTGGCCGACGAGGGCCTTTCTGTGCAGAGTTTGCATGTTCTCCCTGTGTCCGCGTGGGTTTCCTCCGGGTGCTCCGGTTTCCCCCACAGTCCAAAGACATGCAGGTTAGGTTAACTGGTGACTCTAAATTGACCGTAGGTGTGAATGTGAGTGTGAATGGTTGTCTGTGTCTATGTGTCAGCCCTGTGATGACCTGGCGACTTGTCCAGGGTGTACCCCGCCTTTCGCCCATAGTCAGCTGGGATAGGCTCCAGCTTGCCTGCGACCCTGTAGAACAGGATAAAGCAGCTAGAGATAATGAGATGAGATGAGATGAGATATTCAATGTGTAACATAGACCTGGTGGCACGGTGGTGTAGTTGTTAGCATTGTTGCCTCACAGCAAGAAGGTCCTGGGTTCGAGCCCAGTGGCTGATGAGGGCCTTTCTGTGTGGAGTTTGCATGTTCTGTCCGTGTGGGTTTCCTCTGGGTGCTCTGGTTTCCCCCACAGTCCAAAGACATGCAGGTTAGGCTAATTGGTGGCTCTAAATTGACCGTGGTTGTGAATGGTTGTTTGTCTCTATGTGTCAGCCCTGTGATGACCTGGCAACTTGTCCAGGGTGTATCTCGCCCATAGTCAGCTGGGATAGGCTCCAGCGACCCTGTAGAACAGGATAAGCTTATATAAATATTTATATATACAGTATATATTGTTTCTCTTAATATAAATATTTTATCTGATTTTACAAGTAAGGTGAGAGAGAAACGGCATTTCGATTCTCCTATATGTCCTGGATATATCGTGAATTGACAATAAAAATCGTTGAATCTTATTGACTGACCCCTGGTTTCAGCTGCCAGTCATTAATACTCCGATTCAACAGGTGGCGCTGTTGTCCTGAAACAGTGAACGAGTCAAGCGCTTTTCACTCCAGAGGAAGAATTTTGGATTGAAAAAAAAAAAAAAAAAAAGATGGCGACGCGTTTGAAGGTTAGGCACACTTAAAAATGAATCTTTCATTTCACATCGTTTGGATTAAAATGTTTAATTACTTATTAAACGTATTGTGCATGATGTAAATGAACACTTTGTCCATTTATTTTGTCTGTTCGGTGTTTAAAAGGAATCGAAACGCTCGAGACTGTATCTTTTATTTCTTCCATCTCTAGTTATTTAGCAAGAATGCAAAAGAGCAAAGTATAAATACTATATTATGATATACTTTTTTATTTCCTCCACATTTAAGGGGTACATCAGGGAACTGAATGTGTTAGTTTAGTTCTTACGGGTCTATGAATTGCATGTGTATGCATGCACTGAATTGACAGGACTGTTGATAGTCTGTATCTCAAATGTCACACACCAAGAGGGCAGTTGGGGATTAGATGCCTTGCTCAAGGGCACTTCAGCCATCATACAGAAGGAGGGGAAAGTGCTGTTTATTCATTCAACTCCCTCTACATTTTTCCTGCTAGTCCTGGGACTCGAACCAGCAACCCTTTGGGCCCACTGCTTCACTCATCTTCAGGCTATGCATCCAAGGAGAAGCCTACAGTCATGACTGTTACACCTGATACTTCTCCTTGGATGCAAAACTAACATTTGTTATCTCATCTCATTATCTCTAGCCGCTTTATCCTTCTACAGGGTCGCAGGCAAGCTGGAGCCTATCCCAGCTGACTACCGGCGAAAGGTGGGGTACACCCTGGACAAGTCGCCAGGTCATCACAGGGCTGACACATAGACACAGACAACCATTCACATTCACACCTACGGTCAATTTAGAGTCACCAGTTAACCTAACCTGCATGTCTTTGGACTGTGGGGGAAACCGGAGCACACCCACGCAGACACGGGGAGAACATGCAAACTCCGCACAAAAAGGCCCTCGCCGGCCACGGGGCTCGAACCCGGACCTTCTTGCTGTGAGGCAACAGCACTAACCACTACACCACCGTGCACGCAACCTGTATGAAATTATTTCTGTACAACCGTATATATATGTTTTTTTTTTTTTTCCCCAGGTGCTTCAGACTTTTAAAGCTCTCCATCGAACACGGATGACTGTGTTTAAAGATGATGACCGGGCTTTGACAGGTAGACAAAATATAAATAGTACACTGGTTGTTCAAAGTGTTTATTGTCATATTATGCACACTAAGGACGTGTCCTCTTGCACAATGAAATTCTTAGTTTGCTGTCCACCATGAATGCCAATTACAAATAAATAAATAGGCGGAAGAAATAATACAAAGTAAAGGCAATGTAGTGCAAAAACAAACAGTATAGTACGAAATAAAGGTAAATGTAGTGCAAAATAGGCAGTATCATACAAAAATAAGGCAATGATCGGACGTAGCAGCAAAAAAAAGGGCAGTAATGTGCAAACAGATGTAAACAGTCAAGGGCGGTTTACAGGGAGGTAGTCTATGGTTATAGACTCCTGTCAGCTGTTCAGGAGTCTGATGGCGGTGGGAAAGAGAGTTTTCTAGTCTGTAGTTATGCCTTTGTCTTAAATAGTACTTTAAGTCCTTAGACTACGTTCAGACTGCACCCTGAAACAACCCATATCCGATTTTTTTGCCCGTATGCGACCTGTATCCGATTTGTTATTGACAATCTGAACGACACAGATCCGATTTTTTCACATGCGACCCAGGCCGCTTGGATATGTGGTCTTAAATCCGATGCATATCCGATATTTTCACATGCGACTGCAGTCTGACCGGACAGGTCGCATTCATGCGACCTACACGTCATCAGCAAGAGACAAACGTCACTATTCTGCGTTGGCTAATCCCGCCTCTTTGGTGGAGAACAACAACATTTGTACAGTTTTCAGAATTTAAATAGACTTTTATAGAATTGATCAAGCTAATGGTGGATTTGGTAGGGACCTGGATGTTTATCTGTTAGCCTGATTAAATAAAACAGTTTCTATAACTGATTTATAACTTAAACCATCCTGTATTACAAAATTATAAGATTGTTCTGGAAATTTCCAGTAATTTGACACCTTCGGTCTCATTACTCTGCTGCCCACATTAATCAGATTATTGTGCGAGTTCCGCCGCCGCCACAAAAACCACATCGCCAGGTCTCGCCTCATCTCCATAGCAAACTGCACTGGTGTTTATGCACCTTGAGCCAGCACTGAGAGAAGTTGCAGAATTCAGCTGGCTATAAACAATCTAAATAAATATTTATAAAAATGTAGAAAAAGTTTATTAATATGACGAAATAAATATGTGCAAATTATTAAGCCTGAATTAAGAGTTTGGTAATACAGCGGCCGTATCCCAAATGACTGCCTACTGAAGCTCGAGTGCACTATATAGAGTTTAAAAATCCATGACTTCCTAGTAACATGTAGTGCACTTATATAGAAATTAGAGAGACATTTAGGAGTCAACCCTCGTTACCAGGCTACACGTTTTCATTTCAGTTCAGAAACAAAAACACACACGAGACCTCACACTTTAACACTAACCAGATAATTAAACAAACAAACAAAAAAAGAAATCATTAAACATGAAGAGTGCGCTTTTTTTTGTTTACGTATTACGTAGATGCGCTTATTACGTGTCAATTTGCGCATGCGGGACACTTTTGGGTCGTTTTCCGTTCATATTGGAGATCGCATACAAGTCTCATATAATTGGTAATGTGAACGGCCTAACAAAAAAATCGGATTTCACAACAAATCGGATACGGGTCGTTTCAGGTTGCAGTCTGAACGTAGTGTTAGAGCCTCCTCAGTGCCTGCCCTTTTGTTGATTAGGTCAAAGCGCAGACTTATGGTGCACGAGTCCTCAAGGGACACTTCAAAAGTTTGACACAATTTATCATTCTGCGATTCCATCAAACAGCTCTCTTTGCATACTTGTAGCAGCATTCATTGGTTTATGCTTATTTATAAAACTCTTCCTGGACACCTGCCCACCCCCATTATTGCTGTCAGTATCTGTGCTCTTCCCTTTTCATCAGAGTCGTCATTGTCATAACATAATTAATTAATTGCTTGTGAATGCAATCTATGAAATTTTGTCATTTTCAGTGGCGTGATATAGATCAAAATAACTCCATGTTTAATCGGGCTGTTTTCGTTTCATGTATCTTGCAAGTATGTTTCTGCTCAAAGGCAAATTGATGATGGAATAATGACCAATTAAACAGTACATTATATTACTTGTTGCTTATAAATACCGTTTGAGTACAGCTTTTGTTTACTCTGTATAATTACTGTAGCTGATACCTTATATAAAAAAGTTTTTGTTTTCTATCTTGCCGGAGTGTTATGTCAAAATATGACTTATTATCTTTAAATAATTAGTTAATTGGTTAGGAGTGTGGGAAATAATTAGTAATTGTTACTATTGCTGGGTTTCAGTCACGTGACTTTTCTTAGTGGTTTTACCAGAAGTGAAATAGCTGGTGGTCTAAACGGCTGCCGTAGTGCAAACAACTAGCGATAACTTATCAGAGTACGCTCGTAATCTAGAAGCCACTGCTCACTTTAGATATATTCATTAGATTGCTATGTGCAATGGAATCGACCCCTACAGTCTGGGAAAGAAGGATTTGTCATATGATCTCGAAAACTACCCTTCAGTCGAGTTCCCCGACATCTCGAACTATCTGGTGTTGCAGACGTCCTTCTACACCGCAAAACAGATGGAAGAGTATGGAGGCTTACAACTTTTTTGTACTGTACAGGGTTTTTTCTAGAAAAATTTAGTATGAGGGCGCTCACCATGGCGAGGGAGCGAAGCGGGGGGGGAGATGGTGCCGGTTGTCCCCCCCCCGCCGTGCAAAGCCTTTGAAAAATGCTCCAATGGGACATTCTGAGGCTATCTGAGAGGGAAATTGTAACAAATTGTCTGTCAACATTGAAAAAGAAAGAAGTAATCTTCTTCTGCCCCGGACAGTCTTTGGCTTTCTTCTGCTTCGTGCCGTGGGATGACATCTTTAAATGCCCAAGTGTCAACAAAAACAACTCGCGAATTACTTCTGTCAAAAGCTCCCGCGCCGGTGGATGAAAGGTCATTCAGTCTTGAGAAATCTCGCTCTACAAGTCAGCTGACCTTGTATGTAACCCATGTCAAATCTCGCGAGAGCAGCCGCGACAAGTAAACAACTAAACAACATGGCGCCTCAGTCTGGAAAACGCCAATTCGGATTGTTTTTGCACCGTCTGGCAGTGTATCTACGATGATTGGAATATTTTTGGAGCAATTATAACGTATTTGATGATCAGACACATTGTCACGTAGTGTTGCTGGGATGTTTTCACGGAGTCGGTAAGGGGGCGCACGCCGAGAGTAAGAGGGCGCAGCGCCCCTGTTCCCCCATTTAGATGAAAGCCTGCTGTATGTGGTTGGGTAAAGGACCTCGGTATCAAGTTGCTGCTGAATGAATCCTGTATTGTTTTTGCCCGTGTATTTTTTTTTTTTTAAGCTTTTCGTTTGCGTCTTTACAATGAAGCGCTGCAAGTTGAAGTGTAAACAAACAACAGTTTGCTTGATTCGCACTTGTGTTGGCTCTTATCTCTCAGGTAAATTATTCACAAAGATCATCAGAAACCCCTTTAAAGACCTGGATCTTAGTTAAACAAGATGGAGAAGTGATCACGGCGCATTGTAACTGTACGGCTGGGGAAGAATTTTGTCGCGACTTTCATGCCCATGGACTTTGTGAGGAGTAAACAAAGAAACAGCTGGGGACTTTAGCGCTTCGCGACTAAAAAAAAGTACCGTAAAATAACGACACATAGCAAGAAAAGTACTTGGAAAACACTAAGGACATAGGTGAGAGGGTCCGAGGGAGATGCAAAGCTTTCATGAAGTGATCTCTGCAAACTCAAACATGCTTCGACTCGGCTCCCTTAGGTTTCAGCAAGAGGTTCAAAAGCCACCTTTCTCGATGTCTGTGTTCGTTCACCCTTTTTTATTAGTTCACAGTGAACCCTGAAGAAACTTTTATCAGTTTCATGGTTTGATTGATTCGAACAACCTAAAACAACGCAAGCGTAAGGCATTTTTCATGCGAGCAATGCACCTTCTCTGTACAAACACTTTGTCAACTGAGCTTTGGTAGACCACCAGCTAAAGTTTTGAGTAACTGAGGTGGATGTGACGACACGTGAAACCCAGCAGTAGGTGGAATACACAGAAGCATTACTACGAAGCAAGTAGTAACAATAAAATAGTTGATTACCAAGGGAAATGAAGTTACTTTTTCATTACTTTTCTTTTTCAAACCACAGCTGCCAGATTAAAGATCAATGAAGAATTTAAGAAGAACAAAAATGAAACCTCAGAAGAAACTATACAGCAGGTGTGGCTCCTGTATACAATACAAATAAATGATAACAGAAATTGTAATTTATTTGGCCAACCTTTATGGACTCTTTTGATGATGATTATTGATTATCTTACAACCCCGATTCCAAAAAAGTTGGGACAAAGTACAAATTGTAAATAAAAACGGAATGCAATGATGTGGAAGTTTCAAAATTCCATATTTTATTCAGAATAGAACATAGATGACATATCAAATGTTTAAACTGAGAAAATGTATCATTTAAAGAGAAAAATTAGGTGATTTTAAATTTCATGACAACAACACATCTCAAAAAAGTTGGGACAAGGCCATGTTTACCATTGTGAGACATCCCCTTTTCTCTTTACAACAGTCTGTAAACGTCTGGGGACTGAGGAGACAAGTTGCTCAAGTTTAGGGATAGGAATGTTAACCCATTCTTGTCGAATGTAGGATTCTAGTTGCTCAACTGTCTTAGGTCTTTTTTGTCGTATCTTCCGTTTTATGATGCGCCAAATGTTTTCTATGGGTGAAAGATCTGGACTGCAGGCTGGCCAGTTCAGTACCCGGACCCTTCTTCTACGCAGCCATGATGCTGTAACTGATGCAGTATGTGGTTTGGCATTGTCATGTTGGAAAATGCAAGGTGTTCCCTGAAAGAGACGTCGTCTGGATGGGAGCATATGTTGCTCTAGAACCTGGATATACCTTTCAGCATTGATGATGTCTTTCCAGATGTGTAAGCTGCCCATGCCACACGCACTAATGCAACCCCATACCATCAGAGATGCAGGCTTCTGAACTGAGCGCTGATAACAACTTGGGTCGTCCTTCTCCTCTTTAGTCCGAATGACACGGCGTCCCTGATTTCCATAAAGAACTTCAAATTTTGATTCATCTGACCACAGAACAGTTTTCCACTTTGCCACAGTCCATTTTAAATGAGCCTTGGCCCAGAGAAGACGTCTGCGCTTCTGGATCATGTTTAGATACGGCTTCTTCTTTGAACTATAGAGTTTTAGCTGGCAACGGCAGATGGCACGGTGAATTGTGTTCACAGATAATGTTCTCTGGAAATATTCCTGAGCCCATTTTGTGATTTCCAATACAGAAGCATGCCTGTATGTGATGCAGTGCCGTCTAAGGGCCCGAAGATCACGGGCACCCAGTATGGTTTTCCGGCCTTGACCCTTACGCACAGAGATTCTTCCAGATTCTCTGAATCTTTTGATGATATTATGCACTGTAGATGATGATATGTTCAAACTCTTTGCAATTTTACACTGTCGAACTCCTTTCTGATATTGCTCCACTATTTGTCGGTGCAGAATTAGGGGGATTGGTGATCCTCTTCCCATCTTTACTTCTGAGAGCCGCTGCCACTCCAAGATGCTCTTTTTATACCCAGTCATGTTAATGACCTATTGCCAATTGACCTAATGAGTTGCAATTTGGTCCTCCAGCTGCTCCTTTTTTGTACCTTTAACTTTTCCAGCCTCTTATTGCCCCTGTCCCAACTTTTTTGAGATGTGTTGTTTTCATGAAATTTCAAATGAGCCGATATTTGGCATGAAATTTCAAAATGTCTCACTTTCGACATTTGATATGTTGTCTATGTTCTATTGTGAATACAATATCAGTTTTTGAGATTTGTAAATTATTGCATTCCGTTTTTATTTACAATTTGTACTTTGTCCCAACTTTTTTGGAATTGGGGTTGTATTAATTTTAGATATTTGTTCTATATCTGGTTTCACCTCAACTGTAAGAACATGACGCTCTCCTTATCTTCTGCAGATGATTAAGATGAGCAGAGCTGTTGAGACAGTCCTGCGGGAAAACGTTCTACAAGCAGAGCATGTGGGAGAAAATAAGCTCGGTAATATAATAAGCTTGTGATAAATGTTGTATCGGTATGCAGAACACTAACAGTGCATTGTGGTTATACAATAGTTGTGAATAGTACCAATTGTAAATCAAATGTCTTGTTTTGTTTTGTGCAGTTCTGCGACCCCGGGAGAGTCTGCTTTTAGAAAACGTACCTTACAGTGACACACCGAGAAAAAAAGCATAACACGCAGGGATCTACAGAGCCATTCTTCTTTGCTGGACTAAAGATTTTCCATAAATCATCTAATAATATCCCTCTTGGAACACCGAGGACAACTTCTATGGATCCTGAAGAAATTATTAAAGTTATAAAGATTTTTAAAAATTCTGGTAATATTAAAAATAAACCAGAATTTCATGACTAAATCTTCCCCTGAAATTGCTCTCAGACGATACAGTAGATTTGAATTGTACTCTGCTCTTCAGGCCTCTGTGTGTGACTTAGCTTTAAACTAAACATTTAAAAAGCACTTGACAAGGCAAAGTAGCTATACTTTGCCTTGTCAAGTGCTTTTTAAATGTATGAAAACATTTACAAACTTTGCTTTATCATAGACTGAGTATCTCAGTATGCATCCTATTTCTGCGAAGTATTGCATAAACATCCCTTTTTCAATTTAAGTGTGTAATGTGAGCTTTCTATGATGTTTGATACATTGAATTAAGACAAATCATTATACATTACAGGCATTTAGCAAATGCTTTTATCCAGAGCGATGTACAACATACCCAGAGCAGCTTGGGGTTAGGTGCCTTGCTTAAGGGCACTTCAGCCATTCCTGCTGCTCTAGGGCACTGAACCAGCAACCTTTTGGTCCCAAAGCTGTTTCTCTAACCATTCAGCCATGGCTTCTAATGTGAGTTTATCTACACAGAAATCGATTTGATCACTTTCTCATTGTGCATAAATACAGTCTGTTCACAAACATCTGAGGGAAAAACAGCATTTGATATTTCCAGTACACTTTTTGTTTAACAGAACGTGCAAAGATATAGTGACAGTGTACTTCCCAGACTGGCTGCTTAGTGTATACTGTATTTGTAAATATCTTTTTTTTTTCTTTTCCTTGTGATAAATGTTGTTTTTGTCTTTGTAAAATGTATCCGTTTTGTGCTCGTGTCTGAAACAGCATCCTTGTCTTCCATGTGCACGCTGAATAAAACTCTGGAACAGGGTCAGCTTCAGAAAGCAGTGGTTGTGATTTAACCTGAAAACCTAAGGTGAGATGAACCAAAATCAGAGTTTTCTGTTCGTGATACAATGATCTGACACAAGATCATTTACCTTGACAGTTTCTGAGACTAACCTGCAAAACAGCAGGTTTAAAAAAGTTAACCTGGAAGCTGCCTTGAGTATTCAGGAGCAGGAAATCTGAGCATATGTTCATCACTGTTGGAAATGTTATTTACTTTTACTGAAACTTTTAATGACAAGTGATTGTACCAATTTATGGCCAAAATGAGGTAATAATTAACAAATAATAACATCAACAATTTACATGTCTAATGTTGAGGGTGGTGGGTTTTTTTAGTCTTAGTATTTTTATGCCATAATCAATGTTGTTGGTGAACATCTCAGGGAAAAGTGTGGTTTACTGGGATAGGCTCCAGCTTGCCCGCAACCCTCATCTCATCTCATTATCTCTAGCCGCTTTATCCTGTTCTACAGGGTTGCAGGCAAGCTGGAGCCTATCCCAGCTGACTACGGGTGAAAGGTGGGGTACACCCTGGACAAGTCACCAGGTCATCACAGGGCTGACACATAGACACAGACAACCATTCACACCTACGGTCAATTTAGAGTCACCAGTTAACCTAACCTGCATGTCTTTGGACCGTGGGGGAAACCGGAGCACCCAGAGGAAACCCACGCGGACACGGGGAGAACATGCAAACTCCACACAGAAAGGCCCTCACCGGCCACGGGGCTCGAACCCGGACCTTCTTGCTGTGAGGCGACAGTGCTAACCACTACACCACTGTGCCGCCCTGCCCGCAACCCTGCACAGGATAAACAGCTACAGATAATGGCTAGATGGTCTAGCCCCTGGTGGTGTAGTGGTTAGCACTGCTGCCTCACAGTAAGAAGGTTCTGGGTTTGAGCCCAGTGGTTAACAGGGGCCTTTCTTTGTAGAATTTGCATGTTCTGTCTGTGTGGGTTTGCTCTGGTTTCCCTTTCAGTCTAAGGATGAGGTTGATTGGCTACTCCAAGTTGCCCATAGGTGTGTATGTGTTCCTGCCACCAGATGAGGGTTTGAGTCCCTCTGATGTGTTGTTTTCACCCAAGAGAATTCAGGGAAGCTTTCTGGATTGCTGACCTTCAACTATGAGGATGGCAAAAGACAGTATATTATAATATGCATTTAAATAATGTTCAGGAAGTAAATATGTAATGAGCGGGGTCCATGGAATTTATTCTCGAGTTAAAGGAGACCCAAGAACAAAAAGTTTGAGAACTCCTGATCTGACACCATGGTTCTCAAAGTGGGATCCAGGGACTCCAGGTATACGTGAAGCATAGCCAAGGGGGCCTGTCAATTTTTGATTTTGTTACAGTGGTGGAAACTACAACACGTTATCAAAATTATTATATTTAGGGGTCCAAGCATGTAAGTCAACTAATTTGTTTTATCAGTGGAATGTTAAGGAGTGGTGGCTCAACAGGTTAAGGCCGTGGGTTATGCTAGAATCAAATTCAGGCTGATTTTATCATGGCTGATATACTTCCTACATCTGGCCTGAATATGAACCCTGATGAAAAGTTTAGCATGTCAGGACTTTCTTGTATTTTCTCACCTAGTTTGATAACTCCTACAACATAGCTATGATCGGCAATTTCTTGACCATCATCCTCAATGACATGCAAGGATGTGAACGATGATTGGTCAGGGTCAAATTTGTAGTGTTGCCAGTCTCCTGACCAAGACACATCAAGAATTTATGGCATTATGATCTGATGTACCGGTGGCGACCATCGTGAAAGACAAAAATAATGTGTTATCTGATCCTGGCATTACTGATTGAAGGGTCGGGAGTTCAAGCCCTAGCATCACCAAGTCTGCACAATTGGGCCCTTGAGCAAGGCCCTTTCTTCACCCTACTGGCTGAACCTCGATGTAAGTTCAGGAATAGAAGAATGTATGGTTCCAAAAACAAAAAACAAAGCAAAACTCTGAATAATGTTCCTGTAATAAATCCATGCTGAGGAAAGTCTGTAGAATTTATTGTGGAGTTAAAGGTGTCCTTGGCTACAAAAAGTTCGAGAAGTCCTGCTTTAACCCAGGCGGTGTAGTGGTTAGCACTGTTGCCTCACAGCAAGAAGGTTCTGGGTTCAAGCCTAGTTGTTCTAGTAGCCTAGAGCGTGCATGTTCTCTTCATATCTGCGGGGGTTTCCGAAAGACATGCAGGTTAGACTAATTGGTGACTCTAAATTGATCATGAATGTGAATGGTTGTGTGTCTCTATGTGTCAGCCCTGTGATGACCTGGCGACTTGTCCAGGGTGTACCCCACCTCTCACCCATAGTCAGCTGGGATAGGCTCCAGCTTGCCCGTGACCCTGCACAGGATAAGCGGCTACAGATAATGGATAGATGATCTAACCCCTGGCGGCACGGTGGTGTAGTGGTTAGCACTGTCGCCTCACAGCAAGAAGGTCCTGGGTTTGAGCCCAGTGGCCGGTGAGGGCCTTTCTGTGTGCATGTTCTCCCCGTGTCTGCGTGGGTTTCCCCCACAGTCCAAAGACATGCAGGTTAGGCTAATTGGTGGCTCTAAATTGACTGTAGGTGTGAATGGTTGTTTGTCTATGTGTCAGCTCTGCGATAACCTGGCAACTTGTCCAGGGTGTACCCCGCCTCTTGCCCATAGTCAGCTGGGATAGACTCCAGCTTACCTGCGACCCTGTAGAACAGGATAAATGGTTACTGATAATGGATGCACTAACCCCATGGCACGGTGGTGTAGTGGTTAGCACTGTTGCCTCACAGCAAGAAGGTCCCACCAAGGCCCTGTCTGTGTGGAGTTTGCATGTTCTCCCCGTGTCTGCGTGGGTTTCGCCCACAGTCCAAAGACATGCAGGTTAGGCTAATTGGTGGCTCTAAATTGACTGTAGGTGTGAATGGTTGTTTGTCTATGTGTCAGCCTTGCGATAACCTGGCAACTTGTCCAGGGTGTACCCCGCCTTTCACCCGTAGTCAGCTGGGATAGACTCCGGCTTACCTGCGACCCTGTAGAACAGGATAAATGGTTACTGATAATGGATGCACTAACCCCGTGGCACGGTGGTGTAGTGGTTAGCACTGTTGCCTCACAGCAAGAAGGTCCCACCAAGGGCCTGTCTGTGTGGAGTTTGCGTGTTGTCCACATAGGTTTCCCCCACAGTTTAAAGACATGCAGGTTAGGTTAATTGGTGGCTCTATATTGACTGTAGGTGTGAATGGTTGTTTGTCTCTGTATCAGCCCTGCGATAACCTGGTGACTTATCCAGGGTGTACCCCGCCTCTCGCCCATAGTCAGCTGGGATAGGCTCCAGCTTACCTGCGACCCTGTAGAACAGGATAAATGGTTACTGATAATGGATGCACTAACCCCGTGGCACGGTGGTGTAGTGGTTAGCACTGTTAGGTTAGGATAATTGGTGGCTCTAAATTGACCGTAGGTGTGAATGGTTGTTTGTCTCTGTATCAGTCCTGCGATAACCTGGCGATTTGTCCAGGGTGTACCCTGCCTCTTGCCCATAGTCAGCTGGGATAGACTCCAGCTTGCCTGTAGAACAGGATAAGCAGCTATGGATGGATGGATGGATGGATGGATCTAACCCCCACACTCATTATTAGAGACACAGTGTCGTGCTCGCACCGTTAATGATGGACCTGTAGGTGGCGCTGCTTTCACATTTTGTCCTAACGGCACACCTCCATAGCGTTGATGGGAGTGTTTATCCGGAGCAACTCCTTTCTGTTTTACCCGGCTGCGGTCATTTATTGCTGAGATCAGTCCTGGTGTTTTTGTCTCCGGTTCGAGTGGAGTCCCGGTCCTCGTGTCCTCGTGCTGCTGCTTGTCTGGGAGGCTGAAAACCATCACCGCTGTGTCCAGTGTTCACAGGTGACATCTCAGTGTCTGTAGAGGACAGAAGTCAGCCGGGGACGAGGATCCGTGTCAATCGGTAGGGCATTGGTTTATTTGATCATCTTTTAAACAGACTGCAGATGTGAGTGTTCGAGGATGTGTCACAGTAGGGACTCATTTCTGTGTTGGGGTAAGGTTTTAATCCCAAGTATCAAGTCGTTTGCAGTCTTGTTTTTGTTTGTTTGTTTATTATTATTATTATTATTATTATTATTATTATTGGGCTATTCTTACACCTGACCCTGGCTTTTATTTCTATCATGAAGAGGAATTGTATGTAACATGTAACATAAATCTCCAGTAGGCCTTTTGCTTTGCAGTCAAGCTTTATTCTGTTCTATTCTATTCTATTCAACCACATATATGGATTACTCCACCATCATAAACAATAATTCAGTTCAAAATCCTGTTTTGACATGAAAAAGCCACGCATGTGTGGAGTGAATGAATACAATATTAGGTCTAGGTTTATTTGGCACGTCCTGTTGGGCACTACTGGGGTTGGTAAATGAATTTAACTGTTCTGTTTTTTACTTTTTTTTTTTTCATGATGGCTATATGAGCAATTGTCACACTATGTCTATTGTATTCTATTCTATAATAGTCTAAATTAAAAAAAAAGTACTCAAAGTGTTTTTTTTTTTTTTTCCTATAACAGACTGAAGCACACTACTGAGCCCAATAGGCATTGTCTGGAATTCAGTGGAAGTGATGTAAAAGGGGGTGGGACGAAGGTGTAGTGGTTAGCACTGTCGTCTCACAGCAAGAAGGTTCTGGGTTCGAGCCCAGCGGCCGACAAGGGCCTTTCTGTGTGGAGTTTGTATGTTCTCCCCGTGTCCCGTGGGTTTCCTCCGGGTGCTCCGGTTTCCCCCACAGTCCAAAGACATGCAGGTTAGGTTAACTGGTGACTCTAAATTGACCGTAGGTGTGAATGGGAGTGTGAATGGTTGTCTGTGTCTATATGTCAGCCCTGTGTGACCTGGTGACTTGTCCAGGGTGTACCCCACCTTTCGCCCATAGTCAGCTGGGATAGGGTCCAGCTTGCCTGCGACCCTGAAGAACAGGATAAAGTGGCTAGAGATAATGAGATGAGACTGAAGCACACTACTGAGCCCAATAGTCATTGTCTGGAATTCAGTGGAAGTGATGTAAAATGGGGTGGGACGGAGGTGTAGTGGTTAGCACTGTCGCCTCACAGCAAGAAGGTTCTGGGTTCGAGCCCAGCGGCCGGCAAGGGCCTTTCTGTGTGGAGTTTGCATGTTCTCCCCGTGTCTGCGTGGGTTTCCCCCACAGTCCAAAGACATGCCGGTTAGGTTAATATACAGTAGGACAGCCTTGGGCTGAGGTGCCCTTGAGCGAGGCACCTAACTCCCAACTGCTCCCCAGGTGCTGTTAGCATGGCTGCCCACTGTTCTGGGTATGTGTGTGTGCTCAATGCTTACGTGTGTGTTCACTGCTTCAGGTGGGTTAAACGCAGAGAGGAAATTTCACAAGTGTGTGATGAATAAAGTTGTGCTTTCTTTTCTTTCTTTCATCTGCATGGGTTTCCTCCGGGTGCTCCGGTTTCCCCCACAGTCCAAAGGCATGCAGTTAGGTTAACCAGCTACTCCAAGTTGTCCATAGGTGTGAATGGTTGAGAGGAGAAAACTTCTATAATAATCCAGTAGAAGGCAATGGGAAACCACTACTGTAATTCTTCCCTAGAAACTTTGATGGCTGAAGCTGTCAGAGCAGGCCTGTCTCCCATCAGGTGGAACACTGAAGAAGAAGATGTAAGACAATTAATCTCCTTTGAACATGTGCACGTTTCTTAAATCACCAGTAGGATAGGTAATGCCGGGATCAGACTACACAAATTCAGCCTGATCTTGACATGATTTTTTTCATGTTTGACAAATTCCCAGTTGCTGATATATTAATTCCTAAATATGAACATCGAGAACAATGAACAGGTCTTGTAGTATGATATAATCGAAGAACAACAATGTGGAATCTGGGACGCCTCACAACACCCCAAAGAAAAGTCTAACACATAGGACGTTTTTGTATTTTCTTGCCTAGTCTGACAACTTCTACGATATGTTCCATGATAGCTACGTTTGATGATTTCTTGATCCTTCTTCCTGGTGACACCCAAGGATGTGAACCATACCTGGTCAGCGTCAAACTTGTAGTGTTGTCAGTCTCCTGATCAACACACAGTAAAAATTTATGGCACTATGATTGCCTAATCTGACATGGTGACTATTGTGAAAGACAAAAATATTGTATGGACTGATCCTGGCATAATAGAAAGATAATATCCTGTCTCAGATGGTTATTGTGTGCCTTTTATATTAAATCATAGGTATATACCTGTTCTTATGAATGGCACATTTTCTGCTCCAATGATCAAGCCATTAGATCCTATTAGACAGCTGTTAACAAGAGTTGAAAAAAATAACAAGGAAAAGTGATGTCTATGTTAACAGTGGACATGATAGATGATGTTCATTCCCTCATCTTTCATTCATCTTCAGTTTATGTTGGTCACTGAATTCAGAGCCTGGCGTGGAAATGCTAGGCATGAAGCATGAACACACCCTGGATGGGATGCCAGTCCATTGCAGGGCACCATACTCACACGCTGACACTTTTTTCCCCTCTCTGTTCCACCTGAATGGTTTATTCATAAAACCTATTTGGCGCTGTTATTCATTCTATGTCTCCAGAGACCATGATGAATAGAGATCCAGCTTGTTTTCTGTAGGTCCACTGAGTCATTTTTGAGTTGGATGGAAAGTCCAAAGTCTAGAAGTCTCCAAGTCGTCAAGCTGCACAGCTTTTTTTTCTTTCTTTCTTTCTTTTTTTCCCCCTATAATGCAGTAGTGTATTTTCAATGGACCTTCTGTACTTAATGCTTCCCAGCTACATGTAGTAAAAACTTGACTGTTTCATATCTGGTACAACCAGTTCGATCAATTTTCACTGTTTACAACTTACAAGACAGTAAAAATATCACATAGGGTTATATGTAGGCTTCTCTAGAGCAGTAGAGCACGATAGAAAGGGCATAACAACCTGAGATTTTCTTAGCGTGGTTTTCTATCGTACTGGTATACCTTCACTTCCTGCTTCTGATACATGTGACAAGAATATGACAAGGAAATGTTAAAATAGTGTTCTTTGGTGAGGTCATATCATCATGGATCAGAATTCTTTGACGTAGTGTCTCAGCTATAGAGGTGAATAGTTGTTCACACTCATCTCATCTCATCTCATTATCTCTAGCCGCTTTATCCTGTTCTACAGGGTCGCAGGCAAGCTGGAGCCTATCCCAGCTGACTACGGGCGAAAGGCGGGGTACACCCTGGACAAGTCGCCAGGTCATCACAGGGCTGACACATAGACACAGACAACCATTCACACTCACATTCACACCTACGGTCAATTTAGAGTCACCAGTTAACCTAACCTGCATGTCTTTGGACTGTGGGGGAAACCGGAGCACCCGGAGGAAACCCACGCGGACACGGGGAGAACATGCAAACTCCGCACAGAAAGGCCCTCGCCGGCCACGGGCTCAAACCCGGACCTTCTTGCTATGAGGCGACAGCGCTAACCACTACACCACCATGCCGCCAGTTGTTCACACTATGAACACTAAACGTATTAACTACTTAGATTTAATCTGTAGAAGTTTCACTCATGCGTTACATTAATGGCATTTAGCAGACACTTTTATCCAGAGCGACATACAACATACCCAGAGCAGCCTGGGGGTTAGGTGCCTTGCTCAAGGGCCTTGCTTCAGCCATTCCTGCTGGTCCAGGGAATCGACCTGGTAACCTTTTGATCCCAAAGCCACTTCTCGAACCATTAGGTCACGGCTTCCCCCATGCTGTGGCTGAAACCTGTGGCTTAACTTTTAAATGTTATAGAAGGCTTTCTAGCAGGTAGACAATATTATATACCAGCTATCATCACACAGTCTCCTGGATAACTAATTTGTAATTTAAGACAAAGTGAATCAGCAGACAAACAAGCTTAGGAAATAAGTCCTTTGATGGAGTTGAATGCATTAGGTCTTATTCACATACTGTGACTATTTCGAGAAACTCTTGAACCTTTTTTTTTTTTTTTACATGACCATAGTGATGTCGGTAACCACATTCATACACGTGACTCGTGTTATGTTGTTAAGCACTGGGTTTTACTTAAACCTGCAGGGCTCTCTGTACTCTTCTAATCTAATTTAGACCCCATATGTTTCCCTTTAAGAGATCTTTCCATGTTTAAAACATCTAACAATCAGAGATTCTGTGTAAATGTTATTTGGAACTTGTCCCCTACTATGTGGCATTGCAGTGTTCATTTCATTTTGGCAGCCCATGTTCGTGTAAAGCATATGTTTACAAGTTCAGCTGCGTCAAAAACTAGGTGACATTTCTGGGGAGAAAAAAAGCCTTGAAATGATTTCCCCCTGAAACGCTACCTGGTGAAACCAGACATCACTGAAACTATTCTCAAGAAACATCCTCAACTAAGAGACTATAAACAGAACTGTATAATCTATGTACTCTAATGTCCCAGTTACAGCTGAGAAATATACGTTATGCCGCAGGTTGATGTGCCTTCAGTTACTTTCATAAAGTGCCGGACTTTCCCAAGACTATTCATTACAAACTGAGTGTGATGTGTGTTTTATATCACTACCTTGAGAATGACCAAGAACAGGCTTATGAGGAAGTGCTTTAAACTTAAACCCTCACATCTGGAAACCCACACTAGTTATATTGGCCTGAACACCCAGAGAATTACGTATTCACACCCAGTCCATCAAATGAGTCCAAACCCTGACCTCAGTCCTGTTGGGATTTGTACACTGTGACATAACTGAACTTTGTATCAAGAGCCATATAGTCAATAATCGGTGGCAGCACACACAATACAAGATGGTGCACTGCCCCTATTATCCATTTTAAGAGCAGGTTTAGGTTGACATTTAGGAGAGTGGGTGAAATCGAGATGCTTAATCCTGTTAGTTAGTGGGAACTGAAATAAACCAAATGAAGTGGTTGTTGTTCCATGTAGACTCCTAAAAGACAAAAACATGTATTCATGTATTTTTGTCTTCTATCATGGTTCATAAGAAGGAATTGGGTCAGGCTGGGTAATGTTCTATAAAACTCATATACATAAATCATTGCTGTCACTGCGCTTATACTATTTAGAATTTTTGTAATCTATGATTAGTATATTAATGTTATAATTAAATAAACGAGACCGTCAGTGATGGTGTAGCTCACTCCGGCCCCGTCTAGTCCAGAAGGAACAATCTAAAGTGGGCCACCTTGTGCAATAAATGTTGCAAGCTATATACACTATATACAAGCTATATATAGAAGCTATATCCACCCTAGGAATACCGACCTATTTGCCAGAAAGAATCCAAAACGGCGAGGAATTGACCGAGAAGAAGTGATTTTTGTCGAACTTCTCATTAAGGCTTAATTAATCCATAGCTTCATTAATAATTGTAATTGATCAAATCTGAGTAGAAGTTATATGCACCCTAGGTCCCCCTACCTTCATGCCAGAAAGAATCAAAATCGGTGAAGAATTGAGGGAGAAGAAGCGATTTGTGTGAAAACTGCTCATCAGGGCTTAATTACTCCATATCGTTATTATTAATTGCAATTGTGCAAATTTGGGTAGAACTACACTACCGTTCAAAAGTTTGGGGTCACTTTGAAATGTCCTTATTTTTGAAAGAAAAGCACTGTTCTTTTCAATGAAGATCACTTTAAACTAATCAGAAATCCACTCTATACATTGCTAATGTGGTAAATGACTATTCTAGCTGCAAATGTGTGGTTTTTGGTGCAATATCTCCATAGGTGTATAGAGGCCCATTTCCAGCAACTATCACTCCAGTGTTCTAATGGTACAATGTGTTTGCTCATTGCCTCAGAAGGCTAATGGATGATTAGAAAACCCTTGTACAATCATGTTAGCACAGCTGAAAACAGTTGAGCTCTTTAGAGAAGCTATAAAACTGACCTTCCTTTGAGCAGATTGAGTTTCTGGAGCATCACATTTGTGGGGTCGATTAAATGCTCAAAATGGCCAGAAAAATGTCTTGACTATATTTTCTATTCATTTTACAACTTATGGTGGGAAATAAAAGTGTGACTTTTCATGGAAAACACAAAATTGTCTGGGTGACCCCAAACTTTTGAACAGTAGTGTATATGCACCCCAGGCAGACCTACCTTCTTGCCAAAAAGAATAAAAATCAGCGAAGAACTGGGAGAGAAGAAGTGATTTTCATGAAATGTGGACGACGCTGGATGATGGACAACACATGATAGCATAAGCTCATCGCCTGTCGGCCAGATGAGCTAATAATATTGACTGGCGTTTTTCATGGTATATCAGATATATTCCCTTCAGCTAGCATGATATTGAACGAGTTGAAGCAGAGTTCAATATCATGCTAGCTGAATGGAATATATCTGATGTACCATGAAAAACGCCAGTCAATATTATTATTATTGTTATTGTTATATGTACACATTCCTTTTGGGTGTTCAACGTGTCTTTCTCTTTCAAAATTCTCTCAAAACCTTCCGTATTTAACGAAGCAAACCTGGCGGCCATGTTTGTTTACAAATTGTCCCAGTCGCTCGCTAGCGCGGAAGTTTTACATCTCCGACGTGTGACGTCATGTTGCTCATTCTCCATTGGGTTGAGTGATGTAATACACATAGGATAAGTGATATGCTAACAATATTGCATGCTATCAAACCAAATGACTGAAACCCGCTAGAAGGGAATAGAACACTCATTTTTATTCCATGGAAAAAGTGTCCTGTATGTATAATAATTGCTAATAAATAATGTAAAATAAATATTATAGTTGTCTTATAATTCTTCACAGGTTATTGTTAGTTATGGCATTCTACTGAATAGTGACACTTGTTACAACATGATTATAAGTTATGAAGAAATTATTTTTACAGTATAGTATTCAAGCTTTATATGTTTTATAAAAGAGTTTATAAAAATGCTTATAAGGAATCATTACCAAATGACAAAGATGTTCATACTGTTATTATGATTTATGAAGATGGGCTTCATAGAAATTGTTTCCAGGAATAATTTACCATAATAACAGTTGTAATGTGGTGAATGTAGTAAATGCATTTTTTTTTCAACATTATAGTGTAGACATGTCTCGCAAAAGTCCCAAAAAGTCCAAGTATAGAACTAAAAATATAAGAGCATTGTCCAGCTACGGTATTCTCATAATGTCTTTGCCACAGTGAGACTTTGAGCAAAAATGGGAAGCGAAGACACAAAAATACGCAGTAGTCACTTCCTATTACTGAGTTCAACAGCATGTAAGCTACCACTTACTGGCAACATGGTTGGTTTCCCTCTTTATGCATTCCTCACTTAATGAAGATTTGCTTGTCAGGTCAAACTAAGCTGAATCTGCAGATAGTTGGAATACCTCTTCTTAATGAAGTTGCATTGGGACATGCTTTGCTACATCATTGGTCCAGCCTCCTGTTGAATTAGTACTCTGTCATGATGCCTATGGCATTGTAACGACTTTACATGAACTAATGATTTTTTATTAGGTCACTGGTGGAGTCAGGGTGCCGCTCAGAAAAGATGATGGTGTAATCTGCTTCGTATACAAGAGTGCGCATACCCATCTCTGATCCACTACTAGATCCCAGCCTAGTTTGGTGAATTTACTGTATGAACAAGCCTGAACCTGGTCATTAACCGAAATGAATCTGATGTGTTTGAACATGAACCTCAATAAAGGGTGTATCCCCCACACTGGTGTTCTTATTAGAATTCATTTTAACAGGTAAAGTCAGTTGGCAAAACATTAAACGGTATGTCTGGGATGATGCACGTAAGAGTTATGTGCAGAGAATTTTGCAACTTTTGGCTACCTACTGGATCATTTTGCTGAGAAGTTTCCATATTAAAAAGGGAATTTCATGTGTCACGTGTCGTTCGGAAAGCACAGGTGGACAAATCATAAATTCAACCAGCAATGCCATGGAGGAAGCCATGGCCTAATGGTTAGCGAAGCAGCTTTGGGACCAAAAGGTCACCAGTTTGATTCCCTGGACCAGCATGAATGGCTGAAGTACCCTTGAGTAATGAACCTAACCCCCAACTCCTCTGGGTATGTTATACGTCGCTCTGGATAAGAGCATCTGCTAAATGCTAGTAATGTAATGAGAAGCTCCGATGTTCTTGCCTAGTCATGTTTTTGTTCCCCAGAAACCTAATTGTCGAGGCTAATGTTATAACACATGATGAGTTAGCTAGTTCAGTACATTGATGGAGACTAAAAGTAACAAATTAGTACATGAATATTATCCTCTTCAAAGAAAGTTTCTAATTCAGCACATCATCTTTGCACCATCAAGAAAAACTCGGATCATTGTATGGTGACGTTATTGTGTTCAGCTTTGTCAGTATTTCCACATACCTCTTTGTTAGCTCATCTGATCATAAGGCCGATGAGCTGTCGCCATGTTGTGGCATCCGTCATTCGTCATCCACAATTCAGTTAAATTGTATCTCCTTCGTCAGTTCTCCACGGATTTCTGTTCCGATTGTTTTGTTTGAAAGAACTCATCACTCCGCACAAAACTTGGTCATTGTTTTGTCAATTTTTTTGCTAACGAGTTAGTAATTAGGCCAAATTAACAAATTTTCCAGGCCTCCCACTAGAATTTTGTCTCCCCTCTCATTTCTGATCCAATTCCAGTTCTGGTTGATGTTTTGGGTAGATCTTCCCTTGAGGAATAAAACTTGGTTGCTTGTTTGTTGATTTTCCTGTTGTGAACAATTTGTTTACAGCTTTGTTTATTTTCAGTTAAATCATATCTCGGGGTGGCACGGTGGTGTAGTGGTTAGCACTGTCGCCTCACAGCAAGAAGATCCGGGTTCGAGCCCCGTGGCTGGCGAGGGCCTTTCTGTGTGGAGTTTGCATGTTGTCCGCGTGGGTTTCCTCCGGGTGCTCTGGTTTCCCCCACAGTCCAAAGACATGCAGGTTAGGTTAACTGGTGACTCTAAATTGACCGTAGATGTGAGTGTGAATGGTTGTCTGTGTCTATGTGTCAGCCCTGTGATGACCTGGTGACTTGTCCAGGGTGTACCCCGCCTTTCGCCCGTAGTCAGCTGGGATAGGCTCCAGCTTGCCTGCGACCCTGTAGAACAGGATAAAGCGGCTAGAGATGATGAGATAAGATGAGAAATCATATCTCCTCCCTGAATTCTCAATGGATTTTAGTTCTGATTTGTTTTGTTTGAAAGAACTAGACCTTCTATAGAAAACTTGGTTGTTGTATTGACAAATTTTTGCTAATGAACTGCTAATCAGGTCAACTTCACAAATTTTTTGGGCTTCTCATTAGAATTGCATCTCTTCTTGCAGTTCTCACTCGATTTCAGTTCTGATCGATGTTTTGGGTAGGTCTTCCCTCAGGGAACAAAACTTGGTAATTTTATTTGTTGATTTTTTTTTTCTTGTTGTAAGCAATTTGTTTATGACTTTTTATTTTCAGTTAAATCATATCTCCTCCCTCAGTTCTCAATAGATTTCAGTTCTGATTGTTTTATTTGAAAGAACTAGACCTTTTGCACAAAACTTGGTCATTGTATTGTCAATTTTTTGCTAACAAATTAGTAATAGGGTCAACTTAACACATTTTCTTCTGACTAGGATTGTATCTCCTCTCTCATTTATCATGCGAATTCAGTTCTGATGGATGTTTTGGGTCAATCTTCCCTCGGGGAGCAAAATTTAGTCCTTTGTTGAGTTTCCTGTTGTAAACAATTTGTTGTGGAGGTTGGTCCTCTCTCACATTGTCACATTTCAGTTCTGTTTGATGTTTTGGTAGTTATGGTTGTTTCGATGGCAGGCCAGATGAGCTACTATGTCCCTGACGTTCTGGGATATAAATCTAATATACCATGCACTCTGAGGCTCCAGTAATTATGGATTCTCTTCAGTGACTGGCGTAGTACTATTTTCTGACAGGCGCAGCCAGTCACCTCAGAGAATCCGTAATTTCTACCGGAACCTCTCGGTGCATGGTATATCTGATTATTATTCTATCCACATTCACTGGATATGAGCAATCGTGCACTCTGATTGGCTACTCTACTACTAGGCTATCAGCTCATATACTGTGAGTATAGAAAAACAAAATGGTGGATCGTGTTACTGAACCAATCGAGGACGAAATAAAAACTCTACTCGAAAACAAACCCCCCAAAATACAAAAAAAAATCAACAAAATGGAGAATAAAAGTATTTGATGGTAAAAATGTATCTTTTTTTTATTTTCAATAATTATTATAGCATTTTTCACAAATTACTCCTGTCATTTCATTGGTTCATTTACATTCTTCATCTGTAGGAAATAAAATGTGGGTTTTTTTTTATTTAGACTGGTTCAAAAGCTCAAAGAAGTTTGAAAATTACACAACTGAAATGTCCAAGGAAGAATTAAATAAATGTCCAAAGCTATTCTATACCTCGGCACGACAGTAAGACAGCACTTTCTACAAAAAACCAAAACAAAACACTAAAGTCAATTCATGCAGCCGTCGATAGGTTTTTAAGAAGCGGAAATTATTTCGTCGGATGTTTTGTATGAAGTTTTTATTTAGCAAATTTGCAATAAAAATAAAAATACTCTATTTTTAAAAATCCGGTGACTGTGGATAGAATAAAACAGTTATTCCAGGAAATCGAGTCGTACATGACTTATAGCTACCTCGGTGCTATGCGCCTCGTCAGCTATCAGCTCATGTACGACTCGATTTCCTGGAATAACTGTTAAATATTTGTTACCTACTTGCTATTTTCTCCCAGTTTTCCAGCCAGTATAAGAATAACACTTTATGAACATCTGAAAATAACTAACCAGAACTGTTCTCTGAATGCATTTGATATTGTTTTGGACGTTTCTTATGGCTGATGATCTAGTGAAGATTTGGACTAAGGCAAATTGTGATTTTGCACCATACCTTTTATATGCGTGGTTGTTTTTTTTTTTAAAAGTCATCTACTGCCACTGATGGTACTTGTAAGTAAGGGAAGATCCCCGACAACACTATTGCATGCTGCAGCAATGCAAATCTTTTTTTGGTGGTATTTGTGGCAAAAGCAGCACCTCATGCAAGCTTCATAGTTGGAGAAAAAAAAATCATGAAGCTGTTCTTGTTTTTCTTTAAAACCTAAAGATCGACATATCTCTTTCTGTAATGTTTTGAGAACCTTTCCCAGCCAGGCACCGTTTCGTTATTTATCATGGTAGTGTTCATGTTACATCATGATAATGTGCAAACTGGCAGTGGGTTGCATTTATTAGGACTTTGTCTTTGTCAGGAGAATAGGACTACAATCTTAGAACAGAGAATAAGATTATAGCCTAATATTAGAATATTATCATCTCCCGTCTCCTCCATAAGGATACTTTCTGAAACACATTCTGTCTCTTTACATGTGGCAAAGATGTGGAATTTGATAATGGTGAGAAGAAATGTAGGTCAGAGAGAGAGCAGTAGGTTTAAGGCATGTTTTGTTTTTTTCGTCAGGGTACATCGGGTTTTAAGTGCCTTCATAGACCGCATTCGCTTTCATCTTTCAAAGGCATTGAGGTCACACAATGCAAGGAGATTGGGCTGGTTAGAATAACCTGCTGGCTATCCTTTCTTCATAAGTACACCATATTTTGTGTAGTATCATGAATTTGGTTTTGCGTGAGCATTATTAGACCAATTTTTGCATTCTGTAAGGAATATAAACACTTTGATGTGAACGCTGATAGCTGATATAAGGGCACGTGAGAGGAAATATGCAAGATGACTGAGCATAGGTTGTTTTGGTCGAATGAGTGCTAGATGCAGCGTGCCACATTTCTAAACAACCTGGTACAATATTTCTTGAAGAAAATGGTTTGATGTGTGGCACGACAAGAGTTTTCTTCTTAACACAGATGAAACATGTATTTTAGGATTTGATGCAAAACCCTCTTGACTCCTTGAGCTTTATTGATCATGGTCCCAAACAACTGAACACTGTCCAAAACAATGTTCTGTATTGTTTTCCCTGCTGCCTTTACTTATGATAATGAATTCTGATAAGAACGTTATCACGCGTGTACTTTAGTCATGTGGCTATGTCTACATTGAATGTAGCACTGGAGACGATTCCAAAACAAAATTATGTAAACGCTAATCTGCATGGATTGTCAAACAGAAACCATCACAAGCCATGTTCAGATTCTAGACACTTCAGTTTACATACAAGAACGTCTAATGTAAAAACAACAATGAAGCATAAAAGCTACAAGAAATACATAACATGAAACCCCATTTAAACCATATTACAAATGTTTGAACCAGAGATGTCCACGAGCACCGGCGACCGGCAGTTTTCTCCACTTACACAAATGGTCTGCGCTGGCGACTCGATCCCAGAAAAAATAAAAACTTGCCTTTCAATGTTCAAGCAATTTATATCATCTCTGCTGCCCAGAGTTTGCTGCAAATCCAATTATTTCACCATAAAATTGTCTTTGATTCGGGTTTAGTATGACCGGAAGCGACGCCATATTTGTTGATTACTTCTCACGCTCTGACTGGCTGAGCCGGACCATGTGACCACTCCGTAGCAGACGATGGTAAAGATGCAGTTGGTGGTTGTTGCAGACGATTTCACTCGGTTTTCACAAAATGCCACCGAAGAAGAAACTAAAACCTTCCGTGGACCAAATAATATAAAGTCTGTTTTCTGCAGGTTTGTACATATAAATTGTAATTCTCATCTCATCTCATTATCTCTAGCCGCTTTATCCTGTTCTACAGGGTCGCAGGCAAGCTGGAGCCTATCCCAGCTGACTACGGGCGAAAGGCGGGGTACACCCTGGACAAGTCGCCAGGTCATCACAGGGCTGACACATAGACAACCATTCACACTCACATTCACACCTATGGTCAATTTAGAGTCACCAGTTAACCTAACCTGCACGTCTTTGGACTGTGAGGGAAACCGGAGCACCCGGAGGAAACCCACGCGGACAACATGCAAACTCCGCACAGAAAGGCCCTTGCCGGCCACAGGGCTCGAACCCAGACCTTCTTGCTGTGAGGCGACAGCGCTAACCACTACACCACCGTGCCGCCCCTAAATTGTAATTAATATTTTCATATCTAAGAATTGTTATTTTCATATCCAGAAGCTACCCAGAGTACCAAAGTTCTCATAGAGATGATTGGTCCCTTAGCTAATGCTTCATACTTTATAAAGTACAAGTGCAAATAGCTAATTGTGTGCAAATATTTATACTGAAATTAAAACTATATACAATACACAATACCACACCAGAAGCACATCAAGTATATCATATATGCACCAAATAAGCTCACCATGTAGTTATGTTACAGAGTCAGGCAGCGTACTACAGAGGGGAACTGAGAAAGCCAAGCACACACACACACGTCTGGAGGGAAATTTCATACATATTTTGCAAGTATTTTAAAGGGAAATGGTGAGTAATTTATTAGCTGAGAATGCATTAGAAGGCATGTATGTAAATTTCAAGATTTTCTGGGGGGCAATGCCCCCAGACCCTGCTAGCATTAGCGCACCTTTGGCATGCCGCAGTGGCTTTGCCAAACACAAATTTCAGACCCCCTTACAAATTTTATTTTAATTTTTTAACCAGCTACTTCAGATTTTCTGGAGAACCCTGTTTGACTTCCAGATAGTATGCAGGGGTGCTGTATACGAAACTAGAAGTTGTGAAGATCGATTCAATTTGTCTCAACCGTATCCTGGTCAGGGTTGCAGTGACTATGGAGTCTGGGTGTAAGGCGTATACCCTGGATAGGATACCAGCCCATTGCAGAATTGCTAGCGATCCAGCATTTTGTATTAACTCGTTGAAACCATGTGAAAGTCAATGATCGGGAGGGAACCTCGAGGCCATTCCAGTATCTATTTTTTCTTAATTGTTCTTTCTCATGTACTAACCATGGAGGTGTATTTTTAAAAAATATATATTTATTCTATCCACATTCACTGGATATGAGCAATCGCACGCTCTGATTGGCTACTCTGCTACTAGGCTATCAGCTCATATACCGTGAGTAGAGAAAAACAAAATGGCGGAGCGTGTCACTGAGCCAACCGAGGACGAAATAAACACTCTACTCAAAAACAAAACCCTAAAAAATACAAGAAAAAAGAGCAACAAAATATGGAATAAAAGTATTTGATGAGAAGAACATATCTTTTTTTTTTCCAAGAATTATTATTGTAGCATTTTTCGCAAATTGTTACCATCATTTCGCCGGTTTGCTTACATTCTAAGCGGAAATGATTTTGTCGGACGTTTTGTATGAGGTTTTTATTTATCGAATTTGCAAAAAATAAAAATGCCCTGTTCCTCAAAATCTTCTGTGTTACGCGGCTCATCGGCTATCAGCTCATGTACGACTTGATGTCGTGGAATAACTTAAATAGAGACGCTTCTAAGATCTTACAAATTTTCACTGAACCTTGTGCATCAGTGTAAACTTTTACCCATAATATATCTAGAGATGGAGATGTTGAGACATCCTACATAAAGTCATTGCTTTGGCTGTATTTCATCTGCCTGTGGTTTATACACCCTGTGACTCCATCATCTTGTGATTGCGCTCCCAAACATTAGCAGCTTGTCTGGACTGGTGCTGTTGACCCATTGAAGTATGACATCATCATAGTGGCCCCTGGCATGATAAGTGGAGAGATTTTGGATGCGTCCCAGCTGCCTTCCTGTTATATCACATACACAAATGAGGCAGATCTCGCATGACTTCTGGAATAGCTCGGCTGTGATGCGATATGGGTTTTCTTGTAACAATAAGCAAAATTATGTGGCGTATAAAACGAACTGATAAATTTCATGTTTCATCTTGTAACCTTGTGTTCTTGGGGAACTATGCCTTTATGCTGTAGCGGTGTTTATTCACTTATTTTCATGTACCACTTCCCTGTCTGGCTCCAACAGATTGCTCAACTCAGCAGCTGACTTTCTTGAGGAAGCTGAGGCTAAGTTACACAGGGAGGCGGCAGGATTTGTGCTGTATGTGCATATTAAACAGGGCTTTGTGTAGAAATGTCCTTGTCTACTCATATACTTGATATTAATCTCTGTGTTCAAAATGGAAAACGACAAACGAGTCTAATGCATGCTTTTCTAGCACTTCATCCATTTTGGAACAATATTGTTTACTGACATTGTTATAGATCTTACATAAGCACACAGTTATGCTTTACCCAATAAAAGGCGACGGATCAAAACATACGCCTGCAGCTAAAATAGGGATTGTCCAAGGCACTTTTAATACAATTGTAAATGGTATAATGAAGTCATATTATTATTATTATTATTTTTTATTAATCTGGCACAAGATATCCATAAGTTTGTCATAATAAATTATATTTACTGAGAGGTTTGCCGTCTGCTCGGTCTCTTCCAACATCTTCGGTTTTTTCCTTCCTTCCTTCCTTCCTTGTTAGCTCATCCGGCGGACAGGCGATGAGCTCATGTCATCCGTCCGGCGGCGTCCACATTTCACAAAAATTGCTTCTTCTCTCTCAATTCTTCATTATCTCATTATCTCTAGCCGCTTTATCCTGTTCTACAGGGTCGCAGGCAAGCTGGAGCCTATCCCAGCTGACTACGGGCGAAAGGCGGGGTACACCCTGGACAAGTCACCAGGTCATCACAGGGCTGACACATAGACACAGACAACCATTCATACTCACATTCACACCTATGGTCAATTTAGAGTCACCAGTTAACCTAACCTGCATGTCTTTGGACCGTGGGGGAAACCGGAGCACCCGGAGGAAACCCACGCGGATACGGGGAGAACATGCAAACTCCGCACAGAAAGGCCCTCGCCGGCCATGGGGCTCGAACCCAGGACCTTCTTGCTGTGAGGCAACAGCGCTAACCACTACACCACCGTGCCGCCCTCTCAATTCTTCACTAATTTTTATTCTTTTTGGCAGGAAGGTGGGTCTGCCTGGGGTGCATATAGCTTCTAACCAAATTTGCATAATTGTAATTAATAATGAAGATATGGAGTAATTAAGCCCTAACAAGCAGTTTCCACACAAATCGCTTCTTCTCCCTCAATTCTTCACCGTTTTTGAGTCTTTCTGGCATGAAGGTAGGGGTACCAAGGGGCATATAACTTCTACCCAGATTTGCTGAATTCCAATTATTAATGAAGTTATGGACTAATTAAGCCTTAATGAGCAATTCAACAAAAATTGCTTCTTTTCAGTCAATTCCTCGCTGTTTTGGATTCGTTTTGGAGGCACAGGGCCTCTACTAAGAACTATAAATTAACTAGACGGGGCCGGAGTGAGCTACAGTCATTGACGGTCTCGTTTCTTTTGTTCTCTTCCTCATTGGGTTTCCCTGTGCACTTTCTGGCACTCTGCCTACAATCGGAATGTACTCTAAGCCTTTGATTATAACCTATTTGTGGATTAGTTTAGTGATTAACCTTTAAATGGTGCCAGATATTTGTTTTGGATTTTAGGAGAACAACATGGGTGAAAACGGAGGGGAAAAGATCTGTACAATGGGAACGGCACTCATGCAAGACAGAGTAATAAAATAAAACCATGTGAGTAATGGAAAAAAGGGAAAAAAGTTGAATTGAAGCATTAGGACAGTTTCTGATATGAACAGACGTAGACGTATTCTGGCAGGAAGAGCTCTGAAGACATCACAGATGGCTGTGCTTCTTTTGCGTAATGAGTTGTGTACTGGTACAATGCCCCCTTCCAGTGTGGGTGAATGTGCCAAGGCAGCATCTTTGCCAGATGCAGTGGGGTACATGGAGAGATTCATGAATGTTTAAGGCTGGCTTTGTTAAAGAAGCTGTCTGGCAGTGAAACCTTCATGTTGTCCTTCTGCATGTACAAAAACTGTTGAGCTTGACATCAGTTTCATCGTACAGTTTCAGTGTTTCCCTGATACTCATTACCCAGCCCTTTTATGAATTGTATCATCAGGAAATGATTGAAATAGAAAAGCATTTGAAACGAAAAGTATTGCTTCTTTGCTTGTATGGTGTGCGATTGTTAAGGTTCTTATGTTTTATGGTGTGCGATTGCACCATAAATTACTGACTATATGGTTCTTAACTCCTTAAGTGCATGGTTATTATCTGTTACGTAACCACTCGATGCAAGAAGTTAATCTTCTGAAAGATTAGAGATGTTACGCCTGCACCATATGGTCATCGTAAGCTCCCAACAGTGCAGCCTATGCAAACTGCTGTATCTGCAATAAAGCTGTTATCAACGTTGGAGATCATTATCAACTCTTGTATGAATAATGATCAAGCTATTCCAAACTATTTCAAGAACCAGCATGTGCAATGAACTTTTAAAAGCCCTAAAAAGGAGTTCTTTTAGTATGCACTTAATTGCAACGTTTAAAGAGACATTTGTGTCTCCAATTTTTGACGTCCAAGTCCTGAGAAAATTCCTGTTTCTCTTGGAATGGAAGCTCGATCTTTGGTCATGCCAGAATTAAAATGTTATGAGCTCAAAATCCACTCAGGAATGTTAGTTATTGTAGGAATCTTCTTCTCAGTGCTTACAGCCTGCTTTTGGAGTACACTGTAAAAAAAGAATAGTTGATAATACTTGAAATTTCAAGGCAACTGTCTGCATTAAGAATTTTATGTTTTGCCAACGATGTGCCCATGATAATCCAAACTATGACAACACTGTTATCTTTATTAAGAATTCTTAATTAAGTCAATTTTCAATTCCTCATTCTGCCAACATAGATTTCTCTTTTTGCTGAACAGTGGCACCAAAAGATAATTGAAGTTATCACTATTTTTGGGGGGCTTTCTTCACCTTTATTTGGATAGGACAGTGTAGAGAGAGAGGGGGGAATGACCTTGGGTTGGAATCAAACCCAGGTCCCCAGATTTATGGTATGGTGCCTTATCCACCTGAGCCACAATGTCCCTGAGGTTGTCACAATTTATCATTAAACTATACATGCCTTTTTTCATTGTTCTACACAATTACAAAACTTCAATACTGAAATAAAGTTTTTAAAAAAGTGTGAAGTTTATTGTACATTATTGAAGTTTTGTAATTGTGTAGAACAATGAAAATAGGCATGTATAGTTTAATGATAAATTGTGCTAACCTTGGGGGTGTCGTGACTCAGGTGGATAAAGTGCCATACCATAAATCCGGGGACTTGGGTTCAATTCTGACCTGAGGTCATTTCCCCATCTCTCCTGCTCATTTCCTGTCTCTACACTGTCCTATCCAAATAAAGGTGAAAAAAGCCCCCCCCCAAAATTGTGATAACCTCAACTGCCTTTTTGTACTACTGTGAATGCCACTGTTCAGCAAAAAGAGAAATCTATGTTGGCAGAATGAGGAATTGAAAATTGACTTAATTAAGAATTCTTAATAAAGATAACAGTGTTGTCATAGTTTGGATTATCATGGCCACATCGTTGGCAAAACATAAAATTCTTAATGCAGACAGTTGCCTTGAAATTTCAAGTATTCTCAACTATTCTTTTTTACAGTGTATGCTTCTTTTCTACTGATCAAGTGCTATTTTATGCTAACATTGCGGGTTTCATCCCGAGTAGATGAATCAACAAAGTTTCTATGTACATACAAAAAAAGCAAATTATAATTCAGTAAGTAACTTAGGAGGCCTTTTGTGACGTATTCTTTGTTGTTTCAAGACTGTCTTGTTCTTTATGTATAGTGACTGCAGGAACATTTTAAGATCGCCTTGACCAAAGCTTGCAACAGACACAATACGTGTGTCATTTGTATGGAAATTGTGAGTCTAGTCCACTGTTAAAGTCATTTTGAGAGAGAGAGAGAGAGAGACGAAGGGGGAATTAGGAATGGGGGCCTATTGTGATCTCACACAATCAAACAAACCCCCTTCCTCAGTAGTTAGTGGCTGCTGTGGCAACAAGACCTTGGATGGAAGAATTGAGGGCTGTCCTCCAGCAACAAGGCGGGCAATTGTTCCCGCAAAGGAGGTTGGCAAAAAGAGGATCTGGCGTTGCTTGCTTAGCACAGAAACCATTTGTGATCGTGCTTGATCAGGTATTTTTGCTGAGTTGTGATTTATAAGGTTTGTCGGATGCTTCACCTGAACACTATGGTTTTTAAGTTATAGTTTTTCCCCTCCATATTAAAAATTCTGCGCATAGCATGAATTCAGCAAGGGATGGACGTACTGCTTTTTTTTTTTTTTTAAACAGGGTAAATCAAAGCTACTTTATTTACTGTCAAGAAAAGAACCTTAAGCTGTAATGTGTTTATATGCTGCTGTATTATAAAGGATTAAGTTTTGTGATCATTTGTATGTTCCCAGAATTGACATTCCTGGCATAGCAAGCTGGAGTTGATGCTGATATACATATGCATAACGTCATGATGACATTAAATGCAGAGCGCTAGCAAATGAGATGGGGAAGGGGGCAGGGCTTGGAGGCAGGGCTTAGTTCAGGAGCGTGCAGGAGCTTTGTGTGGAAGCGCTGTTAGTGATGGAGAGAGTGAATGCCACTTGGCCACTGATCCGTAACTGAGTGAGGGACAAAGGCCTCCCGCAGAGTGAAGTGCACTTGGAGCCTGACACTTCATAGTGCTCTCCCACAAACCTGCTGCGCTACACTCCCTTTTCAGCCGTGGATGGTGAGTAATGTTCGTATTGTTTTGCATATGTTCAGTTTCGCAGCTTTTTTTTTTTTTTTAAATTAGTATTTGTTTGGTCAATTGTGTTTTATTTTGGGGTTTATTAAAAACGAATGATGCTCATGATTCAGTGATTAATGTGCCAATATTTTTGTGCAGATCCTCTGGTCAAGACTGTGCAGGTGTAGTCCTGCAACATACACATGCTCATTTTCTCACTTTGTGATGCTGGTTTTGCTCAGCACTTTTTTTCCTTACATGGCAGGCCCTCTTTTGTGGAAAATCCTCCGATCTCCCAACCCGCTGTCCCCTGTGGTTCACCACTGAAAGGGTTTTCTCTATGGACATTTCCTCTGGGGCATCTGTTCTGAGTTCCAGACCAGGAAAGCCATACTTTCTTCTCCTCCATCAGGGTCAATTAAGCACCAGTCCTAACAGTTGTGTGTCACGTACCGGTCAGCTATTCATACTCGGAGCGATGAACCATGCCTCTGCTCTTCCATTCCTACATGGCTAATGAATGCTTTCTTGGGGGTCTTTTGTGATCTGATGGAAAGGAACTCTGTATGCAATGCTGAGAGTAATGGATCTTTTTGTTGATTTGGGTTCTTTGTTTATTCCTGAGCATCTGTTGGTGGGAAATTTTTTATAAGAATATTTACTTGGTTTCTAAGATCATGTGGTTTTGCTCGTCTATGACTGTTATATAAACTTTAAAGACTATTCAGGTGGGAGAACATTTCTGGACATATGTCTGTTAACCAATGTTGCCAGTGGATGGATGTCTGTCTGTCGTAATTTTGTTCGATTTGCACAGGAAAAACCATTTCTGTGGAAATCACAGGGATGTGAGTGTCTTCATGATACTGGATGAGTATGTGCATGGTTGTCAGAATATTCCAGGCGTACTACATAGACTTCATTTTAATATAAACCTCTTGGTTTAGGGGCGGCACGGTGGTGTAGTGGTTAGCGCTGTCGCCTCACAGCAAGAAGGTCCTGGGTTCGAGCCCCGGGGCCGGCGAGGGCCTTTCTGTGTGGAGTTTGCATGTTGTCCACGTGGGTTTCCTCTGGGTGCTCCGGTTTCCCCCACAGTCCAAAGACATGCAGGTTAGGTTAACTGGTGACTCTAAAATTGACCGTAGGTGTGAATGGTTGTCTGTGTCTATGTGTCAGCCCTGTGATGACCTGGCGACTTGTCCAGGGTGTACCCCGCCTTTCGCCCGTAGTCAGCTGGGATAGGCTCCAGCTTGCCTGCGACCCTGTAGAAGGATAAAGCGGCTAGAGATGATGAGATGAGACCTCTTGGTTTAAACCTTATTATAGGGCATATAACTGTGCAGTTTGCACTTGATCATGATCATATCACATACCCATAACGTGTGTACTCGGTACCGTATCTGTGCTGGAAATTCAGCAACTTGCTTAAACTCCCCGAAGCATCTTTTCTCTGACAAGTTCTCTCCGATGTTGACTATATTTTATTGCTTTGCATTTTGAACTTGGCCGATACTTGGTTTTGTTTTGGTTTTGGCAGGACACAATAGAAAAGAGTGCTTCCTGGTATGTCTTCATCGTGAAAAAAAAAAAATGTCAAAACCTCTTTGTTTCCATAGGACATAAAATATTTACCTGTAAGGCAATACAGATGGACTATCTACAGTATTACCTGTGGTTATTTCTGCTGGTCGTTTTTATCAAAAGTAAAATATGGCTTAATCTTTCCAGTGCATTAGTCATTTTTGTGCGTGCACAAAAGAATACCAACATGAAGGATTCAGACTTGACTAAAATCCTGTACATTCACCCGGAATAATACCAATACCCCACCTCTCCATATAAAACTAGTCCATTTGAAATCGGGCTTAAGATGGTATGTTTGCTAAATCCTTTAATTCAGCAGTTTGATTATCTATTTGCTGGGGGCTCTTGAGGACATATTTCTTTTGGCCCCTGACGAGATAAAACTGCATTAGCTGCTCTTGTTGGTTTAGGGTTAAGCACAGCATTCTGCGAGCCCAGTTCTTCTTTCATACTCATCCAAAGGTTTCATTTCTGAACTGCAGGCATTTTTTTTTTTATTTTTTATCGAAGGTTAAAAAAGTGAGGGGCATCAGACACAGGCACATCAGTGAAGGAATCAAAGGAGCCGGAAAAGGACAGATAATTTTAGCAGAAGAGGATGGAGTTCAGGCAGCTTCAGAGCTCATTTACATTCATATTTGGCCCACATGTCTGAGACTGAGCTCTGTCCACAAAGCCTCTCTTCTCAGGCCAGGATGTGAGACTTGACTGCACAGGGCAGTCTTTAGTTGGATGAATGGCACATTTGATGCCTTGTATTAATAGATAGGAAAGGAAGGACTTGATTTCAGTGAACCCAGCTTTTGAATATAGCGTCTTTGAATGTAACGTGTGTATTGTAGATAAATAACTAAGTTGGTGGCACGGTGGTGTAGTGGTTCGCACTGTTGCCTCACAGCAAGAAGGTTCTGGGTTCGAGCCCGGTGGTTGACGGGGGCCTTTCTGTGTGGAGTTTGCATGTTCTCCCCGTGTCTGCGTGGGTTTCCTCTGGGTGCTCCGGTTTCCCCCACAGTCCAAAGACATGCAGGTTAGGTTAAATGGTGGCTCTGAATTGACCGTAGGTGTGAATGGTTGTTTGTCTCTATGTGTCAGCTCTGTGATGACCTGGTGACTTGTCCAGGGTGTACCCCGCCTCTCGCCCATAGTCAGCTGGGATAGGCTCCAGCTTGTCCGCGACCCTATAGAACAGGATAAGCGGCTACAGATAATGGATGGATGGATGGCTGGCTGGCTGGAACTATTAAGTTGGTGGTGTAGTGGTTAGCACTGTTGCCTCACAGCAAGAAGGTTCTGGGTTCGAGCCCGGTGGTTGACGGGGGCCTTTCTGTGTAGAGTTTGCATGTTCTCCCCGTGTCTGCGTGGGTTTCCTCTGGGTGCTCCGGTTTCCCCCACAGTCCAAAGACATGCAGGTTAGGTTAAATGGTGGCTCTGAATTGACCGTAGGTGTGAATGTGAGTGTGAATGGTTGTTTGTCTCTGTGTGTCAGCCCTGTGATGACCTGGCGACTTGTCCAGGGTGTACCCCGCCTCTCACCCATAGACAGCTGGGATGGCTCCAGCTTGCCTGCGACCCTGCACAGGATAAATGTTTATGGATAATGGATGGATAACTATTAAGTTGTGTTCATTTTCCAGTTATTTTTAATCACTCTATATCAACGTGAGTACAGCAGCTACTGTATACAAAGTAGGAATGACATGACATACTATCACTACCTGAATTTCCACTAGCGCACTGCTGCTTTTGGTTTTTTTTTGTAGAATATTTAGTTATAATACTTCTGCTGTGCTTGAAATCCTCCTTAGACTAGCATTTTTGTGGTAAACGTTAAAGTCTGTACACTGTGTGATGACTCATGCTACTTTCCTCTCTCTTAAGTCATAATTCCCATGTGGAAGCATGCCACTTGAGAACTCCACTTAAGTTCATCAGTCAAATCCTTACCGCATACTAGTTCATGTTTCACACAGCAGTTTGGTTAAACTGCATGATTTAGAACTGCTTACATCTTGCAAGTGGCACGCCCAGAAACATGTCAGCGGGATGTTTCTGGATGTGGACAGCAGTAGAACACTTATTGGCACAGTAAGTGTCTACAGTTATCCACTTGGTCACTGAGACAAGCCCTTAGACCCTACGACAGGGAGACAGAAACAAATGACACCTCCACTTTTTAGATTCAGCAGAACAGAATAGCTCATTCATTTATCTTCAGTCACCACTTTTTCAGTTCAATTCAATTTTATTTGGGCGACACGGTGGTGTAGTGGTTAGCATTGTCGCTTCACAGCAAAAAGGTTCTGGGTTCAAGCCCAGTGGCTGACGGGGGCCTTTTTGTTTGGAGTTTGCATGCTCTTCCCTTGTCTGTGTGGGTTTCCTCCAGGTGCTCTGGTTTCCCCCACAGTCCAAAGACATGTGGTTAGGTTAATTGGCTACTCTAAATTGTCCATGGTTGTGGAATGCGACCTGGGAAGGGTCCCATTGTCTCCATTGCCATGGAACAAGATCCTCCCAGGCCAAGCAGTGTGGATCAGCGTCACGAACTGATCACCACTCTGAGCAAATTCTCAGTGAAAGGCTCCAAAGTCATGGACCCAGTGGCTTGATCTCGTTTCCTCAAATCATCTTGGGAGTTTTTCCCTTGTCACCATCACCTCGGACTTGCTCATGAGGGATACATTTATAAATTGATATGATCAAAATATATATCCAGAATTTTATATATTTCTGTAAAGCTGCTTTGCGACAATGTCTATTGTAAAAAGTGTTATACAAATCCGTCCGTCGCTCGAGGTTGAGTATCCTTTCCAAGATCAAGGCACTGGGTCCATGACCTTGGAGCCTCATCTCATCTCATTATCTCTAGCCGCTTTATCCTTCTACAGGGTCGCAGGCAAGCTGGAGCCTATCCCAGCTGACTACGAGCGAAAGGCGGGGTACACCCTGGACAAGTCGCCAGGTCATCACAGGGCTGACACATAGACACAGACAACCATTCACACCTACGGTCAATTTAGAGTCACCAGTTAACCTAACCTGCATGTCTTTGGACTGTGAGGGAAACCGGAGCACCCGGAGGAAACCCACGCGGACACGGGGAGAACATGACCTTCGAACCCAGGACCTTCTTGCTGTGAGGCGACAGCGCTAACCACTACACCACTGTGCCGCCCACCTTGGAGCCTTTCGCTGAGAATTTTTTCAGAGTGGTGATCAGTTCATGACACTGATCCACACTCTTTGGCCTGGGAGATCTTCATACTTGTGCACACCCATTCATACTCATTCACACTTTGGGCAATTTACTGTAGTCACTGTACCTTTGGCATATATTTGAATGATGGAGGGAAACTGCAGAACCTTCGGGAAGGAAACCTACATGCACATCGAGAACATATAATACTCCACATAGCGCAAGCTCAGGATCGAACCAGGGACCCTGGAACAAAAGCCACCGTGCTGTCTGAACATTCTATTTCATGGGGCAGGTGTGTGACGCACCTGCTTTGGGTTTGAGAAAGGACTTCGCTTTGTGAAAGGACATTTTAATGAGGGTAAATTAAAGTTTCAGCTCTTACGTAGCCTGCATGTGGATGTGTATTGCAGTAATAAAACCCTCCACTGACCTGTGTGCAGCATGCAGAGTTAATGGCTGGGACCCGGCACTCTGAGCAGTAATGACTTCCACATACCATGATGACTTTTCTGAGTTGAAAGCAGGGTTCTGCTGCACACTCCTCATTTGTAGCGAGTGTGGGAGTGAAGGAGTGAAAAAGCCTGCTGGGGTGGGTTCAGTCATTCTTATCTCTGGCCTGCACACATCAAAAAATAGGCAGCTCGTCAGTGCCAGTGACAGCTTGGCTTTATTTTCCCAGTGTAATAAAGTTCTGATGAGAAACCGAGTCAGACGGAAAGAAAAACTGGGGAATATCGATGCACTTTCTGTGACGGTGTACTACCGTATTCTACGGGGTCAGTACTTGCTTTTGATTATGTGATGAATATCTTTTACCCTAGCATTCTCGAATTCTTGAATCAGAAGTTGTTCATTAATTTTCTATAACAATACAACTCTAACAGAATTTCTGGCTGTAACATAAATAATAGGTTTAAATTAATGCCCTGATTTCTAATACGTTATTGTTGTGTTGATATTTAATACGAAAAATAATATAATCATTCAAATGGTGAAATTTTCTGTTAGGAGACGCTTATTTAACGTTTTTGGAAGAAGTCGCTAGCGTCAGTACTTTGTAACTGTCGGTCAATTTTCTGCCAGGGGAGAGTCTTCAGGACTTTGCACTTTCTGGTTTCTCAGTAACTTGATAAGCTGCTGACAAACTAACTTGTTTCTTGGATGTTCCAAAACATTAAATATAACTATAACTTTTGTAAAAATGTGATGTTTCAAAATTGTAATCATTGACAAACAGCTGTGGTATAACAGGAACAACATGCTTCTGACTCGGGCATTGGGCCATACACACCACCCCGGCATGGATTATTTTCCTGAGACATCATGGTCCATCAAGGTGGTATTACTCACTGAAAAACGCAGTATTAAGATACCCTGTATCTACATTCATTGGTACACCAATGTAGCCCAACTATATCAGCAGACTTTGTATTTTACATGTACTTATTTGACTGAGGCAGGTTTTGGGTGTAACCTGCGGCAGCTTTAGTTAGACCAGGATTTGATCTCATGACCTTCTGATCAACAGCCCAAAGCCTTAACCACAGAGGCACCATTTAAGTAGAAGTGATCCATTAATGGAAAGCGACCACCAGTGACCAGATGTTCTTTGGATGGTGGATCATTCCTCTCTGTATAACATTAACATTGACATGGTAGTAATATGGAAGTGTATGTGTGGTGCTTATGAGTGTATGAAGCAGAGGCACAGTAGGATTACCCAGGTTTTAAACACCTTAGTCCAGTGTTGTAGTCGAGTCACTAAACCTCGAGTCCGAGTCCAGTCTCGAATCCCCAATGTTCAAGTCTGAGTCAAGTCCAAGTCATTAACTCTTTACCCCTTAAAGCAGTTGCTACAGCCACCCTTGTATATGTATATACTGTTCACGCTTAGAACATATGTACAAGAAAAAAAGTCTAAAGACAAGGTTTTGACAAGGTTTTGGACAAGCCGTCATATGACGTCATTATGGGATACACATGGGGTCGTCATATGTCGTCATAAAGGGGTAAAGAGTTAAAGAAAATTTCAAGTCGAGTCCACTATTGGTCCGAGAACACGACTCCAACTGTACCATTTGACGGTGGCTGTTACTGCCTTTATGTGAAAGCGTCTCTGCTGCTGTGTTGGACTAATGTTACTGCTCGACTGCCCCATTTTAGTTAATAGGCTACAGATAAGCTTGTTCATCGCTCAGCAAGCCCCGCCCACTATCAACAGGGCAAATAACACGAGAGAGGGTTAACACTAGCTAGTTCATCAGTCAGCAAGCCCCGCTATCAACAGAGCAATGAACATAGCGTGTCACTTCCTTCCCTGGGTGGAGTCTTGACAAATGACAATTGAAGTTCGAGGTTGTCCCCGTCGTCTCCTCGATAGTTCTTCTACATATGGAACGCATAGCAGTACATTTTTTTCCCACTGCACGAGAAGTCTGTATAAGCCAAGCGGACAAGGGCATTCTCTCCAGGCATTTTAGCGCCATTAACGTTAGTTTGTTCCTGAACATGATGTATGAACAGGTGAATGTGCATTCTCTTGCACAAAATTTGTATAAAAATGAATGTAGATATAAATATCTTATGCCAAATTATTATGGCAGGTTAGAAAAAATCTGAGTCCTCATTTCCGATTTACGAGTCCCGAATGCAGTTAACGCATGAGTCTGAGTCCAAGTCCGAGTCATCAGTGCTCAAGTCCAAGTCAAGGCCCAAGTCGGACTCGAGTACTACAAGCCTGCCTGAAGTCTGACTGGTGGCTTGAGATTTGGTGCCATCATTGTCCTGTATCCTCCAACCAATGATGGCACCAACATCAGTCCTGTGGTCAGAAACTGACCACTGATGTATGCATAATCACTGAGTTTAAAGTATTTATTGGAATCTAATTTTCCCGGCATCGGTGTCGTTTGTTTATCATGGCCTATAGTCAACGAGGAACCGAAACAAGGCAATAATCCAATGTCTTTTTATTTATTTTTTTTAAAATCGGTCCAGTAGGCTCAGTGCAGATTCTGTGCTTAGTGCATGTGTCTATTGTGGCCCAAATCCAGCGAGTTCTAAATAGCCCGCTGTTGGCTCTGAATAGGCTCCTGTTTTCCAGCGGACCAACCTCTTGGTGTTTCATGTGAACAGGCATATTAGTATAATTGCACACTAAAGGACAACAACACTAATTAATTTCCCCTTGAAGCAGGAAACATAACTAGCTCCTAATTAGTGCTGCTGGTGTGACAAAGTAAAACCAGAAGTGAGCATTCTCAGTTCATGCTCAAGTGCTATCATAACACAACAGTCAGTACAGTTTATCTGTTACATCTGTGCTGTTCCCCCCCCCCCCATCTATAGACAGTATGCACGTGTGTGCACATCTGTTTTGATCTATAACTCTCTAAACTATTCATGTTCCCCTCTTTTGTGTTGCAGGTCTGAGGGATTGCCCATCGAAGCACACCAAAGAGAGCCTCTCCTTGTGGGTGTGTGTATGTGTTTTTCTCAGGATCTGTTTTGTGTGAGAAATCCATCTCCATCCAGCACCACCAACCAAGAAATATCATCAATATCCACCGTGCCAGGCCCGCAGAGCCCGGCGTGCTCTTTGCCAACTCTTCCCTTGGCCCCCTTCGCACCGTCTGCATACGCTGGCACAGCAGCACTTTAGGACTGCTAATCATGAGCGAATTCTGGTTGTGCTTCAACTGCTGTATCGCCGAGCAGCCACAGCCGGTAAGCCATTCGTGCTTCGTCTCCAGAGGCACATTCATACCACAGGAAACAGGAAGTGCTCACTGGTTATTGAGCAGCACCTGTGCAGATCAAGCACAAAGTTTCTATTCACATAAGAATAAGCTGCGTGTCAGTGCTGATACTGTTGTTTACTGCTGAAGGAAATATGGACAGGTGTCGGGGTGACCAAGTGTGTGTGTTTTTTTTAAATACATCAATGTAGTATTATTCCTGGCTGAGGTCTTAGCTCTTTCTCTAATGCTGTAATCCCAACACCTCCATTTGTATTTTAAGGTTTAGTCTTTATTTCTATACATTTTGAGGAAGCTAAATATTTGATTTGTGAGCACTGTTTAAGAATTTTTGCTCTGACGTTTATATATGTATGTGACAGTCTGACATATTAAACCTAGACTGACATGTCTGTAAGATAGATTATCGTCTACGCTGCATTTGGCATGGAACTTGTCTAACAGCAGAACGTTTAGGTTTCTGAACAACAGTCAGCTTTTGCTGTAAACTCTAACGGTTACGATACATGAGGGTCTGATTGTAATAGTAGGTACTATAACTACATATAACTTTTTTAATGTAGTTTTAGGTTACTGTTTAACATCTAATTAAATTTTCATACTATGTCGAAATGAAGGACATAAAAATAATTTATCATACAGATGAATGGGATGAGATTGGATGGCATCCAGTGTTTTGGGCAGTTCCTGGTCTGAAGTGTTCCAGGTCTAGGCGGTGTACATCTCCATGTTACTCCTCCTGTGTGGTGCTCCATATTTAGTGGCTGCTGGGAGGAGATGAGTTATGTCGCTCAAAGCCTTTTATGGCAAAAACATGTGAGGAATCTGAAGTGTTCGCTGGCTCTCACCATAATCAACACCAATGCGCAAAAAACTTGGCAGCCCTACACTGAAATACCCAATTCAAATGACTTTCCACCTTCTACTGGTCTGTTTTATAGCAAGAATAATTAGCCTATGAAGCCCTTTTTTGTTAAATTTTGCAGTGATGCAGTAAGATCAGCCAACGTAAACTGATAATATTGACATGCTCTTGAAAAGATGCATTTACCTACCGCCCTCTTATTGTTTAGTAGCCAAGCAAAATGTATTCAAATATCGGTTACACATTCGACTTGTGAGGAATGTGTTCAATCTTTGGTGGAAAAGCTACTATTTTTTATTTTAATAGACTAAAAAAAAAGTATATTTTTAAATGGAAACATCAATCAGTTATGATGGTTTGGGATAGAATTCATAATAACTTGCAAATTTTCAGCACCGTGATTATTTATTTGATGAATTTGCTGATATTTTTTGATAGCGATGGTTTCTGGGATATATCTTCTCATAATGTCAGAAATCACATTGTCTGTGATTTACATAATTTGACCCAAATATGTCATGATTTCAGCATGATTCATGGTCATAAGCTTAATTACATTACATGGTCTCTACTTTAGCCTCTGAGGGAAATGGAAATGGAAACTTTTTTTTTCCTTAGTCATTTCTTTAACTTTTGTGTCCCGCATGTCACACGGGTGGAAAGAGGGACATTTTTACATAACGTATAGGCAAGATCGTCTGACTTTCATACAGTTTAGAGAATAGGCTGTGTTTTAACTAGCTAGTGAAAGCTTCTTAGGAAAAAAAATCAGTCTTAAATAACAGCCTTGCCTTGTACCTGCTTTACTTAGGTAATCATTATTGGCAGTGAAAGTTGGGTGTGGAATTCCCCCATTGGCTTCGCCTAGTAGTTTTCCAATGGCCTATTGTCGCAATTGTATACAAGAGCAGTAATATAGAGGACAATGTGCTCCAGGAAGTTGGACTATTATAAACACAGCGCTTAAATTATTAATCCAAATCAGTGCCTCACACACCAGCTGCAAGTTTTTTTTCCCCTCATCTTATTTCTCAGTGTTATTTTGGAATATGGTGTTCATTAAATTAGGTTAAAGTATGCCTCAAGACAAGTGTGTGTGTCCTAGTTTAGACCTGTCATTTGCTTTTGGATCAGCCCTGACGTTGAGACCTAAATGAATTAATACGGTGCAGAGATCACACACAAGATGTGGTGAGAGGAACTGCATGCTGTCTTCTTGAAATGTAAATGTAGCTCCTCATATTTCAGACATTTTTGGAATTTTTTTAAAAGGCATAGACCAAACAAATTTTTTTTTTTAAACGTTATAGTTGGGAGTCAGACCTTTACAGGAGAACTGAATGCAATTTTTTTTTATCATCAAAATTCTATTTATCTCATTTTATTAAATGTAGGAATGCATTTTTGATAGCTATTTTGTCACTGCTGTAGCAAGTTATGAGTGTTTGAAATATGCTCTGTAATATATCAGTCCATATGTCAAAGCCATGGCCGTAAACGAGATTCGTTGAGACCTGTGCGAGACATCGTAGGACGGAAGTAAAACGTACAGCGGAAATCAAAGTGACCAACATCTGCCAACGTTGTCAAAAGATGCGCGCGCCCTCTTTCGAATGCTGATGTAATCAAGCCGGAAGTTTTGTTTGTTTTGATAGCAATCAGGAAAGTTTGAAAAAAGTAGGCAGTAATCGTCATTTAAACTCGTTTTGGTGCAATATTTCGTTTGGAAAACAGTTTTCAAAATGGCGGCGCTGACACTTGACATTTCGAAGTCTCGCACAAGTCTCGTGAAGATCGTGCGGATAAGTGACGCCTGTCGTGGACCAAACGAACTACATTCAACATGGCTAAAAACCGAACAGGCTGATAAGTATAATATTTAATTGCAATTAGTTGCCAATACAAGTCATGATCTCAGGTTACTAAAACTGAAAAAGTAATTGAAGAACACGTTAATTAAGAAATAAAGCAAGTTTAAAAATGACTTCAGTTCTCCTTTAAGACAGGTAAGACATGGAAAGTCCATTGTAAATTACAATTCCATCGATAAGCCTGGACCATGGATATGTCTGCTTCGAAGGAAAAAAAAATCAATATTGACATCATTGTTGTATTTAGCCTTAGACCACAACACTACAGAATTCACTACTCTGACTGATCAGTGGGCGGCACGGTGGTGTAGTGGTTAGCGCTGTCACCTCACAGCAAGAAGGTCCTGGATTCGAGCCCCGGGGCCGGCGAGGGCCTTTCTGTGTGGAGTTTGCATGTTCTCCCCGTGTCCGCGTGGGTTTCCTCCGGGTGCTCCGGTTTCCCCCACAGTCCAAAGACATGCAGGTTAGGTTAACTGGTGACTCTAAATTGACCGTAGGTGTGAGTGTGAATGGTTGTCTGTGTCTATGTGTCGGCCCTGTGATGACCTGGCGACTTGTCCAGGGTGTACCCCACCTTTCGCCCGTAGTCAGCTGGGATAGGCTCCAGCTTGCCTGCGACCCTGTAGAAGGATAAAGCGGCTAGAGATAATGAGATGAGATGAGACTGATCAGTAAATATTGTTTTAATTTCTTTATAACAGCAGCTCAAACAGCGTTGCAGACCGCAATTCAAATCACAAGTTTATTCTAATGTACTACGTTATTGTTTCTGTAGTTAAAGCTCATTGCACAGGACTTGTATGTTGGATGTTCCACATAATCCAAGACGAATAATAAACAGATTTTAAAAACATGTTATTTAATAAAGAAAAACCTGAAAAAAATGTCAGGAGTCTCCAGTGTTAGCACTTTATAACAGCAAAATTCTATCACATGTGCTGTTTCAAAAACAGTGCTTATTTTCATATATATAATCTAGTACCAGCCAAAAGTTTGGACACACCTTCTAATTCATTGGGTTTTTCTTCATTTTTATTAATTAAAAGTCACTTCATGTCTTAAAGTAATGATGGATGTCGTTTCTCTTTACTTAGTCGAGCGGTTCTTGACATAATATGGATTACTACAGTTGTGGATGGAATAGGGCTATTTATGGTATTTTTATTTTTATTTTTATTATTTACTAGTTACAATTTGATCTCGGACGCATTAAGAAGGCAAGAAATTGCGCTAATTAACTTTTGATGAGGCACCTGTTCATTGAAAAGTGTTCGAGGTGACTACCTCATGAAGCTGGTTAAAATAATCCCAATAGTGTGTAAAGCGTCATCAGGGTAAATGTTGGCTATGCTGAAGAATCTAAAATATGAAACCTATTTTGTTTAACATTTTTTGTTTACCATATAACTACATATATGTTCCATATGTTAGTTCATAGTTTTGATGTCTTCAGTATTGTTCTACCAGTCAAAATGCAGAAAAACCTATGAATGAGTAGGGGTGTACAAACTTTTGACTGGTGTGTGTGATAGCTCATCTCATCTCATTATCTCTAGCCGCTTTATCCTGTTCTACAGGGTCGCAGGCAAGCTGGAGCCTATCCCAGCTGACTACGGGCGAAAGGCGGGGTACACCCTGGACAAGTCGCCAGGTCATCACAGGGCTGACACATAGACACAGACAACCATTCACACTCACATTCACACCTACGCTCAATTTAGAGCAGGGGTGTCCAAACTGATCCATAAAGGGCCGTGTGGCTGCAGGTTTTCATTCCAGCCATGCAGCAGCACACCTGACTTGGCTCATTCAATCAACTGAACTGTCTTCACACAGTCAAATACTTGCAGCCACACCCACCCTTGATTAAAGGGTGGGTGTGTCAGTTGATTGAATAAGCCAAATCAGGTGTGCTGCTGCAGGGCTGGAATGAAAACCTGCAGCCACACGGACCTTTATGGATCAGTTTGGACACCCCTGATTTCGAGTCACCAGTTAACCTAACCTGCATGGCTTTGGACTGTGGGGGAAACCGGAGCACCCGGAGGAAACCCACGCGGACACGGGGAGAACATGCAAACTCCACACAGAAAGGCCCTCGCCGGCCACGGGGCTCGAACTCGGCGACAGCGCTAACCACTACACCACCATGTGTGTTTATATATATATATATATATATATATATATATATATATGTATATGTGTGTGTGTGTGTGTGTATATGTATGTATGTGTGTGTATATATATCAGGGCTTTGAACCGGTTCAAGGAACGAAAACGAAAACCGGGAACTTTTTCTATTTCACATGGAACAGAAACGAAGCCAGAAACTTTATTATTTTTTGTGTTCCGGAACAGAAACGCTTATTTAAAAATAATGGTAACCGGTTAATACCGGTTTTTATTTCGTTCCTCAAAGTTTCCGTAGCCTACAAATAAAAAAGCCATTCTCCTCCTGCGCAAGTTTCTATGACCCGCTGGGGTTCACTTCCTGTGTGACGTTCACTGACTGAATGGAGAGAGCGGGAAGGTGGACTACTATCACGTCTCCATGTGATAATAAGTGCATTACTGAGTGTCTGAGCAAAGAAGAGCCTGAACGTTGCAACCTCCCTATTGGCTGTTTGTAAAAATGTATCAGTTGTTGCCCTTCCCACGGGAATCATCGCGGGCTCGAGAGACGAGACCTGACGAGTTAGTTCGTTGGTAGCAGAACAAAATGTCTGGACACAAATCGGGTTTTCAGAAAAGGAAAGAAAATAAACGGAGGGTTGAAAATACAAAAAAGGAGGCAGAAAATGCAAAACGAGTTTTAAGGTAGGACAAATGGTTACTTTTTAAGGCAGCCCGCCATGGCTGCAGGCTTTCAGTTGTGTCATTGAATGGTTACTTTTCTGAGGCAGCCCGCCGTGGCTGCCTGCAGACTTATTTATTATAGCCCATTTAGTTAAAATAGTTGATATAAAATGTTTATAGTTATAGTTATGTGATTGTTGTCCTGATTTAGACTGGTGTTTTTTTTTTTTGGGGGGGGGGGGGTTGCACGATGTTGCACCCGGGTCCAGATTAGGGCAGAACCGGCCCTGGCTACATTTCAGGTGTAGTTTGTTTTATGTATGTATGTACTTGCATAGATGTGTACTTGGTCTTCCAATATGGCGCCTAACAAAATCTCACGGTGCGGTGACGTCATGCGGTAGCCCTCTATAGGGCCTGACTAGCCTTTGGTAACACACTAAACGAATTATCTTTCATTTTTGGCACTTTTTCTGTTTGTGTAGATGGGAAGACATACTGAGAATCCAAATCGCCAATATTTGAAATAATAATTGTTTTGAATTATTTCTTGTCTTATTTAATGAAGGTTGTAATAGAATTAGCCTACATTTGGCTTAAGCTGGATGAGACAGAGACATAACTTTATAGCCATTTGTTAAACAGCTGACAGGGAACGTAATTAACCGTTCCGGGAACGAAATTTTTTTGTTCTAACCGGTTCGGGAACGTCTATTTAATGGTGGAACCCAAAACCGGAAACGTTAAAATTCCGTTTCTGTTCGGAACGAGCCAATAGGAAAAAAATTCTGGTTCAAAGCCCTGATATATATATATATATATATATATAGATAGAGGCAGGCGGCACGGTGGTGTAGTGGTTAGCACTGTCGCCTCACAGCAAGAAGGTCCTGGGTTCGAGCCCCGGGGCCGGCGAGGGCCTTTCTGTGCGGAGTTTGCATGTTCTCCCCGTGTCCGCGTGGGTTTCCTCCGGGTGCTCCGGTTTCCCCCACAGTCCAAAGACATGCAGGTTAGGTTAACTGGTGACTCTAAATTGACCGTAGGTGTGAATGTGAGTGTGAATGGTTGTCTGTGTCTATGTGTCAGCCCTGTGATGACCTGGCGACTTGTCCAGGGTGTACCCCGCCTTTCGCCCATAGTCAGCTGGGATAGGCTCCAGCTTGCCTGCGACCCTGTAGAAGGATAAAGCGGCTAGAGATAATGAGATGAGATGAGATATATATATATATGTGTGTATGTATATACATACACACACATATATATATATATATATATATTGTGTGTGTGTGTGTGTGAGAGAGAGAGAGAGAGTACTGTGCAAGGACGACCCAAAGGTGACGACCCTTTAACATGTTTAGACTTCGACTGTCGCACTTGCTTCTTATTTTTCTGTAACATTGAATTTTGTACTGGAAAACGAATGCTTGAAAATCTAAAGTGTTTTCTGTACTGACTCAATAATGTAGAAGTCAGAAAATGAAAACAAAAGAGTACGTTATTGGCGGTCAGGCGGTAAAGCTGACATAATTAATATTCATCACCTTGGAACATAAACAGACTTTGACCTAGAATTTCTTTTAAACTTTAATGATGATTTACTTTATAAGGACTCAGGAGACCTTATGGCTGCTCTGTGTAGAGCAGTTTAGACAGATGGTTGGCACTAACATTATATTAGCATTGCGTCTTGGAACTTAATTTATGAGATTGGGTTTTTAAGGTTGTTGTCGTTTTAATTGACGTGTCATTGAACTGAAACAACCACGCTCTTTGCTCTGTGTGTATGGACTGCACCTGCAGTCAGTCATAAGTATGCACTAGAATGCAGCAAGAGTGTGACAGCCCTATGTCTGGATCACTTCCTCTGTGGTGGTTGACCACAGACATGTAGATGATCAAGCAGTAATATGACTCGTGCTCTGCTCTCCTGTAAGTTGCCCCCTTTCTCGCTGCAGTAAAAAGCCTTTGAAATTCAATGCACATAAATTGCAGTTGTTTAGTAATCAAGATTTACTGAGAGCAGAGAGCGGTTTTCAGTTTCACCTCCATCCATTGGTTCGGCTTTTTGAAAGGTGCTTTATGTCCGGCTTATTTTTCAACCATAATTCAGGGTTTAAAACTAGTTTATAATACATAGGGCCAAATGACTCAATTCTGATTGGTCAATCAAGGAGGGCTTTTTTTTCCTTAACACAGGGCCATATTTCTGAAATGCTATTGGCTAATTCGTTGCTTGGTTACGGTTACAAAAATTAGCAAATTTTGTCAACAAAATGGCTGACTCAGCAATGCCACGTTTCGCTATATTTCAAGTCGTCAACTTTATTGTCAAATATGCAATACATGCTCGATATACAGCACAGATGAAATTTCAGTCCTCTCTGACCCACGGTGCAAACAGGCAATGCAATAAATAAAAATGGAATAAAAATAGAATAATTGAAAAAAAACAAACAACAATATAAACAGTATAAACACTCTAGATAGGAACTAGAAATAGACTAAACACTCAGACAAACAATATAAACAGTATAAATAAACAGTATAAACACTAGATTAAACAAGACATAGACTAAACACTCAGACAATATAAACAGTGTAAATACTAGATAAGAAATACACACAGACTAAACACTCAAACAGACAATATAAACAGTATAAACACTCTAGATATGAACTAGACGTAGACTAAACACTCATACACGCACACACACATACATACACATATATATATATATATATATATATATACACACACACACATATATATATATATATATATATATATATATATATATATATATATATATATATACATATATATATATATATACACACACACACACACATATATATATATATATATATATATATATATATATATATATATATATATATATATATATTGGTTCAAATAACCAAACAGACAAGGGCACTTGAGGTATAGCAGGTAAATATGAAACATGAAATAAGCAGTATAAACAACTAGCAGCTGTTAAGATGAGGTAGTGCGGAATAGTGCAAATGAGCGAGGTAAAGTGAGATGTGCGGTCCCAGAGTTCAGTGTGTTAATGAACGATGAGATGTGTGTATGTATGTATGTGTGTTGGGGGGGAAACTGTGAGGATGACATGTCAGATGCTGAAGGGGGGTGTGCGAGCAGAATCTGTGGCAGGGGGCAGAGGGGGGAGGAGGGGCAGAACAGGGAGGGAGTTGAGCCTCCTGACCGCCTGGTGAAAGAAACTGTTCTTGAGCCTGCTGGTTTTGGCCCGGAGACTCCGCAGTCTCCTCCCCGACGGCAGCAGGCTGAAGAGGCTGTGAGATGGGTGGGTGGGGTCACCTGCAATCCTGATGGCTTTGCGGGTGAGGCGGGAGTTATAAATATCCATTAGAGAAGGGAGAGAGACACCAATGATCCTCTCAGCTGCTCTCACGATGCGCTGCAGAGACTTGCAGCAGGACACGGTGCAGGCGCCGTACCACACGGTGATGCAGCTGGTCAGGATGTTCTCGATGGTGCCTCTGTAGAAAGTGTGCATGATGGGGGCCGGGACTCTTGCTCTCCTCAGTTTGCGGAGGAAGTGCAGACGCTGTTGGGCTTTTTTGGCCAGTGATGCGGTGTTGTTGCTCCAGGACAGGTCTTCAGAGATGTGCACACCCAGAAACTTGGTGCTGCTCACCCTCTCCACTGCAGCACCGTCGATAGATAGTGGAGCATGCTGGGTGTGCTCTCTCCTGAAGTCCGCAACAATCTCCTTCGTTTTCTCCACTTTCAGACGGAGATTGTTGTCCTTGCACCACATGGCCAAGAGGCTCACCTCACTCCTGTAGATTGTCTCATCGCCATTGTTGATGAGACCCACCACAGTTGTGTCATCCGCAAACTTAATGAAAATATTTGAGCTGGATGTTGGTGTGCAGTCGTGGGTCAGCAGAGTGAAGAGGAGGGGGCTTAGCACACATCCTTGGGGGGCCCCCATGTTCAGTGTGATGGTGCTGGAGGAGTTGCTGCCGACTCGTACAGTCTGTGGTCTCCCCGTCAGGAAGTCCAGCAGCCAGTTGCACAGGGAGGTGTTGAGTCCCAGCTGGTCCAGATTTGACGAAGAAATGATAAACCAGTTGAAAGCTACAAGCGAAAATGAAAATACCAAAAAAAGTACGAATTTTTGGCTTTCCGTGTTTAAGAAATGGGCCGCAGAAAGACAAATAAATGACTCTCTAGTGGGATATGAGTGCTGTGAGTTAGACAAGGTGCTATCACAGTTTTATGCAGAAGTGAGGAAAGAAAATGGGGAAAACTATGAACCAGACTCTCTTAAAGTAATGCAGGCTTTTGTAAAGAAGTTCCAATAAAATTTTGTCACCCACTTTCAAAATCCTTGTGTCGTGTCGCCGTGTCATGATGAAAGACGCTTTAGAAACTGATTAAAACGTGCAAGATAGTCCCGCGCCCTGATTGGTTCAGAAAACGTGAATGACAAATGTTGTGAACTTGAATGGCTTCCGAAGTATGAATTTGGCCCTATATATTATAAACAAGTAATCGTATGGTTCCTTGTAAAATTTAAGGATCAATTTCACTCGTGATTTCAAAGTTTTAATTTTCAAAACTTCAAAATCACTCATGAAATTAAATCCTTGATTTTCCTCGGCCCCATACGATTACCTATACAAATAGCATCAAGCTTTAATTTCCTAACAAGTACAGTTTTTATTAAAGAATGACACTTTTTTTTGGTCTATTTCAGTTGCTTTGACTGTTAATTCCAGTTACAAGCTCCGTTTTCACAGCACCAAGTAGTCGTTCCCTCACTTTCACTTGAGATTATTAAGAAAAATGTATTAAAAATTCATTACTGAGAAACCACAAAGTGCAACATATTCCATTTGTAGACTCCCTTCCAAAATGTTAAATAAACATATCCTTAGAAAAAGCTTCAGGATATCAATAAGTTTTTGTTTAAAAAAAAAAAGATGCATTTTTAAATGTGTTTATTATTAGGCTTAGATTATGTGGAACATCCTCCAAACAAATTCCTATGAATGAGTTGTTAATTTACGCAAGCAGCACTGGTGCTTTATTATATCTTCCTACTTTATTATTCTTATCCTAACATTTTAGGATGCTATTTCTCCCTCACTTTTCAACCAATCATCACCAAATTTCACATGAAGAATACCTCTGGGCTGAATTATGTTACTATGACTTTTGGTGCTGATCTGGATCACTCATCCAGAATGATCCATGAAAACCAGGATTTTTTTCAGTCACTTATAACTCTGTCAATTTTCTTTTTTTTTCAATCAGTTTTTTTCTTTTTCAGGGCGGCAGGGCACTACTTTTCCTTGACCTTCAATTGACAAAGATCACCTCACGCAAATTACTGTGACTTCAGTCACAGTCTCTATCTAGTTACTATTGAAATAATAATAATAATAATAATAATAATAATAATAATACCCTGTGATGACCTGGCGACTTGTCCAGGGTGTACCCTGCCTTTCGCCCGTAGTCAGCTGGGATAGGCTCCAGCTTGCCTGCGACCCTGTAGCAGGATAAAGCGGCTAGAGATAATGAGATGAGATGAGACGAGATAATAATAATAATAATAATAATAATAATAATAATAATAATAATGTATTTGTAGAAACACACAAGCTGATTTTATATAAACTTGAGTTGCCTTATAGCCAGCATTACTGTCTGAGCTGCTGTGATAGAACATGAATCAACATCTTCTGAACACTCAGATTTGAGAATACAACTGCACTGTGGTACTACAATAACAAAAGGGCATCTTGGGCCCTGGTCACACTACAGCTCGCGATGGGATTGTGAATACTTGACAGTGAAAATTTAGTAGCAGCACCACCAGTCATGCAACACACAGCGAATGTTCTCCGAGCTTCGCGAGTTGTTTTTTGGTGTGTCTCCACCTCGTGAGTGGCCAAAAAATGTCACGAAAAATTTCAATACATGCATTGACATTTGGTGGTGATTGATTGTTTTTGTCAGCAAACCAAGCAGCGAATACTCTCAGATGGGTTTGGGAAGATTTCCTGAAGCTTGAGGAACCTTCTTCGAGCCTCTTGATGTATTTGTCTCGAATCCATTTCCCCGATGCTCACAGGAGCCTTGTCAATACAGCGGTTCAGCATAGCCTAACCTTCCCTGAGACTTAAAAAGTGCATTTATATTCAGGGATCCTTCGGAGCAGGTTGTGCATGTGCTTGGGACCCAGTCATTATGGGAAACACCTGATGCTGATTCGAGCGCAGTCAACACATGCATATAAGGACGCTGTTTTCATAGAGACTTTGCGAAGTATTCTGTCAGGTATGCGGCGGTAGACAGATGTAAGTGCAGGAAGAGTGTTTCTTAGCAGGTCTGATATTTACAAAAACGAAACGTGAGGCAGGGTCAGAGTAACAAAGCACAAAAGAAACCAAAAGCAGAGTCATAAACATGGCTAGAAAGAAACATCACAGTGATAACGATAATACTTCACAAAGCCTTTGTGTCCTTATATGCATGTGCTGATTGTGCTCAAATCAGCATCAGGTGTTTCCCATAATGACTGGATTATGTGAGTGAGCGTGTGATGATGTGACAGTCAAGTGTTCGCCTGCTGTGTGACCACAACTTTTAGCTCGCCTGTATATTGCCATGCATCATCACCAAAACGCCTCATCGCGAGCTGTAGTGTGACCGTAGCTTTAAATATCATAGTATGTCATATAACCAGTTAGATGTCACACCCAATGTTCCACTATATACGTACTAGTGCCAAATGGAACAGATGAACTGGTTGTATTTCATGGTTGTTGGATGTGAGAAAGTGGACGATGACAGCTCCAGTTGGGTGTGACAGTGTTTTAGTCACAGGGCTGAGCATCAGATCTTTGCGAAACAAGAATCCCCAGGACGGTTGTAGTTTAAGTTGAACGTGGTTAAAAAGCTAACTTTTTCAATGTCTGTGCCGTGCCCAGGAGTTGGTGGGAGCGTTTGGGGATGTGTGGTGATTGGAGTATAATTGCATGCAATGAGGCAGCATTGTATCTGGTTACATTCCACTGAATGGCTCAAAGGAGTCAGACGCTGGTTTGTTCACTGAGCAGGCCTGTAGAGCTCTGTCTGAGGATTGGACATGATGTTTTGGACAAGATTTGTAGGTTTTAAGAATTGATTAAAGGTTACTCTAATTGCAACCATAGGAAGTGTTCAATACACACAGAATCTCAAGACCTGTAAAACTGGCCACAGGGACTTAAGGTCAGCAACTTTGTCCTCACATGCAATTGTAAGGTAGATATTTTCCATGGGTGCATATTAACAACCTGGATTCCCACCACAAGTCTGTTGCGAACCATGAAGACTGACGCCAGCATCCTAAGCCAAAAAGACTTTGGAACTTTTTTTTTTTTTAAACCACCAAAAGAGAGCGGTTTAAAAATACATAAAAAAAATTTGAGTTATGAAAAAGGGTCTCTGGCAATGAGTGCATGAAAGAGCTCACTTGGACTTGTGTTGTTTTTTACACTGGAGATGTCAGAAGGGTCCTGCAAATGTCAGTGCCTTGACGAACTGATTTCTTGTGCAGTTGTGTGCCAGATCCAAAAGTTAATGGGATAAAATTCAGCTTGACAAGGACTGGATTGTCGGGGGGGTGGAACAAGCTCACAATGCCTACGCTGGTTTAGACTTGTTTCCTCTGAAGTTCCCTTTTTAGAGCTGTTTGAATTCCTGCCATTGTATAAGTGAATCAGCTTCCTCACAGATGAAGTAGCCATGTGAGAGTCAGTCACATTACAGGGCGTGCTTTCATCTTGTATGTTTTCTCTGTCCTTCGTTGTAGAGGCTTAGTCTCGGTTTTGCAAGCGGTTCGAAAACGTGGTGTATTCTGTAGGTGTGAGTGGGTGTGTCATGTGCTCTCACATGCTCAAATGTCATCTCTGGTTCTGGCTCAGTCCTTTTTTGGTTTTGTGTGGTTTTCCTTTGCATGCATCCTCATGAATGAATCAGCAAATACTCAGCACCCAGCAGACAGTTTCCCAGTTGCACATTGACGTTTTGGTCCACCACTCATCCCACGGTGCAATGTTTTGTCCCCTCTGTCTCCCTCAAAAAACGGACTAACGATGCACTCTACTTTTTCAATGACCATACAGTGTGAGCGAGTCGAACAGGGCTTCCATGAGCGGAGGAAGTTGTTCGTTTGACCCACACTTCACCTCGGCGCCAGGCCAGATTGGCACATTTCAAGTTGGTCCTTATAGTGAAATCCATGTTTAGTTTAGTTCAGCTGGAGGTCTGTACATGAACTAAAAACAGACTTGGCACAGGTTTTTAAAAAAATCTGTTTTTATTAAGGGGACGTTAGGGGGTTTGGTAGTTAGTGCAGGAGGAAGGCCAGCTTTGGAGAATATTGTTGATGTGTTTTCAGTTTCGTACTGTATGAAAATAAACAAAGAGCTGTTTTTAAGTTCCAGTTTGGCACTGATGTAGTGCCTGGCTTATTTACTTTTGATGCAGCTCATGTTTAAAAAGCAATAACTCATAATTCCACATGTAATGCCAACAAAAATCCCAGCTAAATGTCATCCATTATCTGCACTGCAGGAGCCAATCCTAGTGACTTCAGGCGAGGTCACCAATCTATCACAGAGACAAACAACCGTTCACACATATGGACAATTTAGTTGACCTAATCCACATGTCTTTGGACTGTGGGAAGAAACCAGAGCATGAAGAGAACATGCAAACTCCACATAGAAAGACCCCAGTCGGCCACGAGCTTCAAACCAACAACCTTCTTGCTGTGAGGTGACCATGCTAACCAATGTGCCACACCCCTAGATAAATGATGTAACATAAACACCAGATCATAATGTTTGATGACATTTCTATGATGGATGATCTGTATCATAATGTCCGAGATGTCCACGAGCACTGGCGACTGGCGGTTTTCTCCGCTTACACAGACGGTCTGCGCCAGCGATTCAATCCCAGAAAACACTTAGCAAACACTTACCTTTCAATGTTCAAGTGATTTCATATCATCTCTGCTGCCCATAATTTGCTGCAAATCCAATTATTTCACCATGTAATTGTCTTTGATTCAAGTCTAACATGACCGCAAGCAACGCCATATTTGTTGATTGATTCTCGCGCTCTGATTATGCTGAGCCAGACCATGTGACCACACCATAGCAGACGATGGTAAAGATGCAGTTGGTGGTTGTTGCAGACGATTTCACTCGGTTTTCACAAAATGCCACTGAAGAAGAAACTAAAACCTTCTGTGGGCCAAATAAATATAAAGTCTATATATTTTTTTTTCTGCAGGTTTGTACATAAAAATCACAATTAGTATTTTCATATCTAAGAATTATTTTCATATCCAGAAGCTACCCGGAGTACCAAAGTTCTCATTGAGACGTCTGGTCCCTTAGCGAAGGCTTCATACTTATAAAGTGCAAGTGCAAATAACTAATTGTGTGCAAATATTTATGCTGGCATTAAAACTATAAAATACACAATACCACACCAGAAGCGCATCAAGTACAGTACACATGCACCAAATAAGCTCACCATGTAGTTATGTTACCGGGCCAGGCAGCGTACTACAGAGGGGAACTGAGAAAGCCAAATACACACACATCTGGAGGGAAATTTCATACATGTTTTGCAAGTATTTTAGAGGGAAATGATTAGTAATTTATTAGCTGAGAGTGCACCAGAAGGCATGTAAATTTCAAATTTTTGAAATAAAAATTAAAAAAAACCCAGCATTAACATGCTAATCAGTGCCACCTACTGTTTTTATTTTTAAGCCGGCTACGTCAGATTTTCTGGAGAACCCTACAATATATCGGTTTGCATTTGAAATGAACTAAGTTTGATGATGGTTTATTTACTGACAAAAATAGAATATAATATTTCACACTGAAAAGCAGCATTTTTGAAATTCTGTAATTAAAAGTATATTGTGGCATAATTTATCATGATATATACACAGTGGTGCTTGAAAGTTTGTGAACCCTTTAGAATTTTCTATATTTCTGCATAAATATGACCGAAAACATCATCAGATTTTCACACACGTCCTAAAAGTAGATAAAGAGAACCCAGTTAAACAAACGAGACAAAAATATTATACTTGGTCATTTATTTATTGAGGAAAATGATCTGATATTACATATCTGTGAGTGGCAAAAGTATGTGAACCTCGAGGATTAGCAGTTAATTTGAAGGTGAAATTAGAGTCAGGTATTTTCAATCAATGGGATGACAATCAGGCATGAGTGGGCACCCTGTTTTATTTAAAGAACAGGGATCTATCAATGTCTGATCCTCACAACACATGTTTGTGGAAGTGTATCATGGCACGAACAAAGGAGATTTCTGAGGACCTCAGAAAAAGTGTTGTTGATGCTCATCAGACTGGAAAAGGTTACAAAACCATCTCTAAAGAGTTTGGACTCCACCAATCCACAGTCAGACAGCTTGTGTACAAATGGAGGAAATTCAAAACCATTGTTACCTTCCTCCGGAGTGGTCGACCAACAAATATCATTCCTAGAGCAAGGCGTGTAATAGTCGGCGAGGTCACAAAGGACCCCAGGGTAACTTCTAAGCAACTGAAGGCCTCTCTCACATTGGCTAATGTTAATGTTCATGAGTCCACTATCAGGAGGACACTGAACAACAATTGTGTGCATGGCAGGGTTGCAAAGAGAAGCCACTGCTCTTCAAAAAGAACATTGCTGCTCATCAGCAGTTTGCTAAAGATCACGTGGACAAGCCAAAAGGCTATTGGAAAAATGTTTTGTGGACGGATGAGACCAAAATAAAACTTTTTGGTTTAAATGAGAAGCGTTATGTTTGGAGAAAGGAAAACACTGCATTCCAGCATAAGAACCTTATCCCATCTGTGAAACATGGTGGTGGTAGTATCATGGTTTGAGCCTGTTTTGCTGCATCTGGGTCAGGACGGCTTGCCATCATTGATGGAACAATGAATTCTGAATTATACCAGCAAATTCTAAAGGAAAATGTCAGGACATCTGTCCATGAACTGAATCTCAAGAGAAGGTGGGTCATGCAGCAAGACAACGAACCTAAGCACACAGGTCGTTCTACCAAAGAATGGTTAAAGAAGAATAAAGTTAATGTTTTGGAATGGCCAAGTCAAAGTCCTGACCTTAATCCAATCGAAATGTTGTGGAAGGACCTGAAGCGAGCAGTTCATGTGAGGAAACCCATCAGCATCCCAGAGTGGAAGCTGTTCTGTACAGAGGAATGGGCTAAAATTCCTCCAAGCCGGTGTGCAGGACTGATCAACAGTTACCGGAAGCGTTTAGTTGCAGTTGTTGCTGCACAAGGGGGTCACACCAGATACTGAAAGCAAAGGTTCACATACTTTTGCCACTCACAGATATGTAATATTGGATCATTTTCCTCAATAAATAAATGACCAAGTATAATATTTTTGTCTCATTTGTTTAACTGGGTTCTCTTTATCTACTTTTAGGACTTGTGTGAAATCTGATGTTGTTTTAGGTCATATTTATGCAGAAATATAGAAAATTCTAAAGGGTTCACAAACTTTCAAGCACCACTGTGTGTGTGTATATATATATATATATATATATATATATATATATATATATATATATATATATAAATAAATAATACTGTCATATTAACCATTCCTTATGTACATAACTGTCTACAGGTTTGAGTAGCAGATTGTTAACACAAACGTTAACAAATGCAGAAATGGCTTCGCTAAAATCTTTAGTCACCTTTGTGAAAACCATGTAGAACTATACCGAATTGAAGCTGAAAGTATAATATTCATAGTACTGAAAGATTATCTTGCTTGTTGAAGGATGCAGCTGCAGGTTTTGCTGTTTCAGATCTAGTGAAGTGTAAAATGCCATCGCCATCGCCATACCCACTGTTGGGTCGTCATAGCAACTGCTACACGGGTTGTGGGCAGCAGCTGACTGATGATTGAGTCGCAGAAGCAAAAAAGCTTCTGCTGATGCCGTGACCAGCGTTCACTCACATCAAGCCACAAGTGTGGACTTTTAATCTGCTGACATCTCAGAGGCAAAGCCTACACTGAACGCCTTTCAACTGTGCATTAGCTATAAAGAGCAGTGATATTTAAACTCCTAGCTGTACATTACATGAGTCTGATTTCACAAAGCTTCGCTGTGCAATGCTCATATGTCCTCGTATGCACTTTTTTAATTAAAAAAAACTATCTAGAACCCTCAGAATTAATTCTATCCAGTGTATTATTAATCTCATCTCATTATCTCTAGCTGCTTTATCCTGTTCTACAGGGTCGCAGGCAAGCTGGAGCCTATCCCAGCTGACTACGGGCGAAAGGCGGGGTACACCCTGGACAAGTCTCCAGGTCATCACAGGGCTGACACATAGACACAGACAACCATTTGCACTCACATTCACACCTACGGTCAATTTAGAGTCACCAGTTAACCTAACCTGCATGTCTTTTGGACTGTGGGGGAAACCGGAGCACCCGGAGGAAACCCACGCGGACACGGGGAGAACATGCAAACTCCGCACAGAAAGGCCCTCGCCGGCCACGGGGCTCAAACCCGGACCTTCTTGCTGTAAGGCGACAGCACTAACCACTATACCACCGTGCCGCCCTGTATTATTAGTATAAGGATAATAATCATCATACACTACCAGCTTTCTGATTTGCTAACAATTTGTGTCCAATTACAATGGGGAAGGCTGTAACACCATTTTAATGGGTGGTTTTTGTTTTGTTTTTTTAATACATCCTTTCCATCTGTAGTGTTTTGTCCAGCAGGTTGTGCTAAGGAGCGATTTGTAGATCAGAAACAGAAGCACAGGTGAAGCTTTGGCTAATGATCGGTTGCGTATCTTTAACTGATTCTGATGCCGTACGTTGTGTTTCCTCTGCAGAAGCGGCGGAGGCACATTGACAGGAGTATGATCGGCGAGCCTACAAACTTCGTCCACACAGCGCATGTGGGATCTGGAGATTTGTTCAGCGGCATGGACTCTGTAAGATAATCTACCCTGCTCTGATTGACCAAGTTTCAACAATAATCTACAAAACAGTTGCTAGTTGATTTTTAATTACCCAGAATCCAGTGCAAAATGTTTCTTTTCTTAAATTGTTTGCTTGTAAAATTTCTTCGGAATAAAAACATAGAATGAGTAACAGTTTCTTAAATCTGAAAGCAATATTATGACGTAGTAGCATGAAACAATAATCAAGTAATGCTTAAAATAAGAATTTTATAAAGTAATAATAATTATACTTTAGATTTAGGATTACATTTGCATGTTCATAAATGCTAACCGGTTATAAATTACAAAGCATGTTCAAAGTACAGCTCAGTTACATTCACTGATCGACAAAACTCCAAAAAGGCAAAGCTCATTGAGCTGAAACTGGCAAAATGACAACTACACACTAAAAGAGTACCATCTAAAAGTGATGTGTACCTTCTAAATTTTCCAGTAATGCAGCTCAATCACTGCAGTTCGTCAGCTACGATAGACTCAAACAGTTCCTGCTTCTATAAGGCACCATTTCTCTGGTTCTTATAGAGGCTTTGCACCATCATAGCAACGGTAACTATGCTGCCATGACCGGGGGCACGCTTGTAGTGCTTCATTCAGCTGAGTTAGTTGTTATTGATCGGTATGGGAACCTGTGGTTTTTGGACGTGCAAATCGTTTTGTATGAAACAAATTTTTTCATTTACCAAAAGTAATTCATCTGCGGAAAAACTAGAGAAATTTCTAAACCTAGAAGGGAAAAAGTGGAGAAAAAAAACATTCAGCGGGACTCGTGTCGAACAGAGAGATCAAAAACCATATGGTATGGTCACTTCATTTCCACGAAGGTAAGAATTCCAAAAATAATAATAATAATTTCACAACTGCAGTGTGGCGCTCATTCTTATACAGCGAAGTGAACATGAGCAACACAGCGGCTCGGCACAGCCTCACCTTCACTGAGACTTAAAGTGAATTTACATTCAGGGATCCTTCGGCGTGCATTGTGTGCACGCTTGGCACCCAGTCATTATGGGAAACACCTGATGCTAATTTGAGAGCAATCAGTACTCTGCTTTCACAGAGACTTTGCAAAGTATTCTGTCAGGTATGCGGTGGTAGACGGCTCTAGGTGCAGGAAGAGTGTTTATTAGCAGGCGTGATATTTACAAAAACAAAACACAACCGAAAGCAGAGTCATAAACCTGGCTAGAAACAAATGTGACAGTGATAATGATAATACTTCACAAAGCCTCTGTGTCCTTATATACACGTGCTGATTGCGCTCAAATCGGCATCAGGTGTTTCACATAATGACTGCGTCCCAAGCGCGCGCACAACGCGCTCCATATGCTCCCCGAATGTAAATGCACTTTAAGTCTCGATGAAGGTTCGGCTTTGCAGAGCCGCTGTGTTGTTGCTCATGTTCACTTCACTGGATAAGAATGAGGACTTCGCTGCAGTTGTGAAATAAATTTTTTTTTCTTCTTAGGCCACACCAATTCGATTAGTTGGTTCTCGGAATCGCCGCTTGAAGAAAATGCAAAATGAAGAAAAAAAATCGAAATCAAACTCCCGCCAACAGAAAAGGTCACGTGACGTGAGATCACGTGACGTCGAAAACCAATCAAATCACCCCTTTCACTTTCATTAAAGACTTGTGAAGTAGCCTACTCCTGGTCAGATCTTTTTTTCTGTGCATTGTAGATGTTCAATTGACTGTAATTCAATCGTTTATTTAGCCTATCTGTTTACTGGTTTGCCTGTATTGTTTGGTCTATTTCCACTGCTAATTTTACCATCAGAGCATTTTTTTATTTTTATTTTTATTTCACCTGTTCGCTTTATGTTTTTCCTGAAAAAATCCAAGAACCAACTAATTAAATTGGTGTGGCCTTACCTTCGTGGAAATGAAGTCAGCATACCACAGGGTTTTTGACCTCTCTGTTTGACACCGAGTCCTGCTGATTTTTTTTTTTCCCCCCTTCGACATTTAAAAATTTTCTCTAATTTTTCCCCAGATGATGAATTACTTTTGGTAAATTAAAAAATCTGATGTCTGTTTCATTCAAAACGATTTGCACGTCCAAAAACGCAGCAAAACTTTCCCATACTGACCAATAACAACTAACTCTGTTGAATGAAGCACTACAAGCGTGCCCCCTATCATGGCGGCACAGTTACCATTGCTGTGCGGTCACGTGACGGTGCAAAGCCTCTAGTGAATGGCTAGTCTTAATTTAAGGATTTATTTTTGTATTGCTATCTTCCAAGTCATTCATATGAAATTGAGATAAAGAAGCGTTTTAAACTCGACAGTGTAATCCTTATGTTAAAGGTGCTGACTGCAAAGTTGAATTCTAGGCAAAATGTTCTATTTTAATGCTGTTGGAGTTTCGAGATGTTTCGCTGCTGCGCACACACACACACACACACACACACACACACACACACACACACACTGTGTATCCTTTGTGTAAATGTTTTGCTGAGATAAAAAGCATCCCGCATTTTATGATTCCGGAGACTGCTGAAGCAAGTGAGCAACAATATTGCGTGACCACCATGGGGCATGTTTGACCTACTTTTAACCAAAACAAGTTAGCATGGGGCGGCACGGTGGTGTAGTGGTTAGCGCTGTCGCCTCACAGCAAGAAGGTCCTGGGTTCGAGCCCCGGGGCCGGCGAGGGCCTTTCTGTGTGGAGTTTGCATGTTCTCCCCGTGTCCGCGTGGGTTTCCTCCGGGTGCTCCGGTTTCCCCCACAGTCCAAAGACATGCAGGTTAGGTTAACTGGTGACTCGAAATTGACCGTAGGTGTGAATGTGAGTGTGATTGGTTGTCTGTGTCTATGTGTCAGCCCTGTGATGACCTGGCGACTTGTCCAGGGTGTACCCCGCCTTTCGCCCGTAGTCAGCTGGGATAGGCTCCAGCTTGCCTGCGACCCTGTAGAAGGATAAAGCGGCTAGAGATAATGAGATGAGATGAAGTTAGCATGGGCAAACATGGCGGACTCTGCTCTCCCACCGGCAGAAAAGAATAGGAAAGCCTGCCTAGTGAGTGCAACTGCAAGATAGAGCAAGGTTAGATGACGTGTCATTTTTCTGGACAGATAACTAAATCATTCTAGCTAGCGCTTCGCTATCTTAGCCTTAGAATGCATGGGCTCAACTCCACAGTAGCGAATATGGAGTTTTCACCTAACGTTTTGATCTTACAGAGAAAGAAACGATAACACAAAAGCACTAACAGAGAAAAGATCTCATCTCATCTCATTATCTCTAGCCGCTTTATCCTTCTACAGGGTCGCAGGCAAGCTGGAGCCTATCCCAGCTGACTACGGGCGAAAGGCGGGGTACACCCTGGACAAGTCGCCAGGTCATCACAGGGCTGACACATAGACACAGACAACCATTCACACTCACATTCACACCTACGGTCAATTTAGAGTCACCAGTTAACCTAACCTGCATGTCTTTGGACTGTGGGGGAAACTGGAGCACCCGGAGGAAACCCACGCGGACACGGGGAGAACATGCAAACTCCACACAGAAAGGCCCTCGCCGGCCACGGGGCTCGAACCCAGGACCTTCTTGCTGTGAGGCGACAGCGCTAACCACTACACCACCGTGCCGCCCCAGAGAAAAGATATATTCGTCTTTTGTTTCATGGAGCTATTTGTGAACGTCAACCACAAATTACATCCCTGCGACTTAAAGGAGAACTGAAGTCATTTTTAAACTTGCTTTATTTCTTAATTAACGTGTTATTCAATTACTTTTTCGGTTTTAGTAACCTGAGATTGCAACTCGTATTGGCAACTAATTGCAATTAAATATTATACTTATCAGCCTATTCGATTTTTAGCCGTGTTGAATTTAGTTCATTTGGTCCACGGAAGGCGTCGCTTATCCGCGCGATCTTCATGAGACTTGTGCGAGACTTCGAAACGTGAAGTGTCAGCCAGGTGTCAGTGCCGCCATTTTGAAACTGTTTTCCAAACTAAATATTGCACAAAAACGAGTTTAAATGACGATTACTGCCTACTTTTTTCAAACTTTCCTGATTGCTATCAAAACAAACAAAACTTCCGGCTTGATTACGTCAGCATTCGAAAGAGGGCGCGCATCTTTTGACAACGTTGGCAGATGTTGGTCACTTTGATTTCCGCTGTACGTTTTACTTCCGTCCTACGATGTCTCGCACAGGTCTCAACGAATCTCATTTACGGCCATTGCTCTGACATATGGACTGATATATTACACAGCATATTTCAAACACTCATAACTTGCTACAGCAGTGACAAAATAGCGATCAAAAATGCATTTCTACTGTAGATTTAATAAAATGAGAGAAATAGAATTTTGATAATAAATTTGCCTTCGGTTCTCCTTTAAAACTCTCCGAGGTTGATGCAGAGTCACGATGTTTTCCGCACGTCGCCATCTTGGTTTGACGCAGTTCCATAATTATGCTAATTAATTAAAGCTCCTTTTGTTCAGCTGTTTCTGTAGGACCGTACTATTTACCTCAAGAGGTAGGATATTTGGTCCCAAAACGGAGAAAAACAATCCTCAGTGCATCAAAATGATCACATCTCGTTCACATGATATTGCTCTTGCTGGACATAGGAAACTGCCATGCACAGTTTAAAAAAAAAAAGAAAGAAAAAAAAGAATTGCAGGTGACTTTGCAGTCAACAGCTTTAAAGTACCTTTGGAGTAACCTGGGACAATCAATCAAGGTTCATTTAAGTGAGTCTCCTCATACATAAATTTCCAAACAAACTGGATTCTTATGTATACAATATTTCTTGTGTAAATGCACGCATACACACATTTTTATATATATATATATATATATATATATATATATATATATATATATATAATGTATGTGTGTATGTGTGTGTGTGTGTGTGTGTGTGTATGTTTGGTAAATGAGGCCATTATACTTAGATGCTTACAATTCTGTAATAGTTCATTGGTCATTTACTAATTATTTGCCTTTTTTTTTTAATAGGTGAACTCAATTCAGAACCAAATGCAGTCAAAGGGGGGATACGGAGGTGAGACCATGCCCATCAATGTGCAGATGCAGCTGGTAGACACAAAAGCAGGATAATTCCTAACTTGAGGAGGTGAGTAAATAAAACGAAATGATGATTCATGATTGAATGCAACCCCGATTCCAAAAAAGTTGGGACAAAGTACAAATTGTAAATAAAAATGGAATGCAATGATGTGGAAGTTTCAAAATTCCATATTTTATTCAGAATAGAACATAGATGACATATCAAATGTTTAAACTGAGAAAATGTATCATTTAAAGAGAAAAATTAGGTGATTTTAAATTTCATGACAACACATCTCAAAAAAGTTGGGACAAGGCCATGTTTACCACTGTGAGACATCTCCTTTTCTCTTTACAACAGTCTGTAAACGTCTGGGGACTGAGGAGACAAGTTGCTCAAGTTTAGGGATAGGAATGTTAACCCATTCTTGTCTAATGTAGGATTCTAGTTGCTCAACTGTCTTAGGTCTTTTCTGTCGTATCTTCTGTTTTATGATGCGCCAAATGTTTTCTATGGGTGAAAGATCTGGACTGCAGGCTGGCCAGTTCAGTACCCGGACCCTTCTTCTACGCAGCCATGATGCTGTAATTGATGCAGTATGTGGTTTGGCATTGTCATGCAGGAAAATGCAAGGTCTTCCCTGAAAGAGACGTCGTCTGGATGGGAGCGTATGTTGCTCTAGAACCTGGATATACCTTTCAGCATTGATGGTGTCTTTTTCCAGATGTGTAAGCTGCCCATGCCACACGCACTAATGCAGCCCCATACCATCAGAGATGCAGGCTTCTGAACTGAGCGCTGATAACAACTTGGGTCGTCCTTCTCCTCTTTAGTCCGAATGACATGGCGTCCCTGATTTCCATAAAGAACTTCAAATTTGATTCGTCTGACCACAGAACAGTTTTCCACTTTGCCACAGTCCATTTTAAATGAGCCTTGGCCCAGAGAAGACGTCTGTGCTTCTGGATCATGTTTAGATACGGCTTCTTCTTTGAACTATAGAGTTTTAGCTGGCAATGGTGGATGGCACGGTGAATTGTGTTCACAGATAATGTTCTCTGGAAATATTCCTGAGCCCATTTTGTGATTTCCAATACAGAAGCATGCCTGTATGTGATGCAGTGCCGTCTAAGGGCCCGAAGATCACGGGCACCCAGTATGGTTTTCCGGCCTTGACCCTTACGCACAGAGATTCTTCCAGATTCTCTGAATCTTTTGATGATATTATGCACTGTAGATGATGATATGTTCAAACTCTTTGCAATTTTACACTGTTGAACTCCTTTCTGATATTGCTCCACTATTTGTCAGCGCAGAATTAGGGGGATTGGTGATCCTCTTCCCATCTTTACTTCTGAGAGCCGCTGCCACTCCAAGATGCTCTTTTTATACCCAGTCATGTTAATGGCCTATTGCCAATTGACCTAATGAGTTGCAATTTGGTCCTCCAGCTGTTCCTTTTTTGTACCTTTAACTTTTCCAGCCTCTTATTGCCCCTGTCCCAACTTTTTTGAGATGTGTTGCTGTCATGAAATTTCAAATGAGCCAATATTTGGCATGAAATTTCAAAATGTCTCACTTTCGACATTTGATATGTTGTCTATGTTCTATTGTGAATACAATATCAGTTTTTGAGATTTGTAAATTATTGCATTCCGTTTTTATTTACAATTTGTACTTTGTCCCAACTTTTTTGGAATTGGGGTTGTAATTTGCATAGGACACAGCAGGTTTTGATTCCACTTTGATGATGTTTGACAGCCACTGCTCTTTATTTCTTGTCCACTAGGCTTCCACTGCATCAGTGTATCCATTCCGACGCTTTCCATATCCTCCCAGCAACCCCCTGTTCTCACCAAGCAAACCCACGGACTATCATGCACTTCACGGGAATGAGGATACCCTGCTACCATGGCTGTCAGTATCCTCGCCACCCTCATAATGGACGCTTGCATGCCCTGTCATCGACCGCCTAGCAGTGCATGGTGTAACCTGGCCTATTTGTCAGTGGTTTGAACAGCTCATTTTTCTCAGCACTCACTCATACATGAAGGTCTGGAACCTCCAAATACAAACTTTGTCGTTTTGTTTTACTTCCTATTTTCCTTCACAGACTTTTTGAGTTGAAAACCTGGCATGAAACATGCCAACGATGTTCATATATAAAATGTCGCTAGTTTTGGCCGTGCAATGCCAAATTTCAATGGAATGATGACTCGCTTCTGAGCCGAAGTACCTTTTTATGACCGAAGCTCAAACGAATGCTGTTTTTGTAAGAAGTGTGATTGTTCTGTTTACGCCATTTCAGATCACATTCCTTGTATCTTTTGTTTTTCTTTGGGGTAAAGTATAATTCGAGCGACAGTAACTGAGGCTGAAATGCACAACTGACATTTCTCTCATCACACTGCTGTAAATGTTTTCTCATAAACTTGATAAAAAGATGCTCAAATTCTAGTCATTTGCTGTACAGTCGACGTGAAAAAAACGACAATGTCGTCAATGTCCTAATGCTTTAACCTGATATTGAGACAATATTTATGAGATTGGAGAAGATCTTGAAATTTGGGCCGATTCACTCTCTCTGTTGTACTTGCAGTCTTTGGGGAAATATAATGTAACCTTTTAGATAATGCTTTCGCAGTTTTACTTGCTTTTATACGAACGCCCAAAATCTGCCATTTATCGTTTAAACTATTATTCTCAAAATCTGTGGGTTGAGATACTGATGTTTTTAAATGGTTATGGAACTAAATATGTTGTATCAAATTGCACTAATTTTTCATATCGATAACATACATCAAGAAATCTTGGAAATGGGAAGTATACTTACAATAGATGACCTTATATGAGTCATGTTGTTCAGGCTTCTCTCCAAGATACTGAAAGTAATCAAGTTTAGAAATAAGATTAGCTTTGACTGTCATTATACAAGTCACATTATTTATGAATTTGTAACTCAAACCCTCAGTTTGGAGTGATGTATATCAGTGCCAGGCCCAAGAATGTTAAACGATGGTAAAGTTTAAATTAAATAAAAGGTCCTCCAGTCTAATGTGTGAACCCACAGCTGAATGTCCAATTGTCGTTTTCTCAAGTGCTTTGTTTGTATATACTGTGTATTTTGTGTGCCACAACCTGAACTATGCTAATTTATTTTTTCCTTATTCCTTCTGTGTGACTCCCCCCAAGAAATCGCCCTCCTCCTCCCCCTAAAATTTTAGCGTCATGTCTTTATAAATTTATCTCATTATTATTGTGTTGCCAAAATGAAGAATTTTGGCAGGGTTTGTTAGTTTATAGCTGGATAAAGTGAAATGTTTTTCTGGTGCTCTAAATAAAGGTGTGGTTCAAGGATCGACAGACACCTGTGATGTATACAGAGGTGCCAACATCACATCTACAGTTTTAGCATTTATGATTATTGATCCATTGAAAAATGATGTTTTTCTACTTTCTGACATAAAGCAGCTGTAAAACAAACAAACAAACAAAAAAATCACTCGGTAGAAAAACTACTTCGGCGGAAAGGACGCAGGACGTGAAAAGTCCATTTCTTGATTATTTAGGATTTGTGTGAATTTGTGAACCAGTAGAAAACGTGCTGAGCTTTGGTCTCTTTGGTCGGCAAAAACACAGGGTCTCTACAAGCCTCTACTAGGATTTTCTTGTTAACCATGTTGGCACCTCTGTCTGTATAAAAATGGTAACCAGTGAAGACGTTAATGATCAATTTCACACAAAATATTGAGCTTTTTGGCGACAGTGGTGTAACTGGCATGCGTTGGAATTGCATTGACCCTCAGCCTCTGTTCACCACAGATGGATTTCATCATCAGGGATTTCAAAAAGCTATTGTTTTAGATGCCCGAGCACATTTTTATACATTTAACGCTTGTTATTTTGCATTCTATGTTGGCTTGTACATTACCAAATGTGTTCACTTGAAATAAATATTTTTTCCATGTTACATGACTTAACGCATTATTGCACATTAATTAAGAAATGAGTACTATTTCAGATCAATGATTTTTAAACAGATCACACCGCACTCACGATGAAAAGGTGCAAAACAAAACCAAAAGACTATTGAAACAAGAAAAAATGTCTGCACACTTAGATCCTTTTGTTCATTTAATTGCCAAGCTTTCGGTCAGAGACCTTTCTCAGGGCACAAACAGATGGAGCATACAACAAACTAATCAATTAAAATTCATTAAGGTGCTCAGTCACACCTGCACAGATGAGTTGTAGTCCAAGTGTGGGAGTTGTAGTTTTTCTGTTCTTCCTGGTTTCGTATTTCCTCTACCCAAGGTAGCTGACATTAAATTGACCCCAAATGCACCAATAAAATTACCCACCACAAAAACATACATCTTTTTACAAACAAACTTGAGTACACACACACATATAAGCAAATGTAAGTTCAAGATAAGTGCATAAACATCAGCAAAAACTTCATAAACTGCAGTTTCAAGACTTAACGAATGGTATACCTCCAATCATAACATAACACTCATGTCAAAGTCTACATTTAACCCTTTGGGTTGTAGGGCATCTAATGTATGGATCCAAAACAATTCCCTTTGACATAGCACTTTATCAATGTTCCCACCCCTTAACAATTTAACTTGCTCAATTCCCTGAAACCGTAGGGAAGAAACAGGGTGGGCGCACTCTACAAAGTGACAAGCCACAGGGTAATTAAGATCAGCCCGTCTAATCGAACTCTTATGTTCGCTGATCCTTTGTTTTAAGCTACGTGTAGTTTTTCCCACATAGACCTTATCACAGGGACATCTTAACAAATAAACAACATTCTTTATATTGCATGTAATAAAACCCTTCACATTGTAACTTTTACCAGACCTGGGGTGTTTAAAAGTATGAGTCTTATGTGTACTGTTACATTGGGCACAGTTGCCACAGGGGTAGTTACCATCCCTCAGGGGTGCTAAGAGTGTTTGAGCAGGAGCAGATCTTATACATGCTTTGACAAGCTTATTCCTGAGGTTGGGACCCCGTCTGGAGACAAACAACGGGGGGTCCTTAAATTTAGTTTAAACTAAATTTAAATTTAGTTTGTTGTATGCTCCATCTGTTTGTGCCCTGAGGAAGGTCTCTGACCGAAAGCTTGGCAATTAAATGAACAAAAGGATCTAAGTGTGTAGATCAATGATTTTTTAAAAAAATCTTATTTCTTAATCAAGTTGTGCCTTTTTTTTCGAACATAAAATTCGGGCAAATCAATTGCAAGCAGTGGTAGCAAACACACCATCACCATGGTCACACCCACACAAATAACATTGAGAAAGGAATGCATCGCTTACGAACATGCAGATCTATTTGGTTGTACTGAAAAGGCCCTGAAGCTCTGTACAAGGCATCTCGCCTCTATGAAGGCCTTGAGCATTTCCATTTTACAAAGCCATCAGCTGGTGTGCCATGCTGTTGCTAGGCAACCGGTCAGGTAGCAAATGAAGAGGTTTCCTCGATGACGTCAATCTTGATGACTCACATTGAATGGAAAGAAAGTGCACAGTGTTCATGAACGAAATCGGTGTTTATACATAAGCCACCTAACGAATGTACATTATTCACACACATTTTTGGAAGTTGCATATGGAAAGTAGCATCCTAGAATCCCAGGGATAAGGAAAAATATTTCCAGTCTTCCATCTGGACCGTTCCACTTGGTTTAGTACACCCACACCCTTTCACTTGTCATTTCACAAATGCTTGTGCAAATATGTAAAGCAACATTCGACAGAAGGTTCGAGAACAAAACGAGAATCATCGTAACATTTTAAACAATGAAGCTGGCAGCTCGTCATGGCCCAACAGCTTACTAAGACACTTTATATTGGTTTTTTCCTTCTGTATATATTTAGATATATTTATTTTGAAATTTCTCAGCTCCTTTGACATACTGGGTCATTTTGTAGGTACGTAATTACTGATTGATAGCAGACAGAGAAAGAAACACCTGATGAAGGGATAGAAGATAATTTACATACATTGAGGAAAGACAGAATAAATAAAGTCTAATAAAGTGTTCAATATATTTTTTAAAAAACGTCAGTGGAGATCTTATTGTTGAAAAAGTAGGGAAGATCTCAATGCTGTAAAGTGATTCTATAACTACAATGTGCTCTTTGTGGATAGTAGGTATATATCACGAGTGAGTGAAGCGAATGAATGAAAATATAAACTTCATATCTTCGCACCACCGTGTAATGTTCTTTATATTATATGGACACGTCCACACAAAAAAAATGCAAATTAATCAAAAGAACTTTAATTTTGAACCGGTTTGCCATTTTGACAACACACATCTAGTCAGTGGGAAAACACTGGGAGTAACATCACTGGAGTGAAATATCGTGATTATACAAACAGGACACTTTTTCAATGGAATAAAAACGTGTTCTATTCCCTTCTAGCTGGTTTCATTCATTTGGTTTGATAGCATGCAATATTGTTAGCATATCGCTTTTCCTACATGTATTACGTCACGCTACCCAATGTTGAATGAGCGTTGAATATGGTTTACGATATTGCACGGTTGTCAAGACAACATGACATCACATGTTGGAGACATAAAACTTCCACACTAGCAAGCGAGTGTGACAATTTGTAAACAAACATGGCCACCAGGATTGCTTCGTTAAATACGGAAATTTTGAGAGAATTTTGAAAGAGAAAGACGCATTGATCACCCGAAAGGAATGTATAATAATAATAGTAATAATAATAATAATAATAATATTGGCTGGCTTTTTTTCATGGTGTATCAGATATATTCCATTCAGCTAGCATGATACTGAGATCGTCTTCGACTCGTTCAGTCTCATGCTAGCTGAATGGAATATATCTGATATACCACTCAATGCCAACCAATATTATTTTATTTAAATATGTCACTCAGATCCCTGATGAATTTCGTATGAAAAATGTGAGTTTTTCACCATGAGAAGATAAGCTTCACATCTTCAAGCTTATGTGTGATTTTCTTTTTATTGTATAGACAGATTCCCAACCAAATGTCCCCAAATTTATCGAAACAGTTCATCAATTTCCTCATGAGTGAAGATATTGAAAAATATGTCACTTGATGTCCCAGATGTAGTTCATATGAAAAATACGAGTGGTGAATTTCCCAGTAGAACACTCGTGTGTGTATATATATATATATATATATACAACCCCGATTCCAAAAAAGTTGGGACAAAGTATAAATTGTAAATAAAAACGGAATGCAATAATTTACAAATCTCAAAAACTGATATTGTATTCACAATAGAACATAAACAACATATCAAATGTCGAAAGTGAGACATTTTGAAATTTCATGCCAAATATTGGCTCATTTGAAATTTCATGACAGCAACACATCTCAAAAAAGTTGGGACAGGGGCAATAAGAGACTGGAAAAGTTAAAGGTACAAAAAAGGAACAGCTGGAGGACCAAATTGCAACTCATTAGGTCAACTGGCGATAGGTCATTAACATGACTGGGGATAAAAAGAGCATCTTGGAGTGGCAGCGGCTCTCAGAAGTAAAGATGGGAAGAGGATCACCAATCCCCCTAATTCTGCGCCAACAAATAGTGGAGCAATATCAGAAAGGAGTTCGACAGTGTAAAATTGCAAAGAGTTTGAACATATCATCATCTACAGTGCATCATATCACCAAAAGATTCAGAGAATCTGGAAGAATCTCTGTGCGTAAGGGTCAAGGCCGGAAAACCATACTGGGTGCCCGTGATCTTCGGGCCCTTAGACGGCACTGCATCACATACAGGCATGCTTCTGTATTGGAAATCACAAAATGGGCTCAGGAATATTTCCAGAGAACATTATCTGTGAACACAATTCACCGTGCCATCCGCCGTTGCCAACTAAAACTCTATCGTTCAAAGAAGAAGTCGTATCTAAACATGATCCAGAAGCGCAGACGTCTTCTCTGGGCCAAGGCTCATTTAAAATGGACTGTGGCAAAGTGGAAAACTCTTCTGTGGTCAGATGAATCAAAATTTGAAGTTCTTTATGGAAATCAGGGACGCCGTGTCATTCGGACTAAAGAGGAGAAGGACGACCCAAGTTGTTATCAGCGCTCAGTTCAGAAGCCTGCATCTCTGATGGTATGGGGTTGCATTAGTGCGTGTGGCATGGGCAGCTTACACATCTGGAAAGACACCATCAATGCTGAAAGGTATATCCAGGTTCTAGAGCAACATATGCTCCCATCCAGACAACATCTCTTTCAGGGAAGACCTTGCATTTTCCAAAATGAAAATGACCACATACTGCATCAATTACAGCATCATGGCTGCGTAGAAGAAGGGTCCGGGTACTGAACTGGCCAGCCTGCAGTCCAGATCTTTCACCCATAGAAAACATTTGGCGCATCATAAAACGGAAGATATGACAAAAAAAACCTAAGACAGTTGAGCAACTAGAATCCTACATTAGACAAGAATGGGTTAACATTCCTATCCCTAAACTTGAGCAACTTGTCTCCTCAGTCCCCAGACGTTTACAGACTGCTGTAAAGAGAAAAGGGGATGTCTCACAGTGGGAAACATGGCCTTGTCCCAACTTTTTTGAGATGTGTTGTTGTCATGAAATTTAAAATCACCTAATTTTTCTCTTTAAATGATACATTTTCTCAGTTTAAACATTTGATATGTCATCTATGTTCTATTCTGAATAAAATATGGAATTTTGAAACTTCCACATCATTGCATTCCGTTTTTATTTACAATTTGTACTTTGTCCCAACTTTTTTGGAATCAGGGTTGTATATATATATATATATATATATATATATATATATATATATATATATATATATGCACACACACACACACACACACACACACGCACAAACACACAGAGATGGACAGTAACGAAGTACATTTACTTGAGTACTGTACTTAAGTACACTTTTTGAGTATCTGTACTTTACTTGAGTATTATTTTGGAAACTTATGACTTTAACTTCACTACATTTGAAAGGCAAATATCGTACTTTTCACTCCACTACATTTCTGTCAAAGTCCTCATTACTTGTCACTATGAAGTGGCTTTGAAAGTGGATGTTTTTTTCCCTTTTTTTTTCTAAATCGTGATTGTTTTTTTCACAGGTGACACTGAGACAGCAGATCAGTAATCACTAGGGTCACATCACGTCCATAGACTGTATAAAATCAGGTTCAATGATTTCTCCACAGCATTATTTGAACACGATCAGTTGATAGCAGAATGCAAGGAGGAGGTTTTTCTAGGGAATGCACACACACCCATGGCCCATGAACCCATGTTTCACTTCTCTGAAAGGGTTAAAGATTCGTTTCGTTTTAAATGGTTGCTTTGTTTGCTGAAAACGAACCACATCGCGGCCTACAAAAACTCGCCAACCAACCTGCAGAAGCATATTGAGGTATATAAATGTTTTGTTCCAAGAGAAAGCTTGCAGTAAAGTTATCTGTGCTTTTAGAGCTAGTGATAACATTGCAATAGCGATGCAGTTTGATCAGTCACATGACTTTCTATGGATTTTCCCGCCAAGTTGCCATCGCCTTGTCCATGGCTCACGTTTACGCATAGCTAGTTAACTTGGACACAGTTAGCATGTACAAATGGAGTTACGCTAAGATGAATAACGTTAACTTATCTGAGGTCCTTTCAGAAATGTTTTGGCATAATGTTGCCAAATAAACAGAATGTAGAAATCTTTCTTTTCTAGTAGCATTAGCTACCCAATATGATTTCAAGTTTGAAAAGCGTTTGCTAGCATGTCAAGTGGAGCTTCACTGACTAGCTAGCTTAACGTTAAACCACCATGATGGCACAGCATGTGTTTATTTTGTGAATTCACATTTCCGTCTGGGCGGCACGGTGGTGTAGTGGTTAGCGCTGTCGCCTCACAGCAAGAAGGTCCTGGGTTCGAGCCCCGGGGATGGCGAGGGCCTTTCTGTGTGGAGTTTGCATGTTCTCCCCGTGTCCGCGTGGGTTTCCTCCGGGTGCTCCGGTTTCCCCCACAGTCCAAAGACATGCAGGCTAGGTTAACTGGTGACTCTAAATTGACCGTAGGTGTGAATGTGAGTGTGAATGGTTGTCTGTGTCTATGTGTCGGCCCTGTGATGACCTGGTGACTTGTCCAGGGTGTACCCCGCCTTTCGCCCGTAGTCAGCTGGGATAGGCTCCAGCTTGCCTGCGACCCTGTAGAAGGATAAAGCGGCTAGAGATAATGAGATGAGATGAGATGAAATACTTCAGTACTTTAACTTAAGCAAAAAACTGACTGGACAACTTTCACTTGTATCAGAGTAACATTTGACCAGCGGGATCTGTACTTTGACTTAAGTCATGAAGTTGGGTACTTTGTCCACCTCTGTATATAATAGTGTGTGCGGTATTCGTACCTTCTCCAAATGACTTCATTTGGATGTTTTTGTCCTTCGTAGCAGGAAGTAAGGAAATTAAAGAATATATTGTGGGTCATATTATATTTGCTCGTATTTTTGTTTTTAATGCTACTTGGTTCTCCGCTCGTGGTAACTCTGTAGCCTTATCTTATTTCAATCACATGTCATTGGAAAGTATATTAGAAAAAAGCTGCCAGGAAATACTTTTTCATTGCCTTCCATTCTGTTCAGTGTCTGATGTGGTCCATCATAATAAACATCATGTTCATGTCACTATAAACCTAAATATGATCTTGTCTTTATTACATAACCACTATTTTCCAGTGTGAAACCTCAGGCATTACCACTGTGGAGTGTGTGTGTGTGTGTGTGTGTGTGTGTGTGTGTGTTACCAAAGCAGACACCCCATTAGGTAATGTTGACATTGGCATACTTGATGAATATGAATTACAAACACATGCCCGGACATGTCAGTGCAGTCTGTATGATTTAATAGCCGCCTGAGAGGACACACCTCTGGCACAAGAAATTAATAACTTTTATGCAAAATTAATGTTAACAAGCTTGCAAATGTTGCACCTTTCAATATGAATGTCTTCACTACCTGAGGAGAAAGAGAAATAAATATTTTCTCATGCACAGGAAAACATAAAGCCTAGTATCTCAATGTTTATTGTCTACTCCACTATATATCAGTGCTGTGTTCAGTCCTTTATGTCTCTCCCATGATGTTATGCAGCACTGACTGTAGAACAGCATCCTCTTCTGGTCAATAAACACATTCTGAGGGCATAGAACATTCATCCATTCATTCTCTAGCCGCTTTATCCTGTTCTACAGGGTCGCGGGCAAGCTGGAGCCTATCCCAGCTAACTACGGGCGAGAGGCGGGGTACACCCTGGACAAGTCGCCAGGTCATCACAGGGCTGACACATAGACACAGAAAACCATTCACACTCACACCTACGGTCAATTTAGAGCCACTAATTAGCCTAACCTGCATGTCTTTGGACTGTGGGGGAAACCGGAGCACCTGGAGGAAACCCACGCGGACACGGGGAGAACATGCAAACTACACACAGAAAGGCCCTCGCCGGCCACGGGGCTCGAACCCGGACCTTCTTGCTGTGAGGCGACAGTGCTAACCACTACACCACCGTGCCGTCCAGCATAGAACATGAAACCAGAAAAAGAGAATGACATTTTATAATTTTCACATCAGAGACTAAACAACTTTGACCATATTTTGGCTTGAACATTTAAATTTTGATTTTTTTTAAATTTCTTCCAAGGAGTCAATATGGATGCGTTGTATTTTCAAAAATATGGACTGAAAAAGTGAGTTTTGAAATAGTGTTCCCATTATTTGATTCCAAATTAAAAAAAAAAAATCAACACCAAAAAAGAAGTGGGACGACACGGTGGTGTAGTGGTTAGCGCTGTTGCCTCACAGCAAGAAGGTCCTGGGTTCGAGCCCCGTGGCCGGCAAGGGCCTTTCTGTGTGGAGTTTGCATGTTCTCCCCGTGTCCGCGTGGGTTTCCTCCGGGTGCTCCGGTTTCCCCCACAGTCCAAAGACATGCAGGTTAGGCTAACTGGTGACTCTAAATTGACCGTAGGTGTGAATGGTTGTGTGTCTATGTGTCAGCCCTGCGATGACCTGGCGACTTGTCCAGGGTGTACCCCGCCTTTCGCCCGTAGTCAGCTGGGATAGGCTCCAGCTTGCCTGCGACCCTGTAGAACAGGATAAAGCGGCTAGAGATAATGAGATGAGATATTTTCTATTATTATACATACAGGACACTTCTATTGTTTAAAAACATATATTCTATCCCCTTTCTAGCAGGTTTCATTCATTTGCTTTGATAGCATGCAATCTTGTTAACAGATCGCTTATCCTACGTGTATTACATCACTCTACCCAATGGAGAATGAGTGTTGAATATGGTTTAAGATATTGCATGGTTGTCAAGACAACATGATATGACACGTTGGACCTGATGCGAATATTCAGTGAGAGAGTATTCTGCCGCGCATGCGCAGAAGCATTTCTTTGTTCACCTGTGGCACCCGCAGTAAATCTATAATTGTTCCATCGAATGTGTATAATACAACCCCGATTCCAAAAAAGTTGAGACAAAGTACAAATTGTAAATAAAAACGGAATGCAATAATTTACAAATCTCAAAAACTGATATTGTATTCAAAATAGAACATGGACAACATATCAAATGTCGAAAGTGAGACATTTTGAAATTTCATGCCAAATATTGGCTCATTTGAAATTTCATGACAGAAACACATCTCAAAAAAGTTGGGACAGGGGCAATAAGAGGCTGGAAAAGTTAAAGGTACAAAAAAGGAACAGCTGGAGGACCAAATTGCAACTCATTAGGTCAATTGGCAATAGGTCATTAACATGACTGGGTATAAAAAGAGCATCTTGGAGTGGCAGCGGCTCTCAGAAGTAAAGATGGGAAGAGGATCACCAATCCCCCTAATTCTGCGCCGACAGATAGTGGAGCAATATCAGAAAGGAGTTCGACAGTGTAAAATTGCAAAGAGTTTGAACATATCATCATCTACAGTGCATCATATCATCAAAAGATTCAGAGAATCTGGAAGAATCTCTGTGCGTAAGGGTCAAGGCTAGAAAACCATACTGGGTGCCCGTGATCTTCAGGCCCTTAGACGGCACTGCATCACATACAGGCATGCTTCTGTATTGGAAATCACAAAATGGGCTCAGGAATATTTCCAGAGAACATTATCTGTGAACATAATTCACCGTGCCATCCGCCGTTGCCAGCTAAAACTCTATAGTTCAAAGAAGAAGCCGTATCTAAACATGATCCAGAAGCGCAGACGTCTTCTCTGGGCCAAGGCTCATTTAAAATGGACTGTGGCAAAGTGGAAAACTGTTCTGTGGTCAGACGAATCAAAATTTGAAGTTCTTTATGGAAATCAGGGACGCCGTGTCATTCGGACTAAAGAGGAGAAGGACGACCCAAGTTGTTATCAGCGCTCAGTTCAGAAGCCTGCATCTCTGATGGTATGGGGTTGCATTAGTGCGTGTGGCATGGGCAGCTTACACATCTGGAAAGACACCATCAATGCTGAAAGGTATATCCAGGTTCTAGAGCAACATATGCTCCCATCCAGACGACGTCTCTTTCAGGGAAGACCTTGCATTTTCCTGCATGACAATGCCAAACCCGGCACGGTGGTGTAGTGGTTAGCGCTGTCGCCTCACAGCAAGAAGATCCTGGGTTCGAGCCCCGGGGCCGGCGGGGGCCTTTCTGTGTGGAGTTTGCATGTTCTCCCCGTGTCCGCGTGGGTTTCCTCCGGGTGCTCCGGTTTCCCCCACAGTCCAAAGACATGCAGGTTAGGTTAACTGGTGACTCTAAATTGTCCGTAGGTGTGAATGGTTGTCTGTGTCTATGTGTCAGCCCTGTGATGACCTGGCGACTTGTCCAGGGTGTACCCCGCCTTTCGCCCGTAGTCAGCTGGGATAGGCTCCAGCTTGCCTGCGACCCTGTAGAAGGATAAAGCGGCTAGAGATAATGAGATGAGATGAGACAATGCCAAACCACATACTGCATCAATTACAGCATCGTGGCTGCGTAGAAGAAGGGTCTGGGTACTGAACTGGCCAGCCTGCAGTCCAGATCTTTCACCCATAGAAAACATTTGGCGCATCATAAAATGGAAGATACGACAAAAAAGACCTAAGACAGTTGAGCAACTAGAATCCTACATTAGACAAGAATGGGTTAACATTCCTATCCCTAAACTTGAGCAACTTGTCTCCTCAGTCCCCAGACGTTTACAGACTGTTGTAAAGAGAAAAGGGGATGTCTCACAGTGGGAAACATGGCCTTGTCCCAACTTTTTTGAGATGTGTTGTTGTCATGAAATTTAAAATCACCTAATTTTTCTCTTTAAATGATACATTTTCTCAGTTTAAACATTTGATATGTCATCTATGTTCTATTCTGAATAAAATATGGAATTTTGAAACTTCCACATCATCGTATTCCGTTTTTATTTGCAATTTGTACTTTGTCCCAACTTTTTTGGAATTGGGGTTATAATAATAATAACGTTGGGCGGCACGGTGGTGTAGTGGTTAGCGCTGTCGCCTCACAGCAAGAAGGTCCTGGGTTCGAGCCCCGGGGCCGGCGAGGGCCTTTCTGTGTGGAGTTTGCATGTTCTCCCCGTGTCCGCGTGGGTTTCCTCCGGGTGCTCCGGTTTCCCCCACAGTCCAAAGACATGCAGGTTAGGTTAACTGGTGACTCTAAATTGACCGTAGGTGTGAGTGTGAATGGTTGTCTGTGTCTATGTGTCAGCCCTGTGATGACCTGGCGACTTGTCCAGGGTGTACCCCACCTTTCGCCCGTAGTCAGCTGGGATAGGCTCCAGCTTGCCTGCAACCCTGTAGAAGGATAAAGCGGCTAGAGATGATGAGATAATAATGTTGGTTGGCTTTTTTGTGGTATATCAGATATATTCCATTCAGCTAGCATGATGAGTTCAATATCATGCTAGCTGAATGGAATATATCTGATACACCACCCAACGCCAGCCAATATTATTTAAATATTTACATTAACTTTAGAGTTTCTTAGTAATTAGTAAGTCCCCTTTTTTGCTTCAGTGCAAGTGTGCACTCGAGGTGGCATGGACTCCACAGGTTTGTGCTAAAGCTTATGATCCATTTCAGATCAAATCCATCGGCGTGTCGTCTGAACACGTGCTTCAGTAGAAAGATTAGTCATGAAGAAAATCTGACCTTTTGACAAAGCAGTTCATATGGTCAATATCACAAATTTACTTTATGTTTAAATAGGGAGTGCAGGATCTTGAATATTAAATATAATATGGTGAATATTTACTTTTTTGTTTTTAATATTAATAAAAAAATTATTTCCAATTTTAAAGTGGAAAAAAATCCCCACTGTCATGACTTTACTCAGAAACTGATGTTTGACTTATAGGGAGGATTTTTTTTCCCCCCATATCAGACTGCCAGAAAATACCAGAAAGAGTTGAAAAATATTTAAAAGGCACAATTATCGGTTACAGTGTCAGTTATTTAAAAGAGAGAGAGAGAGAGAGAGAGAGAGAGAGAGAGAGAGAATTGATGTGTCCTTTGACATTACCTAATTCTAATTTTATCATTTTTTTTCTTAAATAATACTCCATATATGTTTGATATACAGTGCTTAACAAATTTATTAGACCACCTGTCATAAAAGCAAGAAAACACAAATATTTTAGAAATCTCTCAAAAATTTGTTTAAAACTAAAAAGTCAATGGTTATTTATTAGGAAAATAACAAAATGAAAAAACTAAATAGTTTTTGTTTATATATAATAACCAAAAAAACTTAATATCTTGTATGGCCTCCTTTGGCCTTGATAACGGCTTGCATTCTTGCTGGCATTGTTTTTACGTACTTTTCAACAGTCTCTTTTGCTATTGTGTTCCAAATAGTTTGTAATTGTTCCCAGAGACTTGCTTTGGATGAAACTTTTGTTTGATCTATTTTTGAATCCACTAAATCCCAAATCTGTTCAATAGGATTCAAGTCGGGACTTTGACTTGGCCAATCCATCAGTTCCAGTACTCCAGATTCCCTTTTCTTGGTCAAATAGTCTCTGCACAGCTTTGCAGTGTGCTTAGGGTCATTATCTTCTTGGTATATGAACCCACGACCAATCAGTTTCAGTCCAGAAGGGATTCCATGATGCACCAAGATGTTGTGGTTGACCTTCTTGTTCATAATACCATCGATTTTCACTAATTTGCCCATGCCGTTTCCAGAAATTGAATCCTATACCATAACAGAACCTCCACCATGTTTCACTGTGGGTGCAATGCTGGTACATCTAGCATCAAAACATTCTCCAGCTTTTCTACGGACATAAACACGATGATGCTGACCAAAGAGTTCAAACTTGGACTCATCCGTCCAGAGTGCCTTCTTCCAGTCATTTGCAGTCCAGTGTTTATGCTCCCTGGCAAATCTGAGACGTTTCTGGATGTTTGCAGTCCTCAATAATGGCTTCTTAGCAGCTATTCTTCCTTGTAAGCCTTGTTCCTGCAGTCGTCTGCTTATGGTCATTCTGGAGACTTTTTCGGACTCTGATCTAGACCTGGGTGGCACGGTGGTGTAGTGGTTAGCGCTGTCGCCTCACAGCAAGAAGATCCTGGGTTCGAGCCCTGTGTCCGGCGAGGGCCTTTCTGTGCGGAGTTTGCATGTTCTCCCTGTGTCCGCGTGGGTTTCCTCCGGGTGCTCTGGTTTCCCCCACAGTCCAAAGACATGCAGGTTAGGTTAACTGGTGACTCTAAATTGACCGTAGGTGTGAATGTGAGTGTGAATGGTTGTCTGTGTCTATGTGTCAGCCCTGTGATGACCTGGCGACTTGTCCAGGGTGTACCCCGCCTTTCGCCCGTAGTCAGCTGGGATAGGCTCCAGCTTGCCTGCGACCCTGTAGAACAGGATAAAGCGGCTAGAGATAATGAGATGAGATTAGATGATCTAGACCTATTCATCTCCGCCTGAAGATCAGCAGAGGTCTTCCTTCTGTCTCTAGTACTTAAAATCTTGAGGTGCAGGACATCTGCTTCAGTCAGCTTTCATTTTCTGCCTCTTCCTTTGCGCATTTTGTAGGTACCAGTCTCGCCAATGGAATCCAAAGCATACTTGACCACACTGTGAGAACACAAGTTTAATGTTTTGCCCTATTTGTCTCAAAGACCATCCAGCATCACAGAGTGCTTTAATGCGCACTCTTTCCTTTTCAGCCAGTTCTCTGTGTTTTGCCATTTTGAACAGAAGTGAGGAATTTCAAACTGAATTCACGGTTTTTATACTCAAATGTGAGCTGACAACCAGGACGTCTTTGACAAGTCAGAAATTAATCAAGCATAATATTTGAAAATTGAGACTATTTTTTTTTACTTAGGAATGCAAGTAAATAACTATAATTTGGCATTTTAATAAAAAATAACACTGTACTTTGCTATTTTTAAAAAAAAACAGTAAATTAAAAAAATTCAGATAACAACACTAATTTTATTTTAGCATTAAAAATGTCATTTCAGTTCAAGAATATGCACATACTGGTGGATTAACCATTTCAGAAACATAAAAAACTACTTTGGTGATCACCATTACTGTATATTTATGGTTGCTGTGGCATAAACCTTAAATCAGGTGGTGGTCTAATAAATTTGTTAAGCACTGTATGTGATATGGAGCTCCTCAGATCAATACAATCAGTAACTGGAAACCAAGAATTGAATTTTATATGCAAAGATCCTTTCTAGGTTCTTTTAAAAATCATTTAACGTTACCAGTCCCTTATTTAGAACTGCAGTAAAGAGGGAAAACCTATTTTCTCATCTCATTATCTCTAGCCGCTTAATCCTTCTACAGGGTCGCAGGCAAGCTGGAGCCTATCCCAGCTGACCACAGGCGAAAGGCGGGGTACACCCTGGACAAGTCGCCAGGTCATCACAGGGCTGACACATAGACACAGACAACCATTCACACTCACATTCACACCTACGCTCAATTTAGAGTCACCAGTTAACCTAACCTGCATGTCTTTGGGGGAAACCGGAGCACCCGGAGGAAACCCACGCGGACACGGGGAGAACATGCAAACTCCACACAGAAAGGCCCTCGCCGGCCCCAGGGCTCGAACCCAGGACCTTCTTGCTGTGAGGCGACAGCGCTAACCACTACACCACCGTGCCGCCCCGGAAAACCTATTTTCATTATTATTATTATTATTATTACTATTATGGGCGGCACGGTGGTGTAGTGGTTAGCGCTGTCGCCTCATAGCAAGAAGGTCCGGGTTCGAGCCCCGTGGCTGGCGAGGGCCTTTCTGTGCGGAGTTTGCATGTTCTCCCCGTGTCCGCGTGGGTTTCCTCCGGGTGCTCCGGTTTCCCCCACAGTCCAAAGACATGCAGGTTAGGTTAACTGGTGACTCTAAATTGAGCGTAGGTGTGAATGTGAGTGTGAATGGTTGTCTGTGTCTATGTGTCAGCCCTGTGATGACCTGGCGACTTGTCCAGGGTGTACCCCGCCTTTCGCCCGTAGTCAGCTGGGATAGGCTCCAGCTTGCCTGCGACCCTGTAGAAGGATAAAGCGGCTAGAGATAATGAGATGAGATGAAATTGGGGAAAAAGAAGTCAAACTCAAACTCGCATTTTCAATAAGAGTCCACAAGAGGGCGCAGGTACACTATAGGCTCTGATCTCTACATCAGTCGAATGACGTATATTATAGGGTCATGTGACCCTGACAACCAAGATGGCGGCGGGGCAACAGTGGGTGTTAGTAGAGATGGTGCAGGCTTTTTACGAGGTTAGTACAGAAATATAGTGCGATATTGTTTTTAAAACGACTTTACGGTTTGTGTGTTTATTCTGCTGAAACCGTGGCGGGTTGGTGTCTCTTTTAAACGAAGAATTATAATCTAGTTTGTTGCCTAGATAATACAGGAAGTAAAGCCAGGTTGCCAAATAGGTAATGGTTGCATCCTGAATTAGACATTACCCCATATGTAGTGCACTATATAGGGTGTAGAAGTAATTCTTTCATAGAGTATGAAGTGCACTAATATAGGGGATAAGTAGCCATTTAGGTTTAAGGCTTTAACAGTTAAAATGGATTTCTTAGTTTTCTCTAGAAGGATATATTTTTTTAAATTGCTTGTTGAAACTGTTTTTTTTTTCTCTCCCAATGACTTGTAATATAAAAAGAAATTCAGGACGTTTCAGGAAATTTAAAAACCCTGAACACACCAGTTTAAAGGGTTTTGAATTTCTTGTGGAATTTCCTGTGGAATTTTCAGTTTGCAGAATTTGCAAAATTTTTATGGCATTTTTGAGTTTGCATTTACTTTTACCTCATACAGTTAACCTTTTTACACCACGAATGCAGAGACTAAGTCATTTTTTTTCCCAAATGGGAATCATTTTTTGTTTTCCCCAAGCTTTTTGAAGTAAAAGTTTATAAGTATTCCATAAACACTGAATTTTAATGCATGAGTTCTTCTTCTTTCAGCCGTTCCTGTTAGGAGTCGCCACAGCGGATAATGTCCCTCCATCTCCTCCTGTCGTCTATCTTTTTCTGTAGCACCAATCGTCCTCATATCCTCCTTCACTACATCCATAAATCTCATCTTTGGTCTTCCTTTTTTCCGTCTACCTGGCAACTCCATCTCCAGTGTTCTTTTCCCAATATGCCCTGGATCGCTCCTCAGTACCTGTCCAAACAATCTCAATATCGCCTGTCTCACTTTATCTCTGAGCCGTCCTACATGTCCTGTCCCTTTAATGTTTTTGTTTCTAAATCAGTCATTGGGGTTGCACAAGCCAGTGCATTCTTAGTGCTGGTTTGAAGCCCAGATAAATCGAGAGGGTTGCGTCAGGAAGGGCGTCCGGCGTAAAACTCATGCCAAACAAACTATGTGGATGATGATGATGATGATAATGCATGACATGACTATATTTTCATTGATGATTTTAAAAAAAAAGTTTGTGTTTTACACTACATAAAATGCTTCTCATGTTAAAGTTGAATAATCAGGTATAATTGAACCTCCAGCATCCTGTTTTCTGCTCCTAGGCACCAGCATATCATTTGATCTTAGAAGGAATCCTGATATTGTGGATAATCAGACTGTTGTTCTCAAAAACATATAAGCTGCAAGAGAGATATGATCTCACTGACAAGGTAATGAGCTCCTAAACATTCTTTCATGTCTTTCTGAGAAGCAATTTTACTGTTTGTTCATTTTTGCTGTTGATCTTGTGAGGTATTGTGAATCATTAGTGTATATGCGGTAAGATATCTAGAAAGTCAATAAGATAAGAATGACCAATTACATTACGATATAAGTCATAGATCAGATATTCTAGTAGAACTCAAAAGACACGGGTTTTTCGAAATCTCATTTCATCAAGAAGATAAAAGATCAGGGGCGGCACGGTGGTGTAGTGGTTAGCGCTGTCGCCTCACAGCAAGAAGGTCCTGGGTTCGAGCCCCGGGGCCGGCGAGGGCCCTTCTGTGTGGAGTTTGCATGTTCTCCCCGTGTCCGCGTGGGTTTCCTCCGGGTGCTCCGGTTTCCCCCACAGTCCAAAGACATGCAGGTTAGGTTAACTGGTGACTCTAAATTGACCGTAGGTGTGAATGTGAGTGTGAATGGTTGTCTGTGTCTATGTGTCAGCCCTGTGATGACCTGGCGACTTGTCCAGGGTGTACCCCGCCTTTCGCCCGTAGTCAGCTGGGATAGGCTCCAGCTTGCCTGCGACCCTGTAGAACAGGATAAAGCGGCTAGAGATAATGAGATGAGATAAAAGATCATATTTGCACTGTACTAAGCTTGAGTGTATTTCCTTGAACAAGATATCTGCATTAACAGTCAGTCATTAACATACATTACAATAATCATATAATAACGATTATTACTTTTGATAACATTAAACTACAATCAGTTGTCTAGCACAATATTATACATGGTTAATTTCTACATGTATGTTGTCCTTCTTAACTATTTATGTTTGTGCTGTTAGTGTTAATTAATTCCTGCTGAGTTTGTATAACTTTAGGTTTATGAATAAAACGCTCTACCTTGACAGAATATATTTTTCAAATAATAAACCACCAAACCTAAAAAGAGGAAAATACCCAGTGATATCAAAGTATAATTCAGTAATTGTTCGTGCCGAACTCATTTTTGACCAAAATGACAGACGGAGCCTTTTATATCAGTGCAGTTGTAAACACTTGAAAATTAAATAAAAATGAATCTGACCCTTTAAAGTACATGGAAGAATAGGTGGGAATAAAATCCTAGAAGAGGATAAGGATATCTCTGTGAGTTTTAGTCCAATCTAAATCTGTCCTGCAAATAAATATTTACAGTCTGGGCATTCCTTTGATAGAAGTCGCCTTTTACCTACTGTAAAAGATTTAGTCGTATCCTGTGAGAAGGGAGTTTTCATGCCATTTCTTAAAACCACGAAAGGAAATACACTTTTTTTTTTAAAAATAAATTATCTCCTGCCCAAACCAAACTACAACCCTGATTCCAAAAAAGTTGGGACAAAGTACAAATTGTAAATTTAAAAATGGAATGCAATAATTTACAAATCTCAAAAACTGATATTGTATTCACAATAGAACATAGACAACATATCAAATGTCAAAAGTGAGACATTTTGAAATTTCATGCCAAATATTGGCTCATTTGAAATTTCATGACAGCAACACATCTCAAAAAAGTTGGGACAGGGGCAATAAGAGGCTGGAAAAGTTAAAGGTACAAAAAGGAACAGCTGGTGGACCAAATTGCAACTCATTAGGTCAACTGGCAATAGGTCATTAACATGACTGGGTATAAAAAGAGCATCTTGGAGTGGCAGCGGCTCTCAGAAGTAAAGATGGGAAGAGGATCACCAATCCCCCTAATTCTGCACCGACAAATAGTGGAACAATATCAGAAAGGAGTTCGACAGTGTAAAATTGCAAAGAGTTTGAACATATCATCATCTACAGTGCATAATATCATCAAAAGATTCAGAGGATCTGGAAGAATCTCTGTGCGTAAGGGTCAAGGCCGGAAAACCATACTAGGTGCCCGTGATCTTCGGGCCCTTAGACGGCACTGCATCACATACAGGCATGCTTCTGTATTGGAAATCACAAAATGGGCTCAGGAATATTTCCAGAGAACATTATCTGTGAACACAATTCGCCGTGCCATCCGCTGTTGCCAGCTAAAAATTTATAGTTCAAAGAAGAAGCCGTATCTAAACACGATCCAGAAGCGCAGATGTCTTCTCTGGGCCAAGGCTCATTTAAAATGGACTGTGGCAAAGTGGAAAACTGTTCTGTGGTCAGACGAATCAAAATTTGAAGTTCTTTATGGAAATCGGGGACGCCGTGTCATTCAGACTAAAGAGGAGAAGGACGACCCAAGTTGTTATCAGCGCTCAGTTCAGAAGCCTGCATCTCTGATGGTATGGGGTTGCATTAGTGCGTGTGGCATGGGCAGCTTACACATCTGGAAAGACACCATCAATGCTGAAAGGTATATCCAGGTTCTAGAGCAACATATGCTCCCATCCAGACGACGTCTCTTTCAGGGAAGACCTTGCATTTTCCAACATGACAATGCTAAACCACATACTGCATCAATTACAGCATCATGGCTGCGTAGAAGAAGGGTCCGGGTACTGAACTGGCCAGCCTGCAGTCCAGATCTTTCACCCATAGAAAACATTTGGCGCATCATAAAACGGAAGATACGACAAAAAAGACCTAAGACAGTTGAGCAACTAGAATCCTACATTAGACAAGAATGGGTTAACATTCCTATCCCTAAACTTGAGCAACTTGTCTCCTCAGTCCCCAGACGTTTACAGACTGTTGTAAAGAGAAAAGGGGATGTCTCACAGTGGTAAACATGGCCTTGTCCCAACTTTTTTGAGATGCGTTGTTGTCATGAAATTTAAAATCACCTAATTTTTCTCTTTAAATGAAACATTTTCTCAGTTTAAACATCTGATATGTCATCTATGTTCTATTCTGAATAAAATATGGAATTTTGAAACTTCCACATCATTGCATTCCGTTTTTATTTACAATTAGTACTTTGTCCCAACTTTTTTGGAATCGGGGTTGTAAATATCAGCCGATTAAATTTCTGAATAACAAAGTATAAATAATGCTCAAATGGACTTCTAATGCTTCTGGTGTTTATAGATAAGCTGTGGTGTTCCCAGTATAGATAGAGTTCAAGGTCAATGTGTAACTTGTGCAGATGTAAACCCTATCCTCAGGGCACCACGCGCTCACGCATGCATTCACACCCGGGGTGATTTTTATTAGTTACTCCTTGTTTTGTTTTTTTTATTAAGGCATTAGTGAGGTCTGGCACTGCTGTTGGGCAAGGAGGCCTGGGGTACAGGCTGTGTTCCAGTTCATCCCGAGTAGGGTTGAGATCAGGGCTCTGTTCAGGACAGTCACAGTTCACAAAATACAGACGAGTCATGGAATATGGATTCACGGAAAATAATACAAAGTGCGGATCTTTTATTCACGGATATGTGATATTTTCAGTGAAATATCAATAGTAAATGAATAAAGTAAACATATAAATGCAGGTAAGATATTTTAAGTATGAACTTTGGCAGTCCAAACATTTGTTTTAGACTTCTTAATTTGTTTTATCCGTGATGCATCATCCATATGAAATCCGTAACCAATCCATAATATATTGAAACGTCCATGACGAATCCATAAATTATTAACATCCGTATAAAATACAGAGTGGTTACAGATTTTAATATAATTTTTTAGTTATAATTTAACTGTGACCATCTGCGACCCAATCCCTACTTTCTACATCGGTCTTTGGGTGAAATACATAAACTTCACCCCCTTTTGGCAAAAATGGCATTTCAGAGTTGTGTTCTCTGTATATTATTAGACGTTCAGTGTCTCTTATCGAAAGACTCATCTGCCGATTAGTTAGTATTGGCTTGACTTTATTTGGCGCTTCTATCTCCATTATGTAGCTACCATCGGCAGATAATGTCACCATGGAGACCATCTTTGTGACATCCTTGTCATGGTTCCGTATATTTGTAGCAATGTCCGTAAAATAAACCATCCATGATGCATCATCTGTATGAAATCCGTAACCAATCCAGAATATACTGAAACGTCCGTGACCAGTCCGTAAATTACTAGTATCCGTATTAAAATCCGTAACCGCGTCATGTTTTGTATCCTTTATTATTATATTTTCGTAATTTATAGTCCGTGACCCATCTGTATTTTGTCAACCACCCAGGACAGTCAAGTTCTTCCACGCAAGCTATCTCATTATCTCTAGCCGCTTTATCCTTCTACAGGGTCGCAGGCAAGCTGGAGCCTATCCCAGCTGACTACGGGCGAAAGGCGGGGTACACCCTGGACAAGTCGCCAGGTCATCACAGGGCTGACACATAGACACAGACAACCATTCACACTCACATTCACACCTACGGTCAATTTAGAGTCACCAGTTAACCTAACCTGCATGTCTTTGGACTGTGGGGGAAACCTGAGCACCCGGAGGAAACCCACGCGGACACGGGGAGAACATGCAAACTCCGCACAGAAAGGCCCTCGCCGGCCACGGGGCTCGAACCCGGACCTTCTTGCTGTGAGGTGACAGCGCTAACCACTACACCACCGTGCCGCCCCACGCAAGCTATGTCTTTATAAATGTTGCTTTATGCACAGAGGCATTGTCATGCTGGAACAGGTTTGGGCTTCTTAGTTCAAGTGAAAGGAAGTCTTAATCTGCAGCGTGCAAAGACAAACTATACAAATCTGTGCTTCCAGCTTTGGGGAAGATCCACATATGGGTGTGAAATTCAGGTGTCCTCAAACATTCAGCCATATAGTACATGTCTGAAAAACCTCACCTGCTTGAAAAGCTTATACAGCCAAAGTTAAAAATCTCCCTTGTGCAATGGTCTCACATGAAAATGGCTGTGAATATTGTAGGAAAAAGAGGAGTTAATTGAAGAATGGCAGCCAGAGCCTCTGGTTCCTCCTGTGTTGAAAGATCAACCGTATCTAAATTACGACGTTGTGACTGGGTAAGCTGGCCTCAAACACCTTCCATTTGGGTTCACTGGTACTATTATTATTAGTTCTGACATGACTGATTGCAGCAGCTCTATCGACTCCAAGCCGAAAGAATAATTCATACACGCTGCAGTTCGACTTGCTGCTAATAACAGTGTTTTTCTTTTACAGCTCTCCAAGCCACAAAATGATTGTTAATGGGAAAGAGTGCATTAACTTTGCCTCGTTTAACTTCTTGGGCCTGCTCGATAATGCACGTGTTAAGGTTTGTACCATTGAGAATGCAGGCATTAGCCTAATTGCTTTTCCAGCCGCCTTAAAATTCAGACTGTAGCCAGCTCTGATTGCAGACTGGTGCTCGGAGGCAGCTGTTTTAGTGCTCAGTGTATTTTAACTGTATTAATGAATTTCATAGCAGAACATGATCATTTTATCAGTGCTGTTTATTTATTACTAGAGCATGAAATCATGCACTGCAAAAGGGTTTCAGTGCTTTTGATGAGTATCATAAAAATGGAATTTAGAGTATCGGGGAATTCACAGATTAGGTTGGGAGAAACTGTGACACGGCTCTGTTTGTTTGTTTATTGAAAAACTTTTCTATTTCAGCAAAAGGCACTTGCATCTCTTAGGAAGTATGGCGTGGGTACATGTGGCCCAAGAGGCTTCTATGGAACGTTTGGTGGGTGATATTTCTTTCCACAAACTTGTATATCTTTCGAAGCAATGGATGCTCGTTCAAGCTTTCAGCCCATGCCATCACCATCCCTTCTTTTTAGATGTTCACCTGGAGTTAGAGGAGCGCTTGGCTAAGTTTATGAGAACAGAGGAGGCTATCATCTACTCTTATGGCTTTGCAACCATAGCCAGTGCCATTCCTGCGTACTCCAAGAGAGGCGACATTGTATTTGTGTAAGTGCTTGCATATTTTCCGCTTGTCTCTTCTCAGCCAGAGGGCTTGCTGTTGCAACCGTGTTTCTGTAGTTTGTTGACAGCGTTCTCTTTCTGTTATTCTCCAGATGCACCAATCTCTGATTACACAAGTATAAAACTTATTGTTTGCTCTTTGTGATCATGTTTCCACAGGGATGAAGCAGCATGTTTTGCAATCCAGAAGGGCCTGCAGGCTTCCCGGAGCTTCATTAAATACTTCAAGCACAACGACATGGAGGATCTAGAGCGACTGTTAAAGGAGCAGGAGCTGGAAGACCAGAAGGTGGGGAAAGAGTCATGCACGTACACCGACCAGCCATAACATTTTGACCACTGACAAATGAAGTGAATAACATTGATGCGGTCATTACAGTGGCACCTGTCAAGAGGTGGGATATATTAGGTAGCAAGAGAACAGTCAGTTCTTGAAGTTGATGTGTTGGAAGCAGGAAAAATGGGCAAGCGTAAGGATCTGAACGACTTTGACAAGGGCCAAATTGTGATGGCTAGATGACTGGGTTTGAGCATCTCCAAAATGGCACGTCTTGTGGGGTGTTCCCAGTATTCAATGGTTAGAACCGACCAAAAGTGTTCCATGCTTTTTTTTTTTGGTTGGCCTAGTGGTTAGCGTGTCCACCTCTCGATCGGGAGATTGCAAGTTCTACTCACGGTCGGGTCATACCAAAGACCATCATAAAAATGGTACCTACTGCCATCTGTCAAGGCACGCTGCAATACAGATGTGAGTGGGGAGTCAAACTCTCTCGTGGTTACCAGAGGACTAGCCCCCCACTGTAACCTTAACTATGTAATAGGCGAGAGGCCAAGGGCTACGGAAACAGGGATCGGCGCCACCCTATGCGCCACATGGCGCGGGAAGGACCTTGATTTGAAAAGTGTTCCAAGGAAGGACAACCGGCGACAGAGTCATGAGTGTCGAAGGCTTATTGATCCGCACAGGGCACAAAGGCTAGCCCATATGGTCCAATCCCACAGAAGAGCTCCTGTAGCACAAACTGCTGAAAAAGTTAATGCTGGTGAAAACAGAAAGGTGTCAGCAATTACTTTTTTTTTTTTCCCCAGCAACTTGTGCTACAGTAGCTCTTCTGTGTGATTGGGCCAAATGGGCTAGCCTTCAACACCCATGATCTTGTCGCCGGTTCACCAGTTGTCCTTCCTTGGACCACTTTTGGTCGGTACTAACCACTGCATACCAGGAACACCCCACAAGATGTGACATTTTGGAGATGCTCAGATCCTTACGCTTGCCCATTTTTCCTGCTTCCAACACATCAACTTCGAGAACTGACTGTTCTCTTGCTGCCTTGTATATCCCACCCCTTGATATTGTAATGAGATGATCAGTGTTATTCACTTCACCAGTCAGTGGTCATAATGTTATGGCTAATCGGTGTACTTTCACATGCATGCATGCTATCGGAGGAAATATAGTGCCTTCAGTACAAAGGTGTGGAATATACAGAACTATAGTAGAACAAGAGCCATGAACAATCCTACAGTTTTATGACCATATTTGTCCTCTTTAGGCAGATGGAATTTACCTCTGTTTTTGCTAAATTTGCTCCTTAACCGGTTTGATCTTTGTTGGAAGATAGACTAGACAAGGTTAAAATTTTAATTACAAAAACCCCCACTGAATTTTAGTGATGTATGTTTAGTTTCTGAAAGTTGAGCTGTTAAAATATGCTGTAAGCATTATTTTGGTCAAAACCCAATATTTCATTTTCTGTCGCCGGAATGACTTCCAGTGAGTTTTCCCAGATCTCCACAAATAATATCTGCAAAAGAACGCAGTGATGTTTCAGGATCCTCTCACTAATTAATCTTTTCTGATGTGTATGTTGTCAGAACCCACGCAAGGCCAGAGTCACCAGAAAATTCATTGTTGTGGAAGGCCTGTATGTGAACACTGCAGACATCTGCCCTCTTCCACAACTGGTGAGAAAACACACCACACTCCTGAGGACATTTATTTATTTATTTATTTAAAACAGGATTAGACTGAACTTCAGGGGGGTGATGTTAATACTATTTGAATTATTATAATCGCCAATATCTTTTCTTGGTTTTTAAATAGTTAGCAATCGAATGCTGTGTAACTGTTGTATAGAATGATGCGTACACTACCGTTCAAAAGTTTGGGGTCACCCAGACAATTTTGTGTTTTCCATGAAAAGTCACACTTTTATTTCCCACCATAAGTTGTAAAATGAATAGAAAATATAGTCAAGACATTTTTCTGGCCATTTTGAGCATTTAATCGACCCCACAAATGTGATGCTCCAGAAACTCAATCTGCTCAAAGGAAGGTCAGTTTTATAGCTTCTCTACAGGGTCTCCGCGGATCCTTAAAAAGTCTTATTTTTAATATGTGTTTTTTAAGGTCTTAAAAAGCATTATATTTCGCTATTTTTTGAGCTATGGTATTAAATTTCACATGGGAGGTATTAAATTTCATCCGGGTAGCCTACGGTAAATGAAAAAAAAAAAAAACATATGTCTGGATTTTTTTTTCCGCGCTAACGTTATTTATTCAACCAGCGTCGTTTGTTATCAAGATGCTGAACAAGTAGCACAAGAGCCGTTGTGTGTCTAGCACTAGTTCTAATAGCGCAGGAACCACGCCACTGGGGGCAGTGTGTTCTTTTATCCATGTAGTAGACAGTGATGGGAATAACGGCGTTAGAAATAAACGGCGTTACTAACGGCGTTACTTTTTTTAGTAACGAGTAATCTAACTAATTACTTTTTACATCGTTAAAACGCCGTTCCCGTTACTTACAATAAAATACTATGCGTTACTTTATTAAAGCTGTTCTCATCTGGCGCGCTGCTCGCTCAGCCTTTCTTTACTCTGCTTTCGTGTGGGGCGGGGAGACGCGAGACAACGGCACAGTAAGCCAATCAGAGTAGATTTGGACAACATACGTAGGTAGGCCACGCCTACTGCACTACTGCGCGCTCTTTCAATCGGAAGACCCAGCGATGGCGAGCGGTCAGCCCAGCACTGCGCTTTCACACTGGAAATACAGCCAGGACTTTTCATTACTTGAAATAAAAGGCAAGAGTGTTTACGTGCAATGCACATTATGTCGAGGAACAAAGCGTTTGTCCTCGTCAGTGGCCAGTAATTAGTAACAATTTTAATAACTACAGAAATATATTACATTTGATAGATGTCTTATCTCACATTGTCCCACAAAAATATTAATATAGTGTAGATAACATTACTAATTGGTTCTGTTAAGTGTCCATTTCAGTCATTAAACACATTTAACATTCACTTTTATTATGATTACACTAATTGAATTTGATTTTTTTTTTTGAGGGGGAACAAAATGTAACGGAATAATTACTTTCTCTGGTAATTAGTTACTTTTATGACAAAGTAACTCCGTTACTAACTCAGTTACTTTTTGGGAAAAGTAACTATAACTAATTACTTTTTGAAAGTAACGTGCCCAACACTGGTAGTAGAACCATTGAGAGTAGAGCAGACGAGGAAGAAGTGGTTGAACTTGAACATGAACGGAGATGGGGAAGTGTAAGTTTAGTAACAAGTGGCTTGAGGAGCCAAAATACAAAAGTTGGCTAACAACAGCAACTTCAGAATATGAAGCGAGATGTAAGGTATGTCAGAAAGACATCAAGTTAACAACAATGGGCTGTAAAGCCCTTGACGCTCACTCGAAAGGGGAAAAGCATATGCGCTATGCTGCTAGTCGGGCAACAACAGTCCCCAGAGGCAGTTCGATCAGTAGTCAAACTTCCTTGCTTCCTCACTGTTTGTTCATGGCAGTACCCTACTATTAAAATATTGAGAAAGCAGTTAATGTTCTGTTTTGTTAACTGAAGATCAATTTGTTTCCTCACTGTTTGTTTACAGCAGTACCCTACTATTAAAATATCGAGAAGGCAGCTAATGTTCTGTTTTGTAAACTGAAGATGCACATTTTTTATAAAAAAAAAATGCTTTGAACTTAACCTAGAGTGTGCCTTTTTTTTTTTTTTTTTTTACACTGTACGTATTTGTTCCGCGGTAGTGGTCTTATTTTTTATACTCGGTGGTCTTAAAATGGTCTTAAAAAGTATTATTTTTGCTGGTCAGAAATGTGCAGAGACCCTGCTCTAAAGAGCTAAACTGTTTTCAGCTGTGCTAACATGATTGTACAAGGGTTTTCTAATCATCCATTAGCCTTCTGAGGCAATGAGCAAACACATTGTACCATTAGAACACTGGAGTGAGAGTTGCTGGAAATGGGCCGCTATACACCTATGGAGATATTGCACCAAAAACCAGACATTTGCAGCTAGAATAGTCATTTACCACATTAGCAATGTATAGAGTGTACAGTGGTGGGCAAAAGTTTACATACCCCAACAGAATGTTTCGTTTCTTGCCTATTTCTAAGAGAAATTGAATGATAATACACAAAAACCTTTATTTCACTTGTGGTTAATGGTTGGCTGAAGCTATTTATTGCATTCATTACTGTGTTTACTCTTTGAAAACCATGAAAACAACAAAAACTACCTAAATGACCCTGATCAAAAGTTTACATACCCCTGTGAATTGGCCTGAAAACCTGTACACAATTTGACATAAACAGGACTGAATGGCAATTAAAGGCAACTACCTTCACCTGTGATCTGTTTGCTTCTAATTAGTGGGTGAAAATAAAAGTCAGTAAATTGCTGGACTTTTGAGAGAACCTTTTATCCCTCATCCAGTGCTGCGCGTCATCTTTGAGATTGAGCCATTGGAAAATCAAAGGAATTGTCAAAGGACCTGCGTGAAAAGGTAGTTGAACTTTATAAATCAGGGAAGGGATATAAGAAAATATCAAAGCAATTAAAAATGTGAGTCAGCACTGTTCAAACAATAATCAAGAAGTGGAAAGTCAGGGGCTCTGTAGACACCAAAGCCTGTTCAGGTAGACCAAGAAAAATTTCACCCACCACTGCTAGAAGAATACAAATCTTCTGGCAAAAAGTTGTGTGGAGTGATGAGACCAAAATTGAACTTTTTGGGCACAACACTAAACGCTACATCTGGCGAGGAATCAACAAGGCCTATGATGAAAAGTACACCATTCCCACAGTGAAACATGGTGGTGGATCTCTGATGTTTTCGGGATGTGTGAACTACAAAGGCACTGGAAATTTGGTAAGAGTTGATGGCAGGATGAATGCAGTCACTTATCAAAAAATACTGGAGGAAAATCTACACGCCTCAGCCCGGAAGCTGCACATAGGACGAACTTGGACATTCCAGCACGACAATGATCCAAAACACAAGGCCAAATCAACTTGTCAGTGGCTACAACAGCATAAAGTGAAGGTCTTAGAGTGGCCATCTCAGTCTCCTGACCTCAACATTATTGAGCCACTCTGGGGAGACCTCAAACGTGCAGTCCATACAAGGCAGCCGCAGACTTTACAGGAACTGGAGGCTTTTTGCCAAGAAGAATGGGCAGCTTTACCATCTGAAAAGATAAAGAGACTCATTGACAACTATCACAAAAGACTTCAAGCTGTTATTGATGTTAAAGGGGGAAATGCACAGTATTAAGAATTGGGGTATGTAAACTTTTGATCAGGGTCATTTGTGTAGTTTTTTTGTTGCCATAATGGTTTAAAGAGTTAACATTTTCTTGACAATAAATGGCTTCAGCCACCCATTAACCACAAGTGAAATAAAGGTTTTTGTGTATTATCATTCAATTTCTCTTAGAAATAGCCAAGAAACAAAACATTCTGTTGGGGTATGTAAACTTTTGCCCACCACTGTATTTCTGATTAGTTTAAAGTGATCTTCATTGAAAAGAACAGTGCTTTTCTTTCAAAAATAAGGACATTTCAAAGTGACCCCAAACTTTTGAACGGTAGTGTAACTAGTAAAATTACTCTTACTGGGTGTATGTTCGTTTCCATTTCCAGGTGAAGCTGAAATACAAGTATAAAGTACGCATCTTTTTGGAAGAAAGCTTGTCTTTCGGTGTGCTAGGAGAGCATGGCCGGGGCGTCACTGAACACTTTGGTGTGAATGTAAGTCACAGTCATGAGGAGAAAAGACTGTTCCTCTCAATCTCTATCATTCCTAAAAATGAGTGAAGGATGTTTAAGTTTCCAGCTGGATGAAAAATATTGTTTCTAACGTAGTTAAACAAAATGATAAAATGCAGTTGTGTATTTGTCCTAACACACAGCATTGCCTTGAATGTTGTGCAAAGGTTATAGAAAAGCAATAGGAGGTCTCTGTGATTTTGAAAACTATTTCTGAATCAGCTATGACTGCGTCATTTTGATAATTTGTGTGTAATAAAGTGTAGCAGCTGTGTGTCTCTTAAAGGTCCCATGGCATGGTGGTTTGTTGATGCTTTAAACGGGCTCGTGGAGGCTTCCGGATGTTATATCCGCAGCCTTTCTCGAAATGAACCCTCGGCACGTAAATATAGCCTCCTGGGAGAAAGCCCCATTTCAGCGCTTTTCCCAGTGCGTCGTTTTGCTAATGAGAAGCAGGAGGCGGGGAAGGGTAGAGGGTGGGGGCGGGCCATGGGGGGAGGGGCTTGACCAAGCTGCACGTGCACACATACTCGCTGCTATCAGCGCCTGTAGCCACGCTGCTAAGACAAAACCCCGTTCTCCCTCGGACTCCTTTCGTAAACTCAACGTGACACAGAACAGAGAGTGAGTGTGTTCGGAGTGGTAGTTTACGAACGTATAATACCCTAGGCTTGAACACGCACTCCATAACCAAAGAGGATAGAAGCAGCAACTACAGCAACATATCGCTTATCCAACAGAAGACATGCATTGCGGAGCAATAGTCAAACATAAGCTCATAAGTTACAGTCAATTTCCAGACTAAACTCAGTTTAACAGAGCATGCTGCATGCTCTGTAGTTTTGTAGTGCAGATTACCTGGCTAACTGCAGGAAGCGGTTAGCTGCACAGCTAATGTAGCCATTGCTAGGCTAACGCACCGATTTTAAAACACGGCAAAACGACCAGTTATACACTTACTTGTTCGGTGTTTGTTGCTGATGCGGCAGGGATGCTTGGTACGGACCCAGGCTTCAGTGACAGTTGATGTGCAAAACCTGCCCTGTACTGTCCCAAGTTGTGGAAACATTCCTCAGGAAAATGCTTCCGACAAACATACTTAGGTAGACTCGATGGCGTATTATTGGAGTAAATAAAATTAAGCCACTGCGTCTTCAGGGACTCTCCCGTCGGCAGTAAAAACAGACTCTTTTCTGTGTTGTCACATCCATGTACAGCGCAATTTCCATGTTTTGCTCGCTTAGGTGATGCCATGTTGTGTCCTCTGTGGTCTCCTCACTACAACTGGGCGGGGCAATCCATACAGTGGGTGGGAATCCAGAGGGGGGGCGTGGGGATCATCTCCCTTGCTGACGTAGTAAAGGGAAGAGCTTATCAACGTGCCGTTTTGACGCGCCATTCTCAAATGTTGGGCATAGTTTGGTTTACACATTATGAAATTTCTAGCCACTGGGGTGACTTAAGAAGGTCAGAGGAACTCATTTTAACGTTAAAAAACCTCAGAAAGTGAAAATTTCATGCCATGGGACCTTTAAATACATTATAAAATAAAGAGAAAGAGCCTGTTTGGGGGGGATGGGGTTTGATCTTCCGTCACATGGAATTGGTTTGGAGTGATTGAGATGAACTGTTAACAAGGTATTTAAATCATTAAGGGGGGAGTTGCTGTTTGTACTTTGTTGGTTTTGTGAGAGTTAAGATGATGGTTCAAAAGAATCCTTGTGTGATTCATTGACACAGTTTCTAAACGACTATAAATTGTTTGATTTAAAGGTAAACCAGAAGGTCTTTATGCAGTCATTCTTCGACTGAATTTCCTTTAAAATGTCTGTCATTTTTTTCAGAGATGAAAATGGGGAGATATGAAACATAGTCAGGGGTCTGCGATTTTATTTCTTTAATTATTTTCCATTTAGAAATCATAACCCACCATTACTCCAGTTATTGAGTTTTTATAGTGGGTTTAATCCAAACCTCAATAACTCAGAAACATGTCAGCCTTGGCCCTAATGTGTTCTGTCAGTGGAAAGTTCAGGAATACAAAACTCTATGGTTCCAATAAATAGCCAAAATGGTATGTTGCACATTTAGATGAACGTTTGAAAGTTCTGTACTGAAGGGGTCCATGGAATTTAAGTTACAGTTAATGCAAAATTAATGAATGAATGCAAAATGTTTCTTCTTCATTACACTGTACAACCCACTCTGAAATGTCATTGTTAGGCATGTTAGTATTTAATGGTATTTCTAAAGTATTTTAGTAACGTTGTGCCTTTTTTTTTTTTTTTTTTGCCTCTACATCCAGATAGATGATATTGACCTCATAAGTGCCAACATGGAGAACGCAGTGGCTTCCATAGGTGGATTCTGCTGTGGACGATCATTTGTAATTGATCATCAGGTATCCGAGACCCTTCCAATGCTTGATAATCCTCTCTCTCTGCAAATAATCTGTCTTAATTATGCGTGTAGTTAATTTTGATTTTGGATCTGCGAGCGATCTGAATCAGTTTGTGCAGTAAATCTGTAAATTTTGAAGTATGGTCTTTGGATCATTTGAATGATCAAAAGCAATGGATATAACTGGATACATGTGTGCTTTTGAAATGTAAACCAAGCTAAATGCAAAATGACCCATCTCTGAAGTATCTGTTATATGCAGTCCAGATTTTTGGCAGAGAGAACCCCTTGATCACAGTGACTGTTGGACAAACTATTTGAGAAACATTTTCTGGCTTTGAATTGAAATAATTCTTGGACACCTTTAGGCAGAATCCTTTATTTGGACATTGAGCAGTCACAGTACATTTCTCACTGATCGGTCGTGTGTGTGTGTGTGTGCGCTAGCGTCTGTCTGGACAGGGCTACTGTTTCTCAGCCTCTCTTCCACCCATGTTGGCTACTGCTGCTATTGAGGCCCTCAACATCATGGAGGAGGATCCAGGTAAAACCACACACATGCACACAGCGCTCTAGTATTAGACCCCCCCCCACCCCAAAAAAAAAATCCTATAGTTCATCTTTCTTTATTTAACAAAGCAAACAAAAGCTGTTAAAAAGCACAATATCAGAAAGGAGGAGCAGTCAGTAGATTAATGAGAGGTTTTGTTAACCATCAGATTACTGGGTCTATTCCATGAGACAATTTTGAACTGGAAAGACTTCAAACAAAAAGAGAGACTGATATCTTCCTGATTTAGACCATATGTTGAGGCCCATATAAAAGCTACAAAATATTTTTAACCTTTAAGAACTGAAAAGGGACTCCTAAGAGTGCAGGCCTAACTCTGGTTTTGATACAAACCCAGTACTGTGCAAAACATGCAAAGAAACACTGTCGACGCAAAGATGTCTTCAAAAATAATGAATGCAAGTGTTTCTAAATAAAAAAAAAAACCTATACATAGCAGTAAAGAGATGATTAAAGAAAGTCAGTGTTTGGTATGATGCCCCTTTGCTTTAAAAAAAAAAAAGTCTCCGATACAATTGGTGCAGGTTTATAAGGAAATGAGTTGTAGGTTTTAGAGACACAGTTCTTCTGGAGACTTTCACACTTGCTTCTTAATTTTGCAGCAAAACCCAGCAGCCTTCATTATGTTTTTGTCTGAAAAGTGTCTCTTGTGTAATATGCTGCTTTCTATACTGACACACATATTTTTCTGTAACGTTTAATTCTGTGCTGGAAGACTAATGTTTGGAAATTGAAAATGTCTTGGTGGTGGTCCTTCGTTGCCGAAGAAGACTGTCTGTGTTCTCATCACGGGGGATGGGACCTCATATCGCTCCTGAGACCAAATGCTGAGGCCCACAGACACCCACACTTTGTACATCGGTGGTCCGTTGTCAGGACTACTGTGGATGCCGTCCTGTGGCGTCTGACCCTTGCAGCGTTGAGGCGCTGCCTCCTATCCCCTTCGAAAGATGTAGTCGCTCGGGATATGACTGCCCTCCAAGCTGTTCTATCAGCAGCCAGTGACCCCAGTTGGGATGGTTGGATGCCGCACCATTTGAAGTTGTTTTTTAGCATGTCCTTGTATCTCAGCTTGGGCCTTCCTCTTTTCCATATGCCCAGCTTCAATTCCCCATACATTAGTTGTCTGGGGATACGGTTGTCAGACATTCTAATAACATGGCCGGTCCAGCGAAGTTGGGACTTCAGCAGAATTGCTTCAACACTTGTGCATTAGGCTAAGTCGAACACCTCCTGGTTGGTGACTCTGTCCTGCCAAGAAATCGAAAATGTCTTGGTACTGACTTGGTAATGGAGTCATAAAATATCATGAAATAAAAATCTAGAACGTCTGTTAATAAATGGTGCATGAACCTTTTGCACAGTACTGTGCGTTCTGAAACGATTTGATTTACATAGACCTGTCTATTATGAAAGATGCATCAATAGTTCAGTATTTAACATTCTGCATGAATGATGGGAAGGTTGTTTAAATTTAAGGATCGTCGGTGGACTCCTGAGCAGGACAGTTTAAAGTCTGTCTTGCGTGTGAATTGGGTTTCAGGATCCTGAAGGACCTTGAAGTGCTTGCATATTAATTTGTAGACTTACCAGAGTAAGATTTGTGCTAAATTTGATTATTAATGGGTGGTGCAGTGGTTGGCACTGTCGCCTCACAGCATGAAGGTTCTGGGTTTAAACCCCGTGGCCGACTGGGGCCTTTCTGTGTGGAGTTTGCATGTTCTCCTCGTGCCTGTAAACATATCTGTGAAGAAACTCAGTCGTCCAGGTACATAGTAATCTGTGGTTGGTTGAAGAGAGCAACTGGACTCTGGACTAGTTGCTCTCTTCAACCAAGGCCCAATCCCAATTCTAATTTCTACCCCTACCCCTTCCCCTCCCCCTTGGCCCTTCCCCTTGAAACTGAGCTACAAGGGATAGGGCTTGAAATTCAACCCTTACGTATTGGGATAGCGCTTCAACGATCGCATACGTCATCGCGTACCTCCGTCAGCGTTTACGTTAGCAAAACGCGACCAAATGCGTCATTGGCTGCGACCAGCCGCTACAGTCAGAGGCAGAACCAGAAATCTCTGCTGGCAGGGTGTGATTTGTTAACTAACACCACTGAATGGGATATCTTTGGCGCTTCGTGCACCACATCCGACAGAATGAGGTGTCAGAACACTCATGTAAACAATAAAAGCCAGAATAACAGAACAAAACGTACACAGTCAAGCAACCGAAAACAATACTCACTCCCAAAGCTTTTTAGCAGCAGCTTGGATTTCAGAAATCGCTGCTCATTCTCAGCTCGAAAGCGAATCAAGCGGCGTGTTTCCTCTGGATAACAACTTAAAACACATAAATAATGGAGAAAATACATTTATGACAATCTTTCGCCGCGGGAACCGCCATCTTTCTGAAATCCGCATGAAATCTCGCTGAAATCCGCATGGCATTGTGGGAAATCACTCAAACCCCTTCGTTCGGAGTCAGCTCCAGGAAAATCTCCGTTTGGAGGCGTACAGAAGCCCTACCCCTCCGCGTTAACTGGGATTGGGATACCCCTACCCCTTCACGTGAACGCGCAAAATGGAGGGGAAGGGCCAAGGGGTTGGTCCAAGGGGTGAAATGGGATTCGGCCCAAGAGTCCAGTTGCTCTCTTCAACCAACCACAGATTACTATGTACCTGGACGACTGAGTTTCTTCACAGATATGTTTCTACGCACTTTGGGATGAGTTCCCTTCGACTGGTGCGGGAGTATGAGAGGACTTCCAGAAAACTGGCAGACATCTTAGCCAGAGAGGATCGTTCATTTTTGTCAACCTGGAACGACCATCATTGAACAGAGGTGGGTGTCTATGACATCTTGTCAGCCGCCTACAATGCAGCCATCAGCATTCTGATTCGGATTCTATGATGATCCATGAGAGGATAAATACTGGATACTCCCTAGTAGTCAGACAGAACTGAGGATGCCTTTCGGAGGAGAGGTGAAACGTTTTCAAGAATCATCAAACAAGTCCAGTTGCTCTCTTCAACCAACCACAGATCATGCCTGTAAAGGTGCTCTGGTTTCTTCCCACAGTCCAAAGACATGCTGATTAGGTCAACTGGCTACTCTAAATCGCCCATAGGTGTGAATGGTTATTTGTCTGTGTGTTAGCCCTGTGGTAGAGTAGTGACCTGTCCAGGGTGTACCCCACCTCTGGCTCCAGCTTCCCCTGCAACCCTGATGGATAAGCAGTATAGATGGATTATTAGTTGGATTAATTTTGTAATTAAATTCTGAGTTAATGTTTTTTCTTTTTTAGCTTAAACTTCTTTCATTGACATGTTAGTCTCTCTTCTGGTTGCGTAGCAGTTTCCTACATACAGTGCCTGCTTTTCCGACTACCTGCTGATCCTGGTGCCATTGAGGTTTAACTCTTGCATTATCTCATCCGAAAGAAAGCAACGCAGCGGTTCTTAGTCTTTAAGTTGGTCCAGCTGTCTCACCACCTCAGCTGTACACTGCTCAAATGGAGCACTTGCCTGTGACGTCACAGCCGATCCAGATTGTGACAGACGCCATCTTGTCGGTCAAACGCCATTTTCCGCCTTCTACTTCTGGTTCTACTTCTGCTTCTACCTTTTCTTCTGGAAAACCCTACTATATACAATTCTACTACAACGGCTGCGGCTACAAGCTCTCCCTACCTGTGCACGTTTTTTATGTTTTTTGTGTGTATTTTTGCGTGTTGTTCGTCTGTACCGGACTTCAATATCCACTACAACCGTATGGACTTACTGGACATTGGTTTCCAGCAGAAAATGACAGTTTGTAGCGATTTCCATCGCATGCACAACATTCCGGACGAGATAGCGAGACCAGCGGGGTCTCCATGGATTGTTATCGGAAGCAAAGCGAAGGAGGCGGTGTTGGGAGCAGAAGCAAAAGCGAGGCTGCAGAGCCGGCCTGTTGACTAAGCTCAGAAAACAGCCACTCAAACCTCCACTGCCAAGCTTCTATCTCTCCAACGCCAGATCCATGGTAAACAAGACGGACGATTTGGAATTACAGCTGGAATTACAGCTGGAATTACCTTATTCTATTCTGTAATCGGCTGGTCAGTGCTATACTCAATACTTAAGTGACTTACCCATCCAATGAGGATTATTTTCTTGTTTACAAGATGCCACATCTGAGTTGCTGACAAATCCTGAATTTCTGTAAAGATAACTGTCCAGAGATTTATAAGCACGCAGTGCTTCACCACTGAACAGCGAGGGAAAGTTGATGAGGTAATTATACACGTCCGGGTATTCCGCTGGCGGTTCAATATCCACTGACACGGTCGTGAAAACTCCGTCCGGAAAGCCATAAGGGTCACTAATCTGTAGATAGTTTATTTTAGACATATATCTAGTTATCTGCTCATTAGAAAAATGAGCCGTGCAGTCCGTCGATTGAAATTGATCCATTCTGTACATGAGTGCAGCAGTATTCAGCTGTGTTTTTTACCGACAAGATGGTGGCTGTGTACTTTCCGGTCACGTGACTGCAAGATCTCTATAGATCAGCTTTCAAAGCGTCGTCTTTCACTCTCACATCACCATCAGCACCATTGTCCTCGTTTTCTTGTAGATTGCTAACTAGTCGAGTCGAATCTTTGCCGTACTTACTTACTTGGTCCTCTTTGTCCCGGGCAGGACATAAGGCATCAACAAGGCATCTCCATTTGTTCCTGTCGTTTGCAGAATGTTGTGCCTCACCCATGTCCTTCAGTGCATGCATGATGGTGCTCGTGCATGATGGTGCTCTTCCATGTGGTTTTCGGGCGTCCTTGCTTCCTTTTTCCAGGTGGTGTCCACTTCAGTGCAATATTTGGGGTACGCGACTGGTCCATTCTGAGGACGTGTCCTAGCCATCGCATCCGGCGGCGCTTGATCGCAATGGTGATGTCCTGGCTGCCGGTTGTCTGGTAGAGCTCTGTGTTTGAGACTTTCATTGGCCAGAAAATGCGGCAGATTCTCCTGAGGCATCCGGTGTGGAATACGCTGAGCTTTTTCGTGCCGCTCTTGGTCACCCTCCAGCACTCAGAGCCATACAGCAAAACTGGTGTACAGCCTGAGTTTTGTAGTGGTGCTGTACTGCCTGGATTCCCAGATTGGCTTGAGTCTGGTGAAGGAATCTCTGGCTTTGCTGAGTCTAGCTTGTATGTCATTCTGTGCCGCATTGTCTGAGCTAACAACACTTCCAAGATAAGTGAAGTCACTGACCTGTTCTAGAGGAGCGCTGTTTACAGTGACCCATGTTTCACATCTGGTGTTTACGCTCATGACTTTGGTCTTGGAAGTGCTGATGGTTAGCCCCACTTGCAACCATATGTGCAACCCATATTTGCAGCTATGAATCCTGTATTTGCTGTCTCGGTTATTTTGGCACGGAGTTTTTCATTAATATGATGTTGAACGTCGCTGGAAAATGATTGAGAAAAGAAGTTTTGTTTTTAGGAGCAAACAGCAAAACCTGGCTGTGATCCCTTATTATGCCTCCGCCACCGTAAGGTGCAGGAGGCATTATGTTTTTGGGTTGTCCGTCTGTCCGTGCGTGCGTGCGTCCGTCCCGCAACCTTGTGAACGCGATATCTCAAAGTCTAATGAAAGGAATTTCATCAAACTTTCACCATTTGTGCGCTTTGGGACAAACATGAACTGATTAGATTTTGAGATCAAAAGGTCTAAGGTCAAGGTCACTGTGAGGTCAAATATCTGTCCAAAAACCTTGTGAACACAACGTCTCCAAGGCTAATACAAGTAATTTCACCAGGTCAAGATTACTGTGAGGTCAAATGTCCATCCCCAAATCACAACTTAATAAGGCGTGTAGTCTACCGGGTGGAGGCATCCCTATCGACACCGTTGGCGTCGAGTTCTATCTAGTTTTGAGTTTTTGTTTAATTTGGTTAAACATCATTGTAACTGCACTAGCAATGTTCTTTTGGTTTAGGGTTATTTCAGCATGACTGGTAACTGCTAAATTCTCCCAAGAATGAAAATAAGGGCATCAACTAACACAGCACCAGGATCACTTTAAGCACTGGAAGTTTTCAGTAGTGGCACTAATGACTCTCACTGCATGATGGAGCACATGACCGCCAATGACATTTATTTATAGGCCTGCTTTTTTTGATCGAGGTTTGGAAACCAGTTCAAATCAAATGGCTAATGATGATGCACTTATAATAACTTTTTTGATAGGTGTGATATCTAATACTTTAACAAATGCTTCGTGTATCACTGGAGGTCCCCAGTACCCATTTTTACAACCACTGGTTGAGCCATTAGCTCACATGGTCATAGGCTGGTGAGCTATTGCCATCACGCAGTGTCAGGTGGGGTTTACATTAGACCGTATCAGCGGATCATCAGATTAACGTTTTTAAAAACGATTAGCGTGCACACAGCAACGCCAATACACGATTCGCGTGCACACAGCAACGCCAATACACGGAATACGCTAATCACATGACTAATTCGGCACGCAAGTTGAGAAATGTGTCAGTGCGGCTCATCGCTTCCTCCTCAGCGGCTGCGCTCCAAATCACTCCGCCCTGAACAGCGAGTGCCCTCTGGAGGGTGCGCACTCCGGCCCTGCGCAGCTCACAGAGCGCGCGAGTGAAGTGCACGAGCAGTGATTCGGGACTGAGCCGCTGTGCGCAAGTCACTTACCACTTGCAAGTGGAAGGATGGCAAGCATAAAGACCATCATAACTACACAATGGGCAGTATTTGCATCAGTATTTGCAGTATTTTCATACTTTTATACTCTTTAATGAAAGGTGATACAAGGCGGAAGTCCGCGCCGTTTTTCAGCAGTCGCGTCACATGACCAACGCCAGCGAATCAGGAAGGTGGATGTCACAGTGACGTTGTCCAATGACGACGCCAGCTAGAGCTCAGCACAGCGTATCCGCGTATTCTCAATGTTTACACAGCACCGGACCAGACACGATCTGGATTGAATACGTGGACGCTGGCGGATTCCCGTTTCCCGGCGTTTCCAGGCGTTTTAATGTAAACGGACAGTGCATCCGCGAAGAAAACGAGACAGGTACGGTCTAATGTAAACTTGGCCTCAGTCATCCATCCACAATTCACAAAAATTGCTACTCCTCCCTGAGTTTTCAATGGGTTTTGATTCTGTTTGTTGTGTTTGGAAGATCTAATCAATCTGCACAAAAGTTACTCCTTGGTTTTGTGATTTCTCATTAATAAGTCGTTAATTAGGCCGTTTAACAAACGTTTTTTTTTTTTTTTTCCCCCCCAGGAAAATCGCTACTCCTCCCTCCAGTTTTCACTGGATTTTGATTGATTGTTTTGTTTGGAAGATCAGTTTGTTCTAAATGTTCTCATGAAGAGCAGCTTGGCTAATTATAAACGAGTCTGGTTTCTCATGGTACGGCTGTGTGAGCAACTGCGTCACTGAAGCCCTGGTTAAAAAGTATGATCTTGAACAGGCATTCCGATGCCAAGCATCGGATCATACCATTATTTAGCCCTTGTCTCGTCTTTTACTTACTTGTTTCAGAACAAGCATGATGGTCTTATTGAAGTCAGAGTTTTGGCATTGTGGCGATTGCTGTGTCCGAAATCACTCACTCATTCACTACTCACTATATAGGGAATTAGAGGACTATATAGTGAGCTCATTGATTAAATGGAAAAAAATGCTTTCGAACACTAGTCCGTTGCGCCGTTATTTACATCATTACTGTCGCACAATTAAAACGTGCCATGTCAGTCGGCTGGTGGGTTTTCAAAACAATAAATACATGCATGTGTGTTTGTGATGAATGCATATTATACTGAGCGCATTTCCCACATTAATCAATACAAAGTACTTTGTGTCTGCTGCATCTTTTCAGTTCTTTTAAATCAAGGCTGAATAGTTTCTTCTTTGCTGCTGCTTTATATTAAATCAAATTTGAGGCTTGTGATTAATTCCTCTGCACTGTAGCTTTTATTCTTGTATTATTCTATTTTAGATTTTCTATTCTTGTACTATTTTTAATTGTACTTGAATGTCCGTTTATAATGGGTTTCTTCCTCCATCCATTCACCCCAACACACTTTAAAGCATGACTGCAATTCATGATGGGATATATTGCTTGGTTAGTGACCATCGGTTGTACACTACTTTTCACGATGCATTGTGGGATACTTCAAGTGCACTATATAGGGTGTAATCATTCTCACGATACATTCGGACAGCACTACAAAATGGAGAACTCACTGTATAGTGAGTGATTTCGGACACGGTATATTTCTTGTAAACAACTTAAAGGAACAGTCCACCGTACTTCCATAATGAAATATGCTCTTATCTGAATTGAGACGAGCTGCTCCGTACCTCTCCGAGCTTTGCGCGACCTCCCAGTCAGTCAGACGCAGTCAGACGCGCTGTCACTCCTGTTAGCAATGTAGCTAGGCTCAGCATGGCCAATGGTATTTTTTGGGGCTGTAGTTAGATGCGACCAAACTCTTCCACGCTTTTCCTGTTTACATAGGTTTATATGACCAGTGATATGAAACAAGTTCAGTTACACAAATTGAAACGTAGCGATTTTCTATGCTATGGAAAGTCCGCACTATAATGACAGGCGTACTAACACCTTCTGCGCGCTTCGGCAGCGCATTGATATCTGAGCTCCGTATCAATGTGCTGCCGAAGCGCGCAGAAGGTGTTAGTACGCCTGTCATTATAGTGCGGACTTTCCATAGCATAGAAAATCGCTACGTTTCAATTTGTGTAACTGAACTTGTTTCATATCACTGGTCATATAAACCTTTGTAAACAGGAAAAGCGTGGAAGAGTTTGGTCACATCTAACTACAGCCCCAAAAAATACCATTGGCCATGCTGAGCCTAGCTACATTGCTAACGGGAGTGACAGCGCGTCTGACTGACTGGGAGGTCGCGCAAAGCTCGGAGAGGTACGGAGCAGCTCGTCTCAATTCAGATAAGAGCATATTTCATTATGGAAGTACGGTGGACTGTTCCTTTAAAGAATAAAAACAGCAGCACGAATTTGGGTCCATTCAATCATTTACTTCAACTGGAATATTGGCACAAAACACAGAAAATCCAAATGTGCGCAAACCTTTATTATTTACTTGAGCTAGTTTACCCATCTATAGAAGTATTAAAATCAATTAACATGAAAATATGGTGTTAAATCTGTTCTTATCCATCTGGATAACAGCATTTGTCTCAAAATGTATATGAATGTATGGAATGTCTGGGTTTGATGTGGACTCATTATCCAGTGAAATGAGCATGGTGTCAGTACGTTTTGTTCCTTTTTAATGAGCTTGTCTGTATGACATTTCCTCTCCTTTTGATTGTACGAAGCTAATCCTAGTGCAGGAGGACTTGGTAAAACCAGTGGCATCCTATCACACATTCATCACGTGTCGCATAGCAGTAGGATCTCGGCGGGGGACGGACGGACTCACAGCTCCACTCTTATGTCGGCAGAAATTCTTGGGCTTATTGGACATCAGGGTTCTGATGGCCAAGCTAAACTAATCACGGAGTTAGAGTAATAGTAATTACTGCCTGTGTCTTGGCTCTGCTTCAACGGGGGGGAGGAGGAGGAGAAACCCCTCTTAACTAAAGCATCTTTTTCTTGTTCTTTCTTTTTCAGAAATTTTTACCATCCTTAGAGAAAAGTGTAAATATGTCCACAAATCACTGCGAGGGTAAGTCACTCTAACTCCTGATATTTTTCCCATGAAAGATGAATGAACACTGGAGCAAAAGCTCTCCAAATCAAGGCGCTCCCATGTAATGTCATTCAGTATCAAATATGTAGCTGTGTTGTTATTGGAAAGAGTTGGGAGCATGAATCATTAGGCAGTTTTTCAGTGTTTTGGTATTTAAGACCGAACTTGACTGGTGTGCTTGTGAATGGAATGGTCTGGAACACTCCAGCCTGGATGATGGAGGATTAAACAGTTTTCTTGACCTCCACAGATGGCTCACAGCCCCCACCCACCCTCACCCATATATATATTCTCATATTTTAAGTTGTGTGTGTGGGGGGGGTTAAACCTTTAAATTATAAGGAAGATTGATCGTAGATCATTCTTGTGCGTCCATGCTCTGGTTCTCTGAGTAACCTCTGAAAATGGAAAACAGAACGTGTGAGCAGACATAAAAATCCGCCGGATGTTTTAGAGGCTGAATTCTGGAAGACGGGCAAAAACTGCAAAAGCTCAGGTTTTGACCAGAATTGAGTTCTCTGTGAATATTAATACTCGGACAACTATAAATAATATATATATATATATATATATATATATATATATATATATATATATATATATATATATATGAGTGATTCCACGCTTATGGGGACATGAACTTATTCACCTAAAACCATTTCTTTTTTACCATCAGGTCACAAAACATGTAATCTTTAATGAATGATATGTTAAAAGATAACTTTAATTTTCTGAGATGTAATAAAAACATATTTATATGCCAAAGTCAAGCCTATGAGTTCCAAAATGATGTCTGTTACATTACTTCTGTTACGATTGTCCATCTCGCGTCTGTTACAAATTAATTACAATCTAGCTATATACCATGTTAATCTTATTGAAAGAATGTGTATGTTTATTCTACTACACATGTTTATTAATTATATTTGCTAAAACATCACCTTCCTATGTTTCAAAAAGTAATTCTACATTGTTAAAATTGAGAATATATATGTCCACAACACTTCTGTTACGTTCTGACTTTGGCATATGAATATGCTTTTATTACATCTCAGAAAATTAAAGTTATCTTTTAACATATCATTCATTAAAGATTACATGTTTTGTGACCTGATGGTAAAAAAAGAAATGGTTTTAGGTGAATTTTTAAAAATAAGTTAATGTCCCCATTTTAGTACCCATAAGCGTGGAATCACTCATATTTATTTATTTATTTATTTATTTATTTATTTTTTGTGAATAACCTTTGTAAAAATGTGACCATGTAAAGGGAGCTTCCCCAAACCCTGACATTTACTCTGGTGGTAATACTTTATACTAGTTATGCTATTATTAAGAGCTAAAACTGTAATGATTACAAAGCCTTCCTTGTAGCCTTTTTTTTTTTTTAATTATTATAAATGCTAAACTCTTATCTTTTGGCATGTGTAATCTAGAATTCCCGGCTTGAAGGTTGTTGGGGAGGCATTTGCTCCAGCGCTCCATCTCCAGCTGGAGAACAGCACCGGATCCAGAGAGAGTGATGTGAGGACGCTACACTCCATCATTGACTATGTAAGACATGCGTCTAAATTCTTAAAACTCCTTGAACTTCACTTTTTTGGTTCGGGGGGGGGTTTTGTAGAGTAGGTCCTTGACTGTTGCAGTAACCAGAACAAGGAATGGATGATACTGTATTAAGACTTGTGAATTATTCCTTTAGTGAGCAGACACAAGCGCAGACGTTTAAATGTTTGATTGAGCCGTGTTCATTCAATTCTACTGTGTTTTATTGTTTGCTTGCAGTGTTTGGACAGACAGATAGCTTTGACTCAGGCTTGCTACCTAGACAAAGAAGAACGTTTCCTTCCACCACCCAGGTGAGCACATAAGACCACGATGAGATGTATTCTTGCACCACTGATGACCTATAGAATGTAGTATTTAATTCACTTCTCTCCTTAAAGTACGAGTAGATGCCATAATATACCAAAAACCTTTTATATTTTGTGGGCTGGATGAATGGATGTTATGTATAGTTTCATCCCTATTTACAAACGAGTGGAGAAAAGACCATTCAGCATGCCCTGCACCAGAAAACAATAAGCCTAGGAATGAAAAATGAATTAAAGAAGAAAATAATATGCAGGGTTTTTTTTTTTTTTTTTTTTCAGAGCAATTAGTGTAACTTAATACAGAAGTACGTAGTGGATGTTCATTATGTCTAACTATTACAAATATTTTAAGTTCGTTTCTTAGACAAGGATATTTTTTAAGCTTGTTACCTTGTTAACAGTTTCGGCGAGAATCTCCCGCCTTCTTCAGAAACAGTCACCAGATGGCGAGTGGTGACGTGCCTTATCAGCTGATGTTGCGTGCAGGAGGCGTGAACGTCCCGCCCAATTTGACAGGTAGTCCACGCCTCCTGCTGTCTGCCTCCAATATCTTCTCTGGACATCTGAACATCCCATCGCACACAAAATGTCAGTAATCAGAACACTATACGACCGAGCACAGAACATCACGGAGGAGAAAGACAGACAGGAGGAGGAACAACACATCCAACAGGCATTAAAAAACTGCCAATATCCACCGTGGGCAATTCGGAAAGGGAAATTACAGACACAAATAAAAGAAAATAAACAAACAAGAAAAAACACCGAAAAAACAAACCGAGGCTTTGTCACACTACCATACATAAAAGGAGTCACAGAACGCATCCAACGATCCATGAGGAAATACCACATCAACACCCCGGTCAAACCATACAAGAACCTCCGACAGCTGCTAGTTCACCCCAAAGACAAAATACAACTGGACAATAAATGCAACGTCATATATGAAATCCCTTGCCGTTCATGTAATAAAGTCTATATTGGTGAAACGGGCAGATGCTTCCATACTCGAAGGAAAGAACACCAATTAGAATGTGAAAAAGAAACAACAAGAAGACTCACAAGATCCAAAAAAGAAAAAGCACACCAAGAAAACCTAAAATCAGCCATTTCAGACCACTGCAAAATCACATAATGAATTGGGAAGAGGCCAGAGTCATTCGCGCTGAAGAAAATAGATTCCAGCGTTGGATTTTAGAGGCAGTGGAGATACGTAAGCGGGCGCAGAGGACGATGAACCGGGACGAGGGAGCGTATGCACTGTCGCACACCTGGAGCGCCGTCCTGGAGGAGCGACCTGACAGCAGGAGGCGTGGACTACCTGTCAAATTGGGCGGGACGTTCACGCCTCCTGCACGCAACATCAGCTGATAAGGCACGTCACCACTCGCCATCTGGTGACTGTTTCTGAAGAAGGCGGGAGATTCTCGCCGAAACTGTTAACAAGGTAACAAGCTTAAAAAATATCCTTGTCTAAGAAACGAACTTAAAATATATATATTAATACAGAAGTTTTTGTCATGTGCTGGGTATTGTTTGTTTATACATGCATATTACAGATGAACTAGAGCTGGACACTTGGAGGATATTTCATGGTTGTGCGACAATATGAAGTTTATCTTCGAGTGGTGAAAATATATTCGCGAATGAATGAAAATCTTCAACACGAGAAGATAAACTTCATATCTTTGCACCACCGTGTAATGTTCTTTATATTATACGGACACATCCACAGAAAAATACGCCACTTGTTCAAAATTAAAATTTTGATTCGGTTTGCTATTTTGACAACAAGCATCCAGTCAGCGGGAAAACACTGGGAGTGAAATATCGGGAATTATTATACATACAGGACACTTTTTTTTTTTTTTTTTTTTTTCCCCCCCCATGCAATAAAAAGTGTTCTATTCCATTCAAGCAGGTTTCATTCATTTGGTTTGATAGCATGCAATGTTGTTAGCATATCGCTAATCCTACATGTATTACGGCACTGTACCCAATGGAGAACGCGTGTTGAATATGGTTTACGATATTGCGTGGTTGTCAAGACGTGACGTCATGCATCGGATGTGTGAAACTTCCGCGCTAGCGAGCGACTGTGATAATTTGTGAACAAACATGGCCACCAGGTTTGCTTCGTTAAATATGGGAGAATTTTGAAAGAGAATGACGTATTGAACACCCGAAAGGAATGTGTATGTATAATAATAATAATATTGACTGACTTTTTTTCATGGAATATCAGATATATTCCATTCAGCTAGCATGATATTGAACTCGTCTTCGACTTGTTCTGATATACCACAAAAAAAGCCAGTCAATATTATTTAAACATGTCCCTTAGATCCGTGATGTGTTTTGTATGAAAAATGCAAGTTTTTCAACACAAGACAATAAACCTCATATCTTCAAGCCAACGTGTGATTTTTCTTTTATATAGACTTGTATATATTAGACACATTTTACAAACAAAAAGTCCCCCAAATTTATCAAAAACAATTCCTCGATTTCTTCACGAGTGACATTGAGATTGTCTGTCTGTCTGTCTGTCTGTCTGTCTGTCTGTCTGTCTGTCTGTCCTTTCTTTCTTTCTTTCTTTCTTTCTTGGTTTTCCATGTCCTGGATGTATCTCGTATGAAAATTACAAGTGGCGTGTTTCCCAGGAAAACACTTGTTTCTGTATAATATATGAATGGAAATGGTGTATGTGGGATGCAGATTGGTTAATGACAAAGTGAGCAGTCTATAAAAGAAGCTGTTTTGGATATGACGGGGTAGGGCTGTGCGATATATCGAATATACTCGATATATCGCCGAAAATTCTGTGCGATGCATAAAATAATTATTATCGTAACTATCAAGTATTTTATGGTCATCTTCCGACTTGCGTTCGTTTCGTGTTTGTTGTGTTTAAAACATTTCCCGGTGGTTTTCTCCCTGTCCCTCAGGCAGTAACGTGAGAGGCTGCCTAAGGGTAAAGAAAACAATAACGTCACGCACTCGCCAACCAATCCTGGGCGACATCTCGGTGCTGAAAGGAACTTGCGGGAAGATTTTCTAGTTACGGTTGTGTTGCCAGATTGGGCGGTTTTAAGTGCGTTTTGGTGGGTTTTGAACATATTTTGGGCTGGAAAACGTCAGCAGTATCTGGCAACACTGCGGTGGGAAGATTTCCTGGTTCCGGTTTACAGCGCTGACTCAGTTCGTGCAATTGCTGGTGTTGCATAGGCTACCGTGTAAGCTCTGTCAATTTCAGCGACAAATTAAAAATGGAAGCGGACGAATTGGTTCCTAAAAGAACTAGTAAGGGGTCAGTCATCCGGCATTTTTTTGGATATCGCGAGGAGGACGTGGAACAGCAAATGCCAGTTTGTAAAGTGTGCATAAAAAACATGTCATCATGAAAGGCAGCAGCCGGAATTCTACACATCTGAGATGCAGAGCCAGAAAACATTCAGTTCAAAAGTGTGCAAAGAGAAAAATTGTTTTGCAGATCTCTCTCTCTCTATTGTGAATGTTCCAGTGGTTCTCAGTAGTCAGGTTAATAGCTTGGAGATCTCATCTCATTATCTCTAGCCGCTTTATCCTGTTCTATAGGGTCGCAGGCAAGCTGGAGCCTATCCCAGCTGACTACGGGCGAAAGGCGGAGTACACCCTGGACAAGTCGCCAGGTCATCACAGGGCTGACACATAGACACAGACAACCATTCACACTCACGGTCAATTTAGAGTCACCAGTTAACCTAACCTGCATGTGTTTGGACTGTGGGGGAAACTGAAGCACCCGGAGGAAACCCACGCGGACACGGGGAGAACATGCAAACTCCGCACAGAAAGGCCCTCGCCGGCCACGGGGCTCGAACCCGGACCTTCTTGCTGTGAGGCGACAGCGCTAACCACTACACCACCATGCCGCCCAGCTTGGAGATCTATTTTTTAAAATAATTTAATGAATGAGCACTTTTCTTATTTAGGCTAAATGTCTTTCTCAGTGTTGAGCTTGCACTTTATTGGTTTGAGCTCTGAGCAGCTCTGTATTGTTTTGCCCCTTTGTTGCAATTTTCAAGATTGTTTTTGCAGTTTGTGCCACATCTTTGTTGAATAAAAATGGTCTTATTTCAATTCAATCATGATTGATCACTAACATGAAAATTTAAAATGTGTTGTTGAAAACCACCTGTAAAGTTAACCAAGAATGTTATTTAATCTGCAGGGATTGTAGTGAAAACAGTAAAGAGTAAAAGTTAGATTTCATGGGGTCCTTTAGAGGAGATTTAAATATATCGAGATATATATCGTGAAATGGAGAAAATGTATTGGGATATTCATTTTTTCCCATATCGCACAGCCCTATGACGGGGATTATTAGTGCAGGAAAGAGAGGAAAACGGTGACTTTTCTCTCAATTTTCCTCAATGATGAAACTGTTTATTGAACTATACAAGGTGTTGCTGTTGTAATATTAAATCATTTAATAAACACTTTTTTCATCTTTCTTAGAAATAGTTAAATTTAGTATGTTTTTTTTATGCATCAGTAAATATATTTGCATGTTTACTATGTACTTTTATACAAATTGGCCTTTTTTAGTCACACTAATTTGCTTTATTTTTGCCTGACATGAATTTTTGCATGAATTCTCTTCCCTCTCTCTAGTATCAGAGTGGTGGTGACTGTTGAGCAGACTGAGGAGGAGATTGGGAAAGCAGCATCCTGTATTCGAGAGGCAGCTCTTGCTACACTTAAGTGATTGTCGCCACGCTGGAGGCATTTGCAGACACTGAAATCAACAATAACGCATCTGTCCAGCTGCAGACTGTCTGCCACTTCTGCGCCTCATGGTGCTTTAGCCAGGGCTGTTGGTTCACACTGGGACTTCGAGCGAGTCATACATCATGAGAACTGAATTAATGGTTACACCTTTTTTGTTTCATTATAAATATTTCTAAAACACTGATCTGTTTTTTTGTTTCAGTTCCACATTGAAATGAATGTAGAAGTTCCATTCACCAAATATAACTGTTGCATCTGATGCCTTGAATGAAAGTGAAATGGTTTGATCAAACTGCAGTAAATACTAAAAACAAAGCTATGTAGAACACATTATGTACTCCTTTTCATAATCGTGTTTGGGTTTCTTCCTCAACATTTTCCATAAGAGACATTTCACAGGTGTTTTTGTAATGAAAAATACATTTTGGGATTTTTTATTATTATTATTATTTTATTTTTTTTAAAGACATTTTCAAGTATTTTTACACGACTTATTCTTTTTACATATCGTGCATGAAACTGTCAGCTTGGTTTGACGATATGACTGTACCTAGCATTATGGACACATTTTATTTTAATATGGAACAATATACTTTTGAAATAATTTTAATATTGGATAAAGGGTTACCAATAAGCAACCATAAATATTCTTGGGTTCATCAGAATCAGTGTCCCTTTCAGAAATTGTTTATTGGTGAACCTTGTTAGAAAAATACAACTGATAAGAATCTCAAGATGGTTCCAAAAGGACCTATTTTTTTCTTTAAATATAATCTTTAGATTATTTATTTTATTATTGGATGCCATAATTAATTTTTGAAGAAAATTATCTTTTGTAATCCCAAAATGTTAAGATCAAGTAAAGTTTTACCTTAATGGAGAAAGGAAAAAAAAGGTTTTTGATCAAATTCCTCACTTTAAAAAAAAAAAAAAAGTTCAGTCTTGCACTGGAGAAGGTTCCTTGGTTTCTTATGTTGAGGGGAGCCATTAAAGGTTCAATGTTGAATCTCCCAACAGAGGGTTTCCTTAAGAAAAAAAAGCTAGAACCATTACCATCCAAAGAACTCTTGATGTATCCTTTATTTTAAAGAGTGTACAAAGAGCATACCCTGTATTGCTGCTAACTGTGTGTGGGGTTTCTTTTTAATAAAATCAACTTGTAATTTGGGTGTTGTGGTTTTTCTGTAATTTTGAACAGTACGTGTGTAAAATGCAAAAAGGTTCCTGAATGACCTTTGGGTTATCTGTCTCACGGAAGAAAATACCAGAAATCTTGGAACTGGGAAATGTTTATATTGAAATATTTGTGATGTGCTTGGTGATTCCAGTGCTAATATGGGATTAACTAAGAAACCCAGCTAGACCGTGATCTATGAAATGAGGGTGATGTTGACACCGGTATTTGCATGAAACCTTAGGAACCTTATCTCGAACCAGAGAGTACAGATAAGGAGGTGAGAAAGCTGGACAGACTAAAGCGTTGCTGCATTGCGTTATTTTCATTTTATTTTAAATATAAAGATGGAGATGAATATCCACTGGATTCATGATCAGCTGGCAGCCAAATAGCATTGTGTGTGGTTTTGGAAATTTAACCAAGCTGAAACTAGACCAACATGTGGTGTGAGAACTTTCAAAAATGTCAACTCAGAATTTCTTTACAGGATGGAAATTGGCTGCCACTGAAGAGCATGTGTTAATGATAAAGAAGGTGGACGTTTCATTTCGATAAGAAGTTGTCTTTGTCACATGTATACAAGCACAGTGAAATTCCTTCTCTGCATTTAACCCGTCTGAAGCAGTGAACACACACACATACCCAGAGCAATGGGCAGTATGATACAGAGGGAGGGGGAAGTGCTCTTCATTCACTCACTCACCTCACATTTTTCTTGCTGACCACGGCAATCGAATTGGCGACCCTTTGGCAGAGGTGGACAAAGTACCCAAGTTTATTACTTAAGTCAAAGTACAGATCCCACTGGTCAAATGTTACTCCGATACAAGTGAAAGTTGTACAGTCAAATTTTTACTTGAGTTAAAGTACTGAAGTACTTGCTTTTAAAAATACTTAAGTATTAAAAGTACAGTTAGGTCCATATATATTTGGACACTGACACAAATTTTGTTTTTTTACCTGTTTACTGAAACATATTCAGGTTATAGTTATATAATGGACATGGACATAAAGTCCATACTTTCAGCTTTCATTTGAGGGTATCCACATTAAAATTGGATGAAGGGTTTAGGAGTTTCAGCTCCTTAACATGTGCCACCCTGTTTTTAAAGGGACCAAAAGTAATTGGACAATTGACTCAAAGGCTATTTCATGGGCAGGTGTGGGCAATTCCTTCGTTATGTCATTCTCAATTAAGCAGATAAAAGGCCTGGAGTTGATTTGAGGTGTGGTGCTTGCATTTGGAAGATTTTGCTGTGAAGAAAACATGCGGTCAAAGGAGCTCTCCATGCAGGTGAAACAAGCCATCCTTAAGCTGCGAAAACAGAAAAAACCCATCTGAGAAATTGCTACAATATTAGGAGTGGCAAAATCTACAGTTTGGTACATCCTGAGAAAGAAAGAAAGCACTGGTGAACTCATCAGTGCAAAAAGACCTGGACGCCCACAGAAGACGCCCACAGTGGTGGATGATCGCAGAATAATTTCCATGGTGAAGAGAAACCCCTTCACAACAGCCAACCAAGTGAACAACACTCTCCAGGAGGTAGGCGTATCAATATCCAAATCTACCATAAAGAGAAGACTGCATGAAAGTAAATACAGAGGGTTCACTGCATGGTGCGAGCCACTCATAAGCCTCAAGAATAAAAAGGCTAGATTAGACTTTGCTAAAAAACATCTAAAAAAGCCAGCACAGTTCTGGAAGAACATTCTTTGGACAGATGAAACCAAGATCAACCTCTACCAGAATGATGGAAAGAAAAAAGTATGGCGAAGGCGTGGTACAGCTCATGATCCAAAGCATACCACATCATCTGTAAAACACGGCAGAGGCAGTGTGATGGCTTGGGCATGCATGGCTGCCAGTGGCACTGGGTCACTAGTGTTTATTGATGATGTGACACAGGACAGAAGCAGCCGGATGAATTCTGAGGTATTCAGAGACATACTGTGTGCTCAAATCCAGCCAAACTGATTGGTCGGCGTTTCATAATACAGACGGACAATGACCCAAAACATAAAGCCAAAGCAACCCAGGAGTTTATTAAAGCAAAGAAGTGGAATATTCTTGAATGGCCAAGTCAGTCACCTGATCTCAACCCAATTGAGCATGCATTTCACTTGTTAAAGACTAAACTTCAGACAGAAAGGCCCACAAACAAACAGCAACTGAAAACCGCTGCAGTAAAGGCCTGGCAGAGCATTAAAAAGGAGGAAACACAGCGTCTGGTGATGTCCATGAGTTCAAGACTTCAGGCAGTCATTGCCAACAAAGGGTTTTCAACCAAGTATTAGAAATGAACATTTTATTTACAATTATTTAATTTGTCCAATTACTTTTGAGCCCCTGAAATGAAGGGATTGTGTTTAAAAAATGCTTTAGTTCCTCACATTTTCTCTCTCATCTCATTATCTCTAGCCGCTTTATCCTTCTACAGGGTCGCAGGCAAGCTGGAGCCTATCCCAGCTGACTATGGGCGAAAGGCGGGGTACACCCTGGACAAGTCGCCAGGTCATCACAGGGCTGACACATAGACACAGACAACCATTCACACTCACACCTACGGTCAATTTAGAGTCACCAGTTAACCTAACCTGCATGTCTTTGGACTGTGGGGGAAACCGGAGCACCCGGAGGAAACCCACGCGGACACGGGGAGAACATGCAAACTCCGCACAGAAGGGCCCTCGCCGGCCCCGGGGCTCGAACCCAGGACCTTCTTGCTGTGAGGCGACAGCGCTAACCACTACACCACCGTGCCGCCCTCCTCACATTTTTATGGAATAATTTTGTTCAACCCACTGAATTAAAGCTGAAAGTCTGAACTTCAACTGCATCTGAATTGTCTCATCTCATTATCTCTAGCCGCTTTATCCTTCTACAGGGTCGCAGGCAAGCTGGAGCCTATCCCAGCTGACTATGGGCGAAAGGCGGGGTACACCCTGGACAAGTCGCCAGGTCATCACAGGGCTGACACATAGACACAGACAACCATTCACACTCACATTCACACCTACGGTCAATTTAGAGCCACCAGTTAACCTAACCTGCATGTCTTTGGACTGTGGGGGAAACCGGAGCACCCGGAGGAAACCCATGCGGACAACATGCAAACTCTGCACAGAAAGGCCCTCGCCGGCCACGGGGCTCGAACCCGGACCTTCTTGCTGTGAGGTGACAGCGCTAACCACTACACCACCATGCCACCCCCAAAAAGTACAATATTTGTCTTTCAAATGTAGTGAAGTTAAGTTTCAAAAAAATGAATACTCAAGTAAAGTACAGATACTCAAAAAGTGTACTTAAAGCAGATACACAGAACCTTTATTTTTAAATAAATTTCTGAGTGGATAGTATCTCCATCCTTGACTCTTGTATGCTGCACAAATGGGAATAAAAAATATATATATATTTTTGAGAGCTAAAATCGACTGTAAAGTTGGTATTCGAGCTGCCCCGCTGAGCCAGCCAGCCCTGAGTGCGTGACATCACAGTGGTAACCGGTTTTAATGCCGAGGCCTTTGATAGCTATAGACCAAAGTCATATAAATAAAAGTTTATGTTGAAAGTAAGAAATACCGTTACCGACTTGCTCAACTAAGACTGATTTGACTTCATTGATTGTGGGTTGACTCTCATTAAAACAGGATAGGTGTTATAACTTATGCAACATACTGTACATGCATGCATTTTCACTGATAAACCGTAAAAGGCTAATTAAATAATCAGATGAACTGAGACAATCACATTCTGAAGCAAATTAAATAATCTTACACCGGTAACTTAAACACACAATATAAGTTACATGTATTAATCTAAATTCAGGTAAACAATGTGGTGTTTTTTATTCAAATGAGAGTCGGAGCTTACCCGTCTGTGTTTTCGCTTCTTGAAGGCCGATCTTGTGGCCGATTGTTTTGAAACAATCTGACATTCAGTTGTTCGTTCAGTTCTCTGTTCATTCGCTTCTTCCACGTAAGGGCGAGATATTGCTGCTGAGGCAAACATATCCAGTGGAAAAATCAGACGGTTGGCTCACTCATTCTCCATTTTCTCCATACTGAGTACTCCGCCATTACTGCTTGGCTCAGGCTATTACTAAAACCTGAGGTGGGACGTTACTGGTTTTAGCAGCAACCGCGGGGAGGTCACTGCCTGAGCAATAATATGTCACGTCCTGTTCCGTCCCGGGTTTTACCAACAACCCTCAGCTTACACTCCAGGAGAACTGGTGCAGCTGAACTTACTTTCCTTTAAAAAAATAAAAATTTAAATAAATCCTTTCCTTTTTTTGTAGTTTTGGTACTGCACCCTCTTTCAACATGGGCTTATAGCCAGCGCTCCTCAACAGATCAGACGTCTCGTACGAGTCTTCAGTAAAATGTACAAAGCAGAGGAAAGACCACTTTGTAGGCGCCCAATGTGCCCATGAACTTCTCGCAAAACGCATCCAAATCTTTGCAGTTTGAACATTCTTGGGCCATGAATGCAACGTAAATCCACCTTCTGTCATGTTGCTGGCACATCTACGTGGCATGGCAATAAATTAGCTCAAAATGGATGATCGGAGACTTCCTTCTGTGATGTTACAGACTTCAACGTCATTCACTCAGACTGCTACCTATTTGCTCAGCTCAGCTCATTATCTCTAGCCGCTTTATCCTTCTACAGGGTCGCAGGCAAGCTGGAGCCTATCCCAGCTGACTATGGGCGAAAGGCGGGGTACACCCTGGACAAGTCGCCAGGTCATCACAGGGCTGACACAGACACAGACAACCATTCACACTCACATTCACACCTATGGTCAATTTTAGTCACCAGTTAACCTAACCTGCATGTCTTTGGACTGTGGGGGAAACCGGAGCACCCGGAGGAAACCCACGCGGACACGGGGAGAACATGCAAACTCCACACAGAAAGGCCCTCGCCGGCCACGGGGCTCGAACCCAGGACCTTCTTGCTGTGAGGCGACAGCGCTAACCACTTACACCACCATGCCGCTTAATAGTTAATGCTTAAAACTATTCCTATGCCATTCTTGAGGTCTCAAAGCATTTAGAAACAAAAAGTGAGGCCATGGTTCTGCATATCTCCTGTAAGTACAGTACTCAAGTAAATGTACTTCGTTACCGTCCACCTCTGCCCGTTCAGGCAACCGAAGGTAAGAAAGAAAACAAGCACAACTTTATTCATCACACACTTGTGAAATGGGGGCGGCACGGTGGTGTAGTGGTTAGCGCTGTCGCCTCACAGCAAGAAGGTCCGGGTTCGAGCCCCATGGCCAGCGAGGGCTTTTCTGTGTGGAGTTTGCATGTTCTCCCCGTGTCCGCGTGGGTTTCCTCCGGGTGCTCCGGTTTCCCCCACAGTCCAAAGACATGCAGGTTAGGTTAACTGGTGACTCTAAATTGACCGTAGGTGTGAATGTAAGTGTGAATGGTTGTCTGTGTCTATGTGTCAGCCCTGTGATGACCTGGCAACTTGTCCAGGCTGTACCCCGCCTTTTGCCCGTAGTCAGCTGGGATAGGCTCCAGCTTGCCTGCGACCCTGTAGAACAGGATAAAGCGGCTCCAGATAATGAGATGAAACACTTATGAAATTTCTTCTCTGCATTTAACCCATCTGAAGCAGTGAACCCACACATACATACCCAGAGCAGTGGGCAGCCACGCTAACAGCGCCCGGCGAGCAGTTGAGAGTTAGGTGCCTCACTCAAGGCCATCCCATATTAACCTAACCACATGTCTTTGGATTGTGGTGGAAACCAGAGCACCCAGAGGAAACCCATGCAGACAACATGCAAACTCTGCACAGAAAGAGCTGGGTTCAAACCCAGAACCTTCTTGCTGTGAGGCGACTGTGCTAACCACTTACACCACCCCAAAGGTGTTTTTTTTTTTTTTTATCTTGTCAGTGCAAGATAATTATGTTGTGCCCACAAGATAAAAACTACGGAAGCCGAGAGAGGCCGTTCATATAATCCTTTTTTTAATTCACCTTGTTATTCCGAGATAACAGCATAATTAATTCAGGATCTCGAGAAAACAACACAACTAATTCGAGATCTCAAGAAAACAAAAACATTATTTCGAGATCTCGAGAAAACAAAACAATTATTCTGTGATCTTGAGTAAACAGCTGAGAAATGGTTCATTCAGGTGCGCCAAGAGACTTGTGATATGCTGACTTTGGGGCTATTTGGGCCGTGTATCATCCGATCATTCAAGTATTCCATTCAATCTGGAAAACGAAAAACAAAAAAAAACGACTCAATATTTCATTTTCCTGTTTTTCTGTATGACCAAAAAATGAGGGATTGGTGTTTGTTTTCCTTTTTTCAACTCAAAACAGAACAAATAATAAACAGGGAAACCAAAACGAAATAATAACTCTAATTTATGATTATTGATTTTCTCTATTCCCCACGCTACATTAGCCTTCCCATGATCCTCACTTTAACAGATTCTAAAATGGTTTTGAACATCACAACAAACATGTGTGTTCTTAAAGGCAAAGGGATACCAAATCATCTGGCAGGGTCTTGTTTTCTCGAGATCACGGAATAATTGTTTTGTTTTCTCGAGATCTCGAATTAGTTGTGTTGTTTTCTCGACATCCTGAATTAATTATGTCGTTATCTCGGAATAACGGTTTTGTTTTCTCGAGATCTCGAATTACTTGTGTTGTTTTCTCGAGATCCTGAATTGATTGTCGTTATCTCGGAATAACGGTTTTGTTTTCTCGAGATCTCGAATTAGTTGTATTGTTTTCTCGAGATCCTGAATTGATTGTCGTTATTTCGGAATAACGGTTTTGTTTTCTCGAGATCTCGAATTAGTTGTATTGTTTTCTCGAGATCCTGAATTAATTATGTCGTTATCTCGGAATGACGGTTTTGTTTTCTCGAGATCTCGAATTAGTTGTGTTGTTTTCTCGAGATCCTGAATTGATTGTCGTTATTTCGGAATAACGGTTTTGTTTTCTCGAGATCTCGAATTAGTTGTATTGTTTTCTCGAGATCCTGAATTAATTATGTCGTTATCTCGGAATGACGGTTTTGTTTTCTCGAGATCTCGAATTAGTTGTATTGTTTTCTCGAGATCCTGAATTAATTATGTCGTTATCTCGGAATGACGGTTTTGTTTTCTCGAGATCTCGAATTAGTTGTGTTGTTTTCTCGACATTCTGAATTAGTTATGTCGTTATCTCGGAATAACGGTTTTGTTTTCTCGAGATCTTGAATTAGTTGTGTTGTTTTCTCGAGATCCTGAATTGATTATGTCGTTATCTCGGAATAACGGTTTTGTTTTCTCGAGATCTCGAATTAGTTGTGTTGTTTTCTCGAGATCCTGAATTGATTATGTCGTTATCTCGGAATGACGGTTTTGTTTTCTCGAGATCTCGAATTAGTTGTGTTGTTTTCTCGACATCCTGAATTGATTATGTCGTTATCTCGGAATAACGGTTTTGTTTTCTCGAGATCTCGAATTAGTTGTGTTGTTTTCTCGACATCCTGAATTGATTATGTCGTTATCTCGGAATAACGGTTTTGTTTTCTCGAGATCTCGAATTAGTTGTGTTGTTTTCTCGACATCCTGAATTGATTATGTCGTTATCTCGGAATAGCGGTTTTGTTTTCTCGAGATCTCGAATTAGTTGTGTTGTTTTCTCGACATCCTGAATTAATTATGTCGTTATCTCGGAATAACGGTTTTGTTTTCTCGAGATCTCAAATTAATTGTGTTGTTTTCTCGAGATCCTGAATTGATTATGTCGTTATCTCGGAATAACGGTTTTGTTTTCTCGAGATCTCAAATTAATTGTGTTGTTTTCTCGAGATCCTGAATTGATTATGTCGTGATCTCGGAATAACGGTTTTGTTTTCTCGAGATCTCAAATTAATTGTGTTGTTTTCTTGAGATCCTGAATTAATTATGTCGTTATCTCGGGATAACGGTTTTGTTTTCTCGAGATCTCGAATTAGTTGTGTTGTTTTCTCGACATCCTGAATTAATTATGTCGTTATCTCGGAATAACAAGGTGAATAAAAAAAGATTATATGAAGGGCCTCTCTCGGCTTCCGTAAAAAACAAACAAACAAACAAACAAAAACAATCACCTTTCCATTATCCACTGTCTGTATGCGCACTCAATACCGTTGATCACCTGTAGGTGGCGCGTTTAATTCATGCCTGGAACCTGCATCCATGTCCCGCTTCCCTCCCTCAGGACTGATCCATACTACGTCAAGAAACACCTCCGTTTCTTTCAGCTCACTTTTCCAGCAGTGAGGAGCGCACACAGGGAGCTCAGCTCGTCCGGAATGAAACGCGCAGTTCTTTTGGAAAGCAGCCACCACAAACCAGAGCTTTATTCACTGCGCACCTGCTGTCATTTTTAACCAAAACTTGGCTTGTATTATTCAGACGTTTTAATACAATCTCGGAGGAGTTTGTTCCTCCTATCAGCCCCAACAGACTGTCCATACCTGCCCTGGTTGTCGGATGCCCTGTCTATAGATCTGACTCCATCCAACTGGCAGAGTTTATTCCCTGGAAGGATGCACATTTCAAGGATTACTCGTTGGGCTTTGAAAACTTTCCTTCTGGCATTGTCCTTCTTGACTGCTATGAAAGGCACAGGTAAGGGTTTGGTTTTTCTATATACACTCCAAATGCAGGCTCACCAAGAAGATCTGAAGATGCATTAGAAACACCTTTTGGATTGCATTGCATTGTTTCAAGTACTGAGAGTGTTGTGATGGAGCAAGACTGAGAAATCTGGTGCTGTGCGTAATAGTTTCAAATGAATTTTCCATCTTCTTGAAAGTTGCATATCCAATATCCATAGCCAGTCCAAGCTGAGATCCCATTCCTCAATACGTTCCAGACCAGATAATCAATAAGATTATTTGAAAGTGATCTCTTGCCTTTGTTGGAGTCACTAATTCATTTAGTTCCCTGCAGGGGTGGGGGTGACAGATGTCCATGTTTCCTGTTTTGAGCTTGCCCTCTTGGGCCTTACCATTCCATTTGGTTAAAGGAGGAGGTGGGGTTCAGACCTGGAGGTTGTTTCCTCACCCTTTTATCGCCCTTTCCAGCAGTGCAGATTCTTGTCTCGTACCTGAAAAGTGTTCACGGTGGAAGGAAAACAGTTTGGTTGGTTAAGTCTGGGATTTAGTACTCTGATGAAGAATAAATTTTTCAAAAGTTCATCAGGGAATAAACGTGTGAATAGGCGACAGGCACGTCACTGCTTCGAGTTAAAGGCCCATGGGGGGGCGTTTGTGCCTGACTACAGGAGGTTGAGCTCTTTTGGCCAGCATCATTCACCCCCCATGAACAAGGTGTGGAGATATTCAACAAGGTCATTGACATGCTAATTGATTCACTTGCTAAGAAGGGTCCTTGAACCCAGATGTGATTGTCTTGGAGCCAAACAAAGGACTTTTGGTAAAAGAGGGATGGATTTTTCAAACATGAATGTTTAATTTCCATTCTGACCTCCCCTCGTTAATGGAATAACTTTAACCCTATTTGTGGTGAGTCTGTTTTGTTTGCACTACTTGATAACTGACTTGATGCTAGGCTTGAAATTAAGACTTGTTAACTTTGTTGCCAAATGCTGTTTGAGTCCACGAGGTTGGTGTTCTGGGTGCACAACCATGACATTCCAATTTCCCATCATGCCCAACACTAATCCAGCAAGGCGAATGTGAACAATAACAGCCAGTCAGAATGATTGATGTTGAATTTCCCACTGTGCAGCTTACTCGAGCCCTGCTTCCAAAGAGGTCTTCACTGACGCTAAATTAGTTTAGGACTTTAATAATAGATCTAGCCAGTTTGAAAGGAGCACATCTGGGGTATATTTACAGTACTTATAGAACTCTCCCCCCACTGGTGTATAAAAATGGATTCTGCCAATCTGCCAACTAAGACGACCGCTCTGGCTTGATTTACGAAGAGCTAAATTGTTACAGGACCTGTGGAATGATGAAACGAAGAAGAAAAGTGCATGTTTCCTTTTTAGTTTTATACAACATCTTCCTTCCCCCATCCCCTGCCCTGCTTCTGAGCTGTGAAATGAAGCAAAGCGAGAAGAAGTGGACACGGTTGAGGAGTTAGCCAGAGTTCACTGTGTTAATCCTGTGTTAACCAGAGCAAGGGTGTAAATCTACAAAGAGCCTAACACCCTGAGCCACAACAGAGGATTTGCGAGTGGAAATCCATGAAAAGGTTAGCCGATCCTTTCGGAGCTTTGGATATACTCAGTATCTCCATCAATAGTTTGAAAAGTCTGTCAGTCTTTTAAATTGATGTGCATGGACAATATTTATACAGGGATTAAACATCAAAGTGCCGCTACCCAACCGATGAGAGTATCCAGGCCAGTAAAAATGAGCATTAAGTACACTTTGTTCTCCATTTAAAGGTAATTACAAGGCACTGATGTTAATCTGTACACAGTGTGACTTGAAGTCTTGTTGGGTTGTGGGCAGAAATGAGAGAGAGGGTGGATTTGTCCAGTAGGATGCGTTAATCGGCACAGTCTGCATTGCTCATAAAGTTTCTTACGCTGCTCCTGGAAAGACATGTCATGATGAAGAAAGGCATCCTTTGATTTCCAATCAGTGAAAGAGTACAGTTAAGAGGGTTGTGGTCAGCAGCCGGGTATAAAATGGAAATGTTTTTTGAACGGTTTTAAGCTTTAGGCTGATGGTTCCAGAATAACGTAATTTGCTTATTTCCCCTCTTGGTGCAGTAATGCCGCTTTTCCACTACCGACGCGGCTGAGTTGGGCTGAGCCGTGCCGTGCTGAGTCGAGCTGAGTGGGACTGTTGGAGTTGCATTTCGACTACAACCGCGCTCAACCGTGCTGGCTGGAAGTGGGTGGACACATTGGGTGGAGTTAGCGAAAGTGGGTGGACGTCACGTGATGTCGTTAGGCGGCACAAACAGTGACATCAGTGATCTTTTAAGCGGTAGTCTCACGACCCGGATAGTAAACAATAAACATGGAGTCGTTAGTGTTGCTGGTCTTGGTGCTGTGGCTTGTTGTTACCGACAACGCCAACAGATACTGGCAAGAGCGTATAGATGAGGCGAGGCACATAAGGCTTCAGAAATTCTCGTAATTCTTCTTCTTCCGGGTTTACGGTGTTTACAGATCCCAGCGTGCTCGCGGGGCATGTGTGGGCATGTGAGGACACTCCTCCTCACCAATCAGTGCACAGGGGAGTGTCTCCTCACGCCCCTAGCCCCACTCGGCTCGGTTTGGCTCGCTTCAGCCCTACTCCAAAACCGTGCGAGTTTTGGGGGCTAAGCAGGGCTGAAGCGAGCTGAGTCGTGCTGCTCTAAGGTAGTCGAAACGCGAGCTGTGTCGGGCTGAAGTGAGCTGAAGCGAGCTGAAGTGAGCTGAAAAAGGGTAGTGGAAAAGGGCCATAAGTGAAGGCACTAACATGGCCTAATGGTTAGAGAAGCAGCTTTGGGACCAAAAGGTTGCCGGTTCGATTCCCTGGACCTGGCTGAAGTGCCCTTGAGCAAAGCAGCTACTCCCCAGGCTGTTGTACATCGCTCTGGATAAGATCCATGCTAATGGCCATGGACATTGGAGAGGCAGCCTTGGGTCCAAGGGTTGCCGGTTCGATTCTTGATGAACAGCCTCCCCTCCCTCTGTATCATGGCTGAAGTGCCCTTGAGCAAGGCATCTAACCCCCAACTGCTCCTCAGGCACTGTAGCATAGCTGCCCACTGCTCTGGGTATGTGTGTGTGTGCGCTCATTGCTCACTTGTGTGTGCATGTGTGTGTTCACTGCTTCAGATGGGTTAAATGCAGAGGAGGAATTTCACTGTGCATGTGACAAAGGCTTCTTCTTCGCTCTCCATAAACTGGAGATGCTCTGAGGGATAGCTGTGGTTTGTGAAATGCAGAAGTCCATAGAGATGAGATCACAGCAGCATGTCATTAGATATTCTGCCGCATGTAGAGCATTCAGAAAGAAGCCTTGGAAAAGCATGGTGAAGGACTGTGGAAATAAAATGAATCAGAGGTGATCTGTTGCCTTGGAGAGGCACCTGGGTTATTACAGGCTTAATAGTAGTGTCTGCTCTTGACAGATTTTTTTCTTTTGTGAGTCTCGGAGTCTTGATTGCGCTGAATAAACCAAAAAAGCCATAGTGAAGATTTATAAGCACTTTCCTGGAACTTTGCAGCAAAACCTGACTCCCCACTCTTCGAACTTCTCTCTGCAGTTTTCTAAAACCGTAGACACGTCTTCGTGTCCGTCACTGTTGTTTATGATCCTTTACATTTTATATAAGGCATATAATTAATAGCTTGACTGACAAACATATTCTAGCATTCAAACTATTCTGTTCCCTTTTTTTGTTTCTGTTGGTGAATGACCCAAGTCTGTGGAATTTCGACTGTCTCCAGCTCCTAAGATTTCTTCTGACAGTTTAAGGACCCCAATTCATCCAGACTCCATGTTAAGCCCATAAAGTGACATTTTTCCAAGGGCCACCCAGCTTTAGCTCACGAATAAACTCACTAAGCCTAGTGGAGCCAGGGATCAGTCTGAATCAACAGTGAGTGTATTTTATTATTAATAGAAAAATTTCCTCCCCTTATAAACCTCTCAGACTTTACCTCCAGCAAGGGTTCGTTTTAAACGGCCTAGAAGGCTTTTATAGGTTGGGGATGTTTTCTGACTGTTGTGCCTGAGAAACGTTTAGTGTTTCAGTTATATTACCTGTATTTATTTGGCAGACGTTTTTATTCTAGGTGAGTCAGAGTATAATTCAGGGATTAATTTCAGTGGAGGGGGGAAATGAGTAAACATCTCATCTCATTATCTCTAGCCGCTTTATCCTGCTCTACAGGGTCGCAGGCAAGCTGGAGCCTATCCCAGCTGACTATGGGCGAAAGGCGGGGTACACCCTGGACACAGGGTGCTTGCGCAAGTCTTGAAAGTCTTAAAAAGTATGGAATTTTGAAATGCTGTTTTCCAGACCTTGAAAAGTCTTGGATTTTGTGTGAAAGTCTTAATAAAGTATGGAAAAAAAAATCTCAAAGACACAGATGCTCAAAGACACATAATATTGTGAAATAAGAAACAGGAAGGGTGTAAAAACTATGATTTCGCTAACCGGTCACGTACCCAGACAGCAAATTAGGTCTTGCCGACGTTGGGGCAACAGGTGCCGCCCGACATATGGTGCATCGGTGAGATGTATTATGAAGATTGGTAGCTAATTGGCAAGATATCGAGAAGATGTTGGCATTAGAATGGTGGCCGAACATGAGCCAACGTACACCCGACATAACTGTGACCTATGCGGCTCATGAGCCAGCGTACACCCGACATAACTGTGACCTATGCGGCTCATGAGCCAACTTACACCCGACATAACTGTGACCTATGCGGCTCATGAGCCAACTTACACCCGACATAACTGTGACCTATGCGGCTCATGAGCCAACGTACACCCGACATAACTGTGACCTATGCGGCTCATGAGCCAACGTACACCCGACATAACTGTGACCTATGCGGCTCATGAGCCAACGTACACCCGACATAACTGTGACCTATGCAGTGCGATCCCACTAGAGCGGGGAAAGCATTCAGACGCCTCGCTCTCCCATTGACTTAACACTGAAACAGCTGACTTTCACGGCATCGCTGGAAACACCGCAGCACGTTTGAAAATCAGCCCTTCCAAAGTTAAGTCAACGGGAGGGAGGCATCTGAATGCTTTTCTCCGCTCTAGTAGGATCCCACCATTATATTAGGTCTTATTGATTTGTTTAGGCTGCATCAAAATCTAAAACCCTTGTATGTTTCACAAATGAAGAGACCGAAGGTTCAAAGTCAGAAACGTCATTTCATTTATTTTGATATAGGCAACATTACAAGGCAAGGCAAGTATGAAGTCATAATTTTTCGGCACCTTAGCTTAGGCTACTTTTACGATGCTTGCGCAGCTCATCCATGATGTCCTGCAGCCACAACTTTGCTGTCATCTCAGCCTCAGTGGAATTAGGAAGGACTGAATTTCTTAACACAGCACCTAAATAAAAGAAATAAAGTAACAGGGGAAAATAAGACACAAATAATGTAACTGCAACAGACGTCAAAGGTTATCATATCACATCTACTATGAGAGAACAAACGTTTTATCATCTTAGCTGCTTAGCAAGTTAGCAGCTATGCTAACCACATAGCTTGAAGCCATAACTTTTCACAACTTCTCGCTGTCATCTCAGACCGAATTTCTTAACACAGCACCTAAACAAAAGAAATAAAGCAATGGGGGGAAAATAAGACACAATAATGTAACCACGACAGGCGTCAAAGGTTATCATCTCACTTCTATGAGAGAACAAACGTTTTATCATCTTAGCAAGTTAGCAGCTATGCTAACCGCATAGCTTGAAACCTTAACTTACTGTTTCCAAAAAGTTAGCTTACACCGGATTGTGACTATACATTCTACCAAATCAAATAATATATCACATCATATATCGTATCATAATTTTACACAAGCTGAACGTACCTGAACTCGTGCTTACACAGCCGGCTTGATGTGGTGTGGCAGCATCACTTAAGCTGACCCCACACTACACGATTTTGAAATCTTATAAGTTTTTAAAATCGGGACTACACCACACACATGAAGAGAATCTTGACCGATATTTTCTCTCTCCGACTGTAAACACGCTCGTATAAGACTCGAACGCACAATGGAACACTACACGACAATCATGCCCAATTGCTTCTCCCCGATTCTGACATTAGGCTACCAGTCATGGGCTGTAGGCTATTCTCTCATAATGTTTGAGAATATGCACCAAATATGCCACATTGCTTTGAACACCTTAACTTGGGATGCGCCATCACTTGGCTGTTAAATAGGCTTGTCCACAATCAAAATACCAAAATAGCCTACCTGTCACAAATTTTGTTAACCATTTGCAGCGCCAACCGAGTTCACTTGTGAAACGGTTTTATTTTATTTGTTAAAATATATTTTCTAGAGGGCGGCACGGTGGTGTAGTGGTTAGCGCTGTCGCCTCACAGCAAGAAGGTCCGGGTTCGATCCCCGTGGCCGACGAGGGCCTTTCTGTGCGGAGTTTGCATGTTCTCCCCGTGTCCGCGTGGGTTTCCTCCGGGTGCTCCGGTTTCCCCCACAGTCCAAAGACATGCAGGTTAGGTTAACTGGTGACTTTAAATTGACCGTAGGTGTGAATGTGAGTGTGAATGGTTGTCTGTGTCTATGTGTCAGCCCTGTGATGACCTGGCGACTTGTCCAGGGTGTACCCCGCCTTTCGCCCGTAGTCAGCTGGGATAGGCTCCAGCTTGCCTGCGACCCTGTAGAACAGGATAAAGCGGCTAGAGATGATGAGATGAGATGAGCCTACCTGTCACAAATTTTGTTAACCATTTGCAGCGCCAACCGAGTTCACTTGTGAAACGGTTTTATTTTATTTGTTAAAATATATTTTCTAGAGGGCGGCACGGTGGTGTAGTGGTTAGCGCTGTCGCCTCACAGCAAGAAGGTCCGGGTTCGATCCCCGTGGCCGGCGAGGGCCTTTCTGTGCGGAGTTTGCATGTTCTCCCCGTGTCCGCGTGGGTTTCCTCCGGGTGCTCCGGTTTCCCCCACAGTCCAAAGACATGCAGGTTAGGTTAACTGGTGACTTTAAATTGACCGTAGGTGTGAATGTGAGTGTGAATGGTTGTCTGTGTCTATGTGTCAGCCCTGTGATGACCTGGCGACTTGTCCAGGGTGTACCCCGCCTTTCGCCCGTAGTCAGCTGGGATAGGCTCCAGCTTGCCTGCGACCCTGTAGAAGGATAAAGTGGCTAGAGATAATGAGATGAGATATTTTCTAGAGGTTCATATAGGAGTGAATGGGTGGGAATGATGCGTTCAATCCAAACATAAACTCAATTTTCAGAGCCTAGCGCGTTAAGTTCAGCAGTGGCCAACCGATTTTAAAACCCCATGGCTCCCCGCCGTACATGGAGACGTTGTTGCTAAAGGGCAAAGAAAATGGGGATTAGAGAGTTTATCCTCAGAGAAAATTTTGAGAATTCCTGCATTAAAATATTGTTTCGTGTAATTTCAGACGAGATGGTGTGGTACTGTTTGAATCAGAAAACACAACCCAACCTTGAATTGTCCCAGTGCCATCATCTAGTAGGCTAATTTTCCCTAATGCCGCTGACATGCGTGCATGATGTTTTTTGATAGGTCCGTGGATGAGGTCCATTTATGATTACCAATAGAGCAACGCCTATATTTAGCCATAGTCTCATAAAAATGCTTTACTTCAAAAGCTTGAGAAACTACACAAATATGTAGTAGCCTAGGCAAGTCATCTTTGGAGCTCTTCACTGACCTTTGCCTGGACTGAACAATACCTTATTATTAATATTGTGGAAAAAAAGTAATTTAGCCGATATTTTGCATGCAAATTTTCTTTGGGGAGATCCCCCATTTGGTAGGATACATTTGTTCTTGCATCTCCACTTTAAAACTGCTTCCATCGCCGATGATCTATGCCTAATAAGTTTTTGTGTTATCTTGCTAACACTTTCTGAAAGCAACAATTAGTTAAACATAAGTTAGGGTGACCAGACGTCCCGGTTTTACCGGGACAGTCCCGATTTGGGGTTGTGTGTCCCGAGTCCCGACAAAAGTCTGTCGGGACACGGATATGTCCCGGTTTTCGCCACTCGCGACGTTTGCGACTGAGCAGCGTGGGAATCATTAGCGGAGAAATGTCTGCATTTGCTATTTTGATGAATTGACAGGAATCGCAAACTTTCCTGGTTACCGCCCCCTGGCCCTGTGGCATGGGTGTTTATTTAGCCGCATTATTCCAGACAACAGAACGTGTTGCCATGCAACAATAAAATAAACATTAACTGGCGCGAATGTTCTTTGTCTAGCAGCTACCAGCAGTAATGCCGCAGCAATTATGCCGAAAAGAAAATGTACCTTTTCCAAAGATTTACAGGGCACCTACCCCTTCCTCCGAGAGGTGCAAAACAATGCGCACGAAGCCTACTGCACACACTGTAAGTGCTTTGTTCTTGTACTGAGTTGGGTAGCCTATGCTGCAAATGCTGTGCGCTCCTGTGGGGGCTTTCCTCGGGCTGCCGCCCCTCTCCTCCTTTACTGCTGTTTTGTTTGAGTGTATATTTACAGAAGCCGCGAGAGGCCCTTCATATAATCTTTTTTTATTCGCCTTGTTATCCCGAGATAACGACATAATTAATTCGAGATCTCGAGAAAACAAAACCGTTATTCCAAGATCTCGAGAAAACAAGACAATTATTTCATGATCTCAGCTGGATCACTGTATCTCCGTCGGTAGAGACGAAGCCGGGCCAGTCTTCTGCGGAGGTGCCGCGGACTAATTTTGAAATTATCCCTTATTAAAAGACTTAATGCAATCTCTCCCTGTGTCAACCCCCGATCAAAATATTGCCTTATTAGGTGATCGATTATTCCAGACATTCTAATGACCAAAGTTGCATCTATACAGAATGAGAAATAGCCCCAAAGTCAGCATATCACAAGTCTCTTGGCGCACCTGAATGAACCATTTCTCAGCTGTTTACTCGAGATCATGGAATAATTGTTTTGTTTTCTCAAGATCTCGGAATAACGGTTTTGTTTTCTCGAGATCTCGAATTAGTTGTGTTGTTTTCTCGAGATCCTGAATTAATTATGTCGTTATCTCGGGATAACAAGGTGAATAAAAAAAAAGGATTATATGAAGGGCCTGTCGCGGCTTCCGTAGTATGTATTCTCAAATCACTTGTCTCTTTTTTGTTTCTGTTTAACATACCATTCTGACAGTTTGGCCATATGGAGCACTTGCATGTGACGTCATAGCCGATCCAGATTGTGACAGACGCCATCTTGTCGGTCAAACGCCATATTCCGCCTTCTACTTCTACTTCTGGTTCTACTTCTGCTGCGGCTACAAGCTCTCCCTACCTGTGCACGTTTTTTATGTTTTTTGTGTGTATTTTTGCGTGTTGTTCGTCTGTACCGGACTTCAATATCCACTACAACCGTATGGACTTACTGGACATTGGTTTCCAGCAGAAAATGACGGTTTGTAGCGATTTCCATCGCATGCACAACATTCCGGACGAGAAAAAAAAAAAATTCCGGACGAGACAGCGAGACCAGCGGGGTCTCCGTGGATTGTTATCGGAAGCAAAGCGAAGGAGGTGGTGCCGGGAGCGGAAGCAAAAGCGAGGCTTCAGAGCCGGCCTGTTGACTAAGCTCAGAAAACAGCCACTCAAATCTCCACTGCCAAGCCTCTATCTCTCCAACGCCAGATCCATGTAAACAAGATGGACGATTTGGAATTACCTTATTCTATTCTATAATCGGCTGGTCAGTGCTATACTCAATACTTAAGTGACTTACCCATCCAATGAGGATTCTTGTTTACAAGATGCCACATCTGAGTCGCTGACAAATCCTGAATTTCTGTAGAGATAACTGTCCAGAGATTTATAAGCACGCAGTGCTTCACCACTGAACAGCGAGGGAAAGTTAATGAGGTAATTATACACGTCTGGGTATTCCGCTGGCAGTTCAAAATCCGGTCGTGAAAACTCCGTCCGGAAAGCCATAAGGGTCACAAATCTGTAGATCGTTTATTTTAGACATATATCTAGTTATCTGTTCATTAGAAAAATGAGCCGTGTAGTCCGTCGGTTGAAATTGATCCATTCTGTACACGAGTGCAGCAGTATTCAGCGGTGTTTTTGACCGACAAGATGGCGGTTGTGTACTTTCCGGTCACGTGACTGCAAGATCTCTGTTGCTGTGTTGAACAGCTTGTTGCACCTTCCATTAAAGTGTTCACTTTTGTACACATCTTCTTGCTTTATTCATTCAGTTGTGGGGAATGGTTAGTAAGGTTGATTCTGACCTAGGCTATGTTGAGGTCACATATCTACTTTTTAAGTTCATGCTATAGTGCATACAATTTCAGAGATATAGCCTACATGTACATATGCATTCTTCTTGGTGTTCTCAGAAACAGGTGAAATAAATCAGTTTAAATTTGGCCTATGGACATAGCCTGGCCTATTCTCAGCCATTACAAAATCTGTTGTCTGACCATAATTTAACTGATCTGTATACCTCTATGCTACTAGATAACAAAATGCCTGTTTGTTTTATTTCATGTGAGATGTTGATAAATGTGAGCTTCAACAAAATGATCAGAGCACCTCTCTGAGTGTCACGTTTACGTAAAAAAAAGGTGTGCGTGCACGAGCATGGTCACGCGCAAAAGAGTCCCGGTTTCAGACTAGGGAAATCTGGTCACCCTAACATAAGTCCATCTGCAACGTTTGTTCTCATAAGTTACAATCAAGTAGGCTAAGGTCTGAGATAGCCAAGAACACTGCCATACATAACATGAGGTTAAAATAAAATTGGAAACCTAATGTTAAGCAAACGAAGTTGCGCACAGAAGAGAAAGGAAAAGGCAGCTGAAAAAGCTGCTGCAAATTAAATCTAGGGAAGATATTTCCCTATCTTGAGGTGTTCACAATGTGGACATGTAGCCTGAAATAAGTGACTTCGCTGAATGGAAGGACAAGTGAACTTCTAAGGGTGAGTTACAGACAGCTTTCCTCTATTGCCCCTTTTCCACCAAAGCTGGTTCGGGGCCAGTGCTTAGTTTGGAACCGGGTTTTCTGTTTCCACTGACAAAGAACTGGCTCTGGGGCCAGAAAAACCGGTTCCAGGCTAGCACCAACTCTTTGGTGGGCCAGAGGAAAGAACCGCTTACGTCAGTGGGGGGGCGGAGTTGTTAAGACCAACAACAATATCAAGATCGCGAAAGGTCGCCATTTTTAAGTGGCGAGAAGCAGCAGCTGTACAAACGCGAAGTCATCCATTATTATTGTTGTTGTTGTTGTTGTTGCTGCTGCTGCTTCTTCTCCGTGTTGTTGTTGCTACGATGTTCGCGCCAAGGTTTATACAAACGCAGCGACGTAACTGACGTACACAGCGACGTAAATGACGTATACAGCAACGTAATGACGTGGCTCCGCTTAGCACCGCGAGCTATGGAAAAGCAAACTGGTTCTCAGCTGGCTCGCAAGTTGAACGAGTTGTGAACCAGCACTGGCTCCGAACCAGCCCTGGAACTGATTTGGTGGAAAAGGGGTATATGTAATCAAGTAGGCTAACATTATTGTGGAGTCGAGTCAAGATAGCCTTACTGCAGCACCTGTCACTGCTTGATATATAGTATGAGGATAGCGATTGTGCCCACGTTTCGTGCTGTGCATTTGATAGCTGCTATTTGCTTGTGTTGGTGCATGTTGATGAAACGTTTAGTAGTGCACATAGGCTGTCCATGCTCACCATGGCTATACAGTCTACAAATTATTTCGCTATTTGTTTACAAGCTGGTGATAAGCAGGCTATGTCAGATGTTTGAAAGGGGAAGTAAAGACATATTGGTTTGGTTCTTCTTTTGTTGAGCTGACGTGAAAGGGGGTTTACTGGTGGTGGGTGTTGGGGGGGCCGATGCGAGAGACTTGCACCTGGGCCTGGCTTCACCGTTACGCCACTGCCTGCGGGGCGCATAACTATGGAGATAAATTCCTCTTACTGTCTCATGGACAAGCCTCAGTTGAGCGTGGCTTTTCTGTGAACAGAGAAATAGAGGTAGAAAATATGAAGGAGAGAACACTTGTCACACAGAGGATCATCAGTGATCACATCTCTTATGTTGGAGGTTTGACGAATGTCGCAATTACAAAAGCACTTCTCCTTTCGGCATCATGTGCTAGACAGAAGTGCAGGTGTTTCTTGGAAGACGAAAAAAAGAAAAAAGAAGACTTGCAGCATGGAAAAAAGAGAGAGGCCCTCTTGGAAGATGTTGATGAACTAAAGAAAATAAAAAAACGGATCGAGTTGAACATCAGTGGCCTCTTGTCCTCCGCTGATGACCTGGCTACCAAAGTGGAAAAGCTCGGTCAAATACAATTGATAGCCCAGTCAAATGCTATGAGTAAGACTGCCAAAGAAAAAGAACGGGAACTTAGTGATATCCAGAAGAAGCTGGATTTGAAGTTAAATGAAATTAGACAAGTCTTTGCCATTTGCAATTTATTTTTTTTCTAACCAAATGCTTGGTGATATATATGCACTTTTGTGAATGTTCTTGCGATACAGCTTGTTAAAGTTAAATGGAACATAACATATGAGAACATAAAGATAGGTTCAGTTATGTCAAGGATAGAAAATAAGGTGTGAATGAATTGACTGAATTCTACATACTTTCATCCATTCATTTCTGTTTTTATACTTACGGATGACCTCTTAGTGAAACTTGTTTGTGTGAAATTCTTTCACTTATTTTTTTCCTGAAATCATTTTTGTTAGTAAAACATAATTTAAACATCATTTTGTTCATTTTGTTAATTCAGTTTTATTAAAATGTACTAAACACAACTGGTACTATCTCAACCAATAAAGTAGGCAGTAGGCACGCAAGTGTAAAAGTACATAAAGTCAAGGTCTTGGGAATAAAAATATCAGTTTTGAAAAAGTCTGGAATTTTGATTTGGAAAAAGAGCAAGCACCCTGTGGACAAGTCGCCAGGTCATCACAGGGCTGACACTTATGGCCCTTTTCCACTACCCTTTTTCAGCCCACTTCAGCCCGACACGGCTCGCGTTTCGACTACCTCAGAGCAGCACGACTCAGCTCGCTTCAGCCCTACTCAGCACCCAAAACTCGCACGGTTTTGGAGTGGGGCTGAAGCGAGCCAAACCGAGCCGAGTGGGGCTAGGGGCGTGAGGAGACACTCCCCTGTGCACTGATTGGTGAGGAGGAGTGTCCTCACATGCCCACACACGCCCTGCGAGCACGCTGGGATCTGTAAACCCGGAAGAAGAAGGATTACGAATTATGAGAATTTCTGAAGCCTTATGCGCCTCGCCTCATCTATACGCTCTTGCCAGTATCTGTTGGCGTTCTCGGTGACAATAAGCCACAGCACCAAGACCAGCAACACTAACGACTCCATGTCCTCCATGTTTATTGTTTACTATCCGGGTCGTGAGACTACCGCTTAAAAGATCACTGATGTCACTGTTTGCGCTGCCTAACGACATCACGTGACGTCCACCCACTTTCGCTAACGCCACCCAGTGTGTCCACCCACTTCCAGCCAGCACGGTTCAGCGCGGTTGTAGTCGAAATGCAACTCCAACAGCCCCGCTCAGCTCGACTCAGCCCAACTCAGCCGCGTTGGTAGTGGAAAAGCGGCAATAGACACAGACAACCATTCACACTCACATTCACACCTATGGTCAATTTAGAGCCACCAGTTAACCTAACCTGCATGTCTTTGGACTGTGGGGGAAACCGGAGCACCCGGAGGAAACCCACGCGGACACGGGGCGAACATGCAAACTCTGCACAGAAAGGCCCTCGCCGGCCACAGGGCTCGAACCCGGACCTTCTTGCTGTGAGGCGACAGCGCTAACCACTACACCACCGTGCCGCCCCATGAGTAAATATGTGAAACAAAATCATTGTATAATCCATCCATTATCTGTAGCCGCTTATACTGTACAGGGTCGCGGGCAAGCTGGAACCTATTCCAGCTGACTATGGGTGAGAGGTGGGGTACACCCTGGACAAGTTGCCAGGTTATTGCAGGGCTGACACAGAGACAGACAATCATTCACACGTACTGTCAATTTAGAGCCACTAATTAGCCTAACCTGCATGTCTTTGGACTGTGGGGGAAACCGAAGCACCTGGAGGAAACCCACATGGACACAGGGAGAACATGCAAACTCCACACAGAAAGGCCCTCGCCTGCCACTGGGCTTGAACCCAGGACCTTCTTGTTGTGAGGCAACAGTGCTAACCATTACACCACCGTGCCACCCCGTTGTATAATCTGTAACATTATTTTGGGTTGATGCCAGATGGTGGTAAAAGCAGTGGTGGTATTCAGAATTGGTCACTGAAAGAAAATAATAGATAGAAATGACAGTTTGACAGAAAATTATTAAAACAAGATGCTAGTATTGGGGGGGAAGGGGGATAAATAAGAATAAACAAGTGTTGCCAGGCAAAACAAACCTCGCCCAGTAACACTTATGATGAGTATGAAGGAAGATATCGCATAAAAAATAGGTACCCTTTGGGTACTTGTGGCTACAATTATTATTATTATTATGTGGCTACATAAATAAATTGTTTTCTGATACCATGTCCATACAGTAAATATAGCATATATATTTACTCTATGAGGCAGTAGTCACAAAAATGAAGCGTAATCTAAAGATGAACAATTTAAAAATCAAAGAAGTAAAGTATACCAAGCGTCTGTACTTTATATTATTCCACTCTTACAGTTTTCAAAACTGAAACCTCCGAAACGAGGCTGACATACACACGCTGTCGCCATGACCGAAACTCTTATTTACCGGAAAAGGCCCAGCGCTAGAGCTCAGTGGAACACACTTTCCCTCTGTAATAAGCATGAACATGTCTGAAAGCGATTTCTTTAGCCTAGTCCATCCATCCATCCATTATCTGTAGCCGCTTTATCTTGTTCTACAGGGTCGCAGGCAAGCTGGAGCCTATCCCAGGTGACTATGGGCGAGAGGCGGGGTACACCCTGGACACGTCACCAGGTCATCGCAGGGTTTAGCCTAGTCCATTTATTTATAATTTATTATAATAAATCAACAGAGTGGGGAAGTTTTTATCAATGGGGTTTAAAAGTGGGCGTGACCAAACCCCCTTCCTTTGCGTATGTAAACGAGCCAAGAAACCATCCAATGACAGCACAGTGTATGCAAGTGAGGCAGGTAGTGATCCAATCAGCATGTTTGTGGGAGGAGTTTTTCCGAGGCAGCGCTCCTGCAGTCTGAGCTCAGAGCTTTTGTAAAAAAAATTTTTTAACCTTTTTGGTCACCTTGACCTTGACCAGATGACCCTCAAAATGTTGGAGGTTCTATTTGAGACCAATGCCCATCTATCCTGAAAGTTTCATGAAGATTGATCCAGCCGTTTTCCTGTAATATCGTTAACAAAAAAAACAAAGAAAGAACCAAACAAACAAAGAAACCCAACCGAAAACAATACCTCGCTCCCTGGTGGACTCCGTCCCGGGCGAGGTAATAATGAATAGTAACTTTGTTGAATGTTTATGGACATGATTATAGAGCAGTCACTAGGCAAAGTTATTTGAGATGTACTGTATATTAGGGTGCATCAGTTGCCCCCTAAAAATAAAAAGTTCCTCCGATCATGATGCATTTTTGTTTTTATGTTCCTTTTGGTAAGAAAACACACTGGGTGAAATCTCATCATCTCTAGCCGCTTTATCCTGTTCTACAGGATCGCAGGCAAGCTGGAGCCTATCCCAGCTGACTACGGGCGAAAGGCGGGGTACACCCTGGACAAGTCGCCAGGTCATCACAGGGCCGACACATAGACACAGACAACCATTCACACTCACATTCACACCTACGCTCAATTTAGAGTCACCAGTTAACCTAACCTGCATGCCTTTGGACTGTGGGGGAAACCGGAGCACACTGGGTGAAATATTTTGACAAAATTCAAAAGTTTAATGGTGGCACCAGGAGCTCAAAGTTATGGAAAAAGCTGCTATTTTATGACTTTTATGACAAAATTTCGATCACTTTTCATGAAACATTATGGCACCTTATAGAGTATACCAAATATCTTAGATCCACATTTTTAGTACATATTCTAAATATATTATCAAGCACAGTTTGAGTTTTAGCTGTTCATTGAATCATTGTTCAACTACTTTTAAACAATACAAATGTATTATGAATCACATTAATGCTTCTCAATCCCTCGCAAAGGTTCTTAACATGATCTCTGGCTCACAAGAAATCAATAAATGGAGTCCAACATTGTGATTCAAACCTGATGCGAAAACATAAAATAAACAGTTTTTGGCAAAAAATGAACCTCATGGTGGGCGGCACGGTGGTGTAGTGGTTAGCGCTGTCGCCTCACAGCAAGAAGGTCCTGGGTTCGAGCGCCAGGGCCGGCGAGGGCCTTTCTGTGTGGAGTTTGCATGTTCTCCCCGTGTCCGTGTGGGTTTCCTCTGGGTGCTCCGGTTTCCCCCACAGTCCAAAGACATGCAGGTTAGGTTAACTGTTGACTCTAAATTGACCGTAGGTGTGAATGTGAGTGTGAATGGTTGTCTGTGTCTATGTGTCAGCCCTGTGATGACCTGGCGACTTGTCCAGGGTGTACCCCGCCTTTCGCCCATAGTCAGTTGGGATAGGCTCCTGCGACCCTGTAGAAGGATAAAGCGGCTAGAGATAATGAGATGAGATAATGAGATGAACCTCATGGTGCCACCATGACTTTTGAATATGGTCAAAAAATTTTACAGGATGTCTTTATTGGTGAAAAGGAACACCCAAACAAAAATGCATCAGATTTTATGAAAGTGAGGGCAACTGATGCACCCTACTGTATATAATCAGCATTTGAAAGTGTTGTAAAATATCTCCACCTCTGTCGAATTATGATTCTGTTAAATGGCATAAGTTAAATCATGGGCGGCACGGTGGTGTAGTGGTTAGCGCTGTCGCCTCACAGCGAGAAGATCCGGGTTCGAGCCCCGTGGCCGGCGAGGGCCTTTCTGTGCGGAGTTTGCATGTTCTCCCCGTGTCCGCGTGGGTTTACTCCGGGTGCTCCGGTTTCCCCCACAGTCCAAAGACATGCAGGTTAGATTAACTGGTGACTCTAAATTGACTGTAAGTGTGAATGTGAGTGTGAATGGTTGTCTGTGTCTATGTGTCAGCCCTGTGATGACCTGGCGACTTGTCCAGTGTGTACCCCGCCTCTCGCCCATAGTCAGCTGGGATAGGCTCCAGCTTGCCTGCGACCCTGTAGAACAGGATAAAGCGGCTAGAGATGATGAGATGAGATGAAGTTAAATCATTCAAGTGCTCCGAGATTAAAGTTGTACCAGCCAACATCAGACAAGTGGAAAATAAAACGGAATGATGGCATTTAGTGCTTGAAACTATGAAAGATGGTCTTTCTTGTCTTGGAAGACTTTAACTTGCAGCTGAATGGGCAGCACTGGTCATAAATCCAATAAAAGGTAACAGCTGAGATATAACAGGTTTAGCAGATTTCATGCATTTCAACAGTAAATCATTCAGGATTTGGTCATTGGAGTTGGTTTGTTCTTTGTTTGTTTTTAATCTAGCTAGTGTGTACTGCATTATAGTATATAGTCACGAGCTAGAGCTGGAACATCGAGAACGGCAACCGTGACATATTTAAATCATATTGGCTGGCTTTTTCCATGGTATAGCAGATATATTCCATTCAGCTAGCTTGATACTGAATAAATCGAAGCCAAGTTCAATATCATGCTAGCTGAATGGAATATATCTGATATACCACGAAAAAACCCAGCCAATATTATTATACATACACATTCTTTTCGGGTGATCAGCGCGTCTTTCTCTTTCAAAATTCTCTCAAAATCTTCCGTATTTAACGAAGCAAATCTGGCGGCCATGTTTATTTACAAATTGTCACAGTCGCTCGCTAGTGCGGAAGTTTTACATCTCCAACGTGTGACGTCATGTCTTGACAACCATGCAATATCGTAAACCATATTCAGCGCTCATTCTCCATTGGATAGAGTGAAGTAATACAGGTAGGATAAGCGATACGCTAACAATATTGCATGCTATCAAACCAAATGAATGAAACCTGATAGAAGGGAATAGAATCCATGTTTTTATTCCATCGAAAAAGTGTCCTGGGTGTATAATAATTCTTGAGATTTTACACTGTTGACGTCACTCCCAGTGTTTTCCCAATGACTAGATGCGCATTGTCAAAATGGCAAACCGGTTCAAAATTAAGATTCTTTTGATTAACTTGTATTTTTATTTTTGTGGATGTCTGTATAATAGAAAGAACATTACACAGTGGCGCAGAGATATGAAGTTTATCTTTTCGCTTCACTCACTTGTGATATATACATTCACCACTCAAAGATAACCTTCATATCTTTGCGCAACCGTGTAATAACCTCTATATAGCACCTGCTTATGAATTTCACAATAAAATACGGTTTTTGTCCTCCTCGTGAACAAGTGTTGGACACCACATACATGCAGTTCTAATCTCTCTCTCTGTCTGACGCACCAGGTGACGATCCTCTGACATAAATCCGATTTTTGTATCTGTTTACCCAAACATTGACGCATCATTCACTTGTCTAATGCATGCTTCCTTGAGGCTGAGTAGAAGACTTATGTAATGCTTTCTTTTGTACTGAAATAATACAAACAGTCCGTTATATCAAGACTCAAGACTGAATGATTCTTTTCCATCTGTAGCACCAGTTCTACAGATGGAAAAGAATCGATATTGCATGGTTGTCAAGACAACACGACGTCACATGTCGGAGACGTAAAACTTCCGCACTAGCGAGCGACTGTGACAATTTGTATCTTCGAGTGAGTGAAGTGAGAAGATAAACTTCATGTCTTCGCGCCACTGTGTAATGTTCTTTTATATTATATAGACATCCACAAAGATAAAAATACAAGTTTATAAAAAGAATCTTAATTTTGAACCGGTTCGCCATTTTGACAATGCGCATCTAGTCAGCGGGAAAACACTGGGAATGATGTCATCGGCGTAAAATCTCAAGAACGCCATTTTGACAATGCGTATCTAGTCAGCGGGAAAACACTGGGAATGATGTCATCGGCGTAAAATCTCAAGAATTATTATACACGCAGGACACTTTTTCGATGGAATAAAAACATTTTTTTGCGGTCAAGTTTCCATCAAATCCTGCGCTCTGATTGGCTGGCGAGCGGGTCCGTATCCTACGATACGGACCTCTGGCGACTCGCTCGTTAACAACAAACATAGTAGCATTTTTTTGGCAACGTTTGTCTTTTTTTTTTTAAATAAGATTTATTTATAAAATTATCAAAAACCTTATACATTTTTGCCAGCATTTCTCAGGAGAATAGCATTAATTTTACATCATGGATAGTGATAACGACAGTCTTCACAGCGAAAGTGAGTTTTACGACCCTGAGGAAGAAGAAATAAAAGAAAAACATTTCGGGAGAAAGCTAAAAACTGTTGCTAACGCCGAGCAAAAACATGGCTGAATCCTGAATGACTCAATTTTGTATAAATAGGGGACTACATAGGCGGCAAAATGTAGTTTTTTTCTTGCCATGGAAGTGCACTTGTATACCGAGGAGGAAGCAATTTGCATTACAGCCGTAAATGAGGATTCAAAATGGCGGCTCGGCTCGGTTTTCCCTTTCGGGCGCTCTCGTTTTCTGTTAGAATTTGGTAAAGAAAAAAATAAATATATTATTTACCAGCATAAGGTTGGTCCGTATGGTGAAATAACACGACCTCGGCCTTGAATACTTTCAAGACCTCGGTCACGGTATTTCACGATACGGACCTCCCAGCTGGTAAATAACATATATGTATTATATTCCGTTCTAGCAGGTTTCATTCATTTGGTTCGATAGCATGCGATATTGTTAGCATATTGCTTATCCTACGTGTATTACGTCACTCTACCCAATGGAGAATGAGCGTTGAATATGTTTTACGATATTGATTGGTTGTCAAGACAACATAACATCACACGTCGGAGACTTCCACGCTAGCGAGCGACTGTGACAATTTCTAAACAAACATGGCCGCCAGGTTTGCTTCGTTAAATACAGAAGGTTTCGAGAGAATTTTCTTTCAAAACTGGCTTCTCAGGATTCACCAAGACTGAATGTAGAGCTGACATGGCAATTTTTGACACAAAGACCCATCAGCAGTAGAGCACGTTCAGCCCCAGCGGAGAAATATTAATGCGGTTGCCTTCTGTTGGAAAATTGGATCGAGTCTCAGTCCATGGTGAAATACTGATGTGAATTCTTTATCTGGTAATTTGCAGGAAGCTCTGTATGTTAAACACGTTTAAAGCCATTTTCAAAGGGTTTTTGTTTGTTCTTGGTTTGTCTGGAGAGATTGCCTGGAATAATGTAATATATCATGACTAAGGAAGAACTGCAGTTTTTCTTCTAGACTTTAGACTCGAAAGCCTTCTTCGTTCTGCTATGAATTATACTGGAGCAACATAGATCACTCAGATTTGTTAGTTTGTGGTTCAAATGGAAACAAATCCAGCATTATTATTATTACTATTATTATTATTATTATTATACATCGTAAAAAAAAATCTCGGATTTGATTTTAAACTTACCATGATGTTTGGCATAATTTTCTCTGTTAATGACAGTAAACTATGCTGCGAGATTACGTCTGAGTGCCTGTGAGCAATCACTGTACTCCACAACTGTTGTTTTATTGCTTGACTGTTAAACAGCATCTCTGGATTTGGATTTTTAGTCAAATCGACTTGCGCCTGTAAAAGTTGAGCTTTTTTTTTTCTTCTTCTTCTTCTGTTAAATCAGATATGTTTACCTTCTATACACATCACATGGCTCAAAGAACTAATTACGAAGATGCAAAGTGCGTAAAATGTAACAGCAAACACCCTGCTGGGAAAAAGACCCAAAAACGAGTCCAGCCTGTCCATAAATAGCATGAGGTGTTCTTTTCTGAGGAAATGAATGATTATTTAGCTGGTGTAATTTCTCTTTAAATAAACCACGTTTTCAGTTCGTTGCCTTGATGCTAATCAAAAGCACTGTTTATGTAAATACGCTGAGGTTTGGTTGGACTGTGTGCACGCATGTGAAGGAGCTGCTAATCTTTTCCAAGGCGAGGGATAAAGATTGTTTTGCTCACGGCCTGGTTTATGGGTGCAACTTGCAAATGTGGATGAAAGGAAGCATTCCGAATCTGACTGACATGAAAAAGTTTCGACGAGCTGCAAATGTCCAGTCGGATTGTCAAAGACTTGGAAAGGGAGGTGCAAGCACCCGATTGACGACTTTGAAGTAAAGATATGGCTTATGAGGGATTTTTGGCTGCAGTTTGCAGGTTAATAATTTGAACATAATGAAAACAGGTGTTCCTGCTCACTCAGTCATGTGATTTGTGGTTTCTCTGCCCTGATCTTGGAAAACGTGCAAGAATAGCATGACAACAGTTGTGTTCTCGATTTAACATCCATAAAGAAAATATATGCAGAAGGAGTGAGAACTGGCTGTTCCATAATGAGAACTTGTCAGGTTTATTGTGCTTTTCATTCGAAAAGTTATTACCATAACGGCCCATTTTTGAGATATTTAATTACCTCGCGTTTACTTTGATTTGCAAGGCAAGGTTTATTGCCGTTTCTTCTTCCTTTCTCAAAGTTTTGACACGACTTCACATTTTCATGTCAAATGAACATTTTTAAAGCTTGCTTTTGAAGATGATCCACAACGAGGCCAAGCATGAAAGTTCAAGAAGCCTCCTCCTTCTTGCCGGCTCCCCTTCAGTAACACACCCGTCCGCTTCAGTCTGTCCAGATAACATCTGTTACAGCCCCCCGTCCCAGACACACACACACACACACACACACACACACGAATTCATCGGGGATGTGATGTGTAGATGATCATCTGTTGGAGACTTGAGACAGATTCTAAAAGTCAGCCAAACGACGATTGAACACAGAGAGTCTTTTATGAGTGTCCATCATGTATCTGTCCTCACTGATTTGAGGCCCTCCAGCTGTTTTCTCTAGAGATCTGGCGTTTCATTTCATCAGGTGGCACCTCAGCCTGGCACTGACTCATACAGGGGAAGCTGAAATACACAGAAAGGAAAGCGATGAGTGAAAATTGTGTTTTTGGAGTCCTGGCACAGAACAAAGAATGTACTTGAAATGTCCTCCAATTATGTGTTGCACTGACAGACAGAAGAGGATGAAATACTTTTTGTTTAACATTCGAAATCCTTCGAACGTTAGGCACTGCACTGGATACACTTTGTTTCTAGTGAACTTGAAATGAACTTGTTTTTTTAATACTACTTAAATGTATCAAGACCGTGAGTGGAACTTGTGTTTAGAAAAGTACTGTGGATTGGAACGATGACAGATCAATAAATCAAGATAAAAACATGTGTGAACAATGAGACACCACGTCAACTTGCACCAAAAGGCTTTCTCGAGTATTTCCCTCGTCTGTATCGAGCATGTTTCCCAGAAAATATGTTTTGATTTTAACGAGTGTTTAAAAGACCACCAGGTTTTTTGTTTTTTTTAATTTATTTTAAAAAATATTTCCAGCACTCATGGATGATTGATGCTTTGGAAGTCTTTTAAAAGTTAGCTGCTGTGGTTTACATCACTTCCATTGTCTCTTACTGAACCTGTTAGAAGAAAAAATAAAGTAAACCAAAGAGTGTGGTCTCATAGGCCGATGATTATAATTGGCCGTTATTTATGACGGCTCCATCTGGTTTTTAATCTCAAGCTTTATATTTGCCGCCATATAATGATTGCAGTTTTCTGTAAATAAATATCTGATACAAGTGATCATAATGCTGTCACGCAAACTTCGAAGGAACCTGATAGAATCTCGCCTGTGCTGTGCACATTCATCCGTCCAGATGCAAGAGTTTTATTATAGAAGAGACATTTTTGTTGTAGGCACCATTTTGAGAAACTAACACCTTGAAAAGAAATAAACTGACTTTTCGACACATAGAAACATATGGACTCAGATTCTGCCATTTAAGTTATTCCACAAAATCGAGTCGTACATGAGCTGATAGCCGATGAGGCGCGTAGCACCGAGTTGGCTATAAGCCATGTATGACAAGATGGAGTGGAATAACTCTTTTTTTTCGAGCCACGTTCACTGGATTTTGACAAACAGAGCATTTTTATTTTTATTTTTTGCAAATTCGATAAATAAAAACTATACAAAACGTCCGACAAAATAATTTCCACTTAGAATGTAAACAAACCGGCGAAATGACAGTAGCAATTTGTAAAAAATGCTATAATAATAATTCTTGAAAAATAAAACAAGATGTTCTTACCATCAAATATTTTTATTCCATATTTTGTTGCTTTTTTGGGGGGATTTTGTTTTCGAGTAGAGTTTTTATTTCGTCCTCGGTTGGTTCAGCAACACGCTCCGCCATTTTGTTTTTCTCTACTCACGGTATATGAGCTGATATCCTAGTAGTAGAGTAGCCAATCAGAGCACACGATTGCTCATATCCAGTGAATGTGGATAGAATAAAAGCTATTATATCATTTAAGGAATAAAACACAAAGGGGTATACTGTTATGGGAAAATATTTACAAGTTATCATTATAATCCTGAAGTTGATTATTTTCCAGGCAGAGCATGTGCTGAAATGTTTTATTCCTCTTATACCACAGTAGTTTTGCCAATGATATTTTTTCATTTATTAGAGAAATATACAGTACTGTGCAAAAGTCTTAGGCCCCCTTTTTTTCATATAAACTTTGTTATAGATTTCTATTTTATCAAATCAGTACAGAAACATTTTAGAGTCAAATTTTCATTTTCCAGCACAAAATTAAATGTTGCAGAAAAAAAATGTTTGTATTTAAGCAGCATATTACATAAGAGAGCACTTTTCAGATTAAAAAAGAAAACATAATGAAGGCTACTGGGTTTTGGTGCAAAATGAAGAAGCGAGTGTGACCGTCAAAGTGTCCAGAAGAACTGTGGCTGGTTCTGTAAGGTGTAAATGTTGAAACATTTCATTATTTTTTAAGCCATTTTTGGTCTACGGCATTTCTTTACATGTGCCTAAGGGTAGTATCTCACTGGGCTGCGACAGCCTGCGACTAGTTGGAGACACAACAATTGCGATAAAATATGCAAATTTTCACTTGGAATCACACTGAATTGATATTCGCATATTTTACCGCAATTGTTGTGTCTCCAACTAGTCGCAGGCTGTCGCAGCCCAGTGAGATACACTTGCACTTCCTGTCTCACAGAAACTGACTTGAGAAGGGTTTGCGACGACTTTGCGACACCAGTGACACGTTTGCGGCTATTTTGAGAGAAATTTTGTCGCACAAATTTTTTGAACATGTTCAAAATTTCAGCGACGAAGGAGCGACACTTTGCGACTCCTGCGAGGAAATTGAGAAGCCCCGTGAATGTTTCAAGACACTTTTGAAACTCTCTTGCGAATGACGTTCGCAATTTGTCGCAAGCTGTCGCAGCCCAGTGAGATACTGGCTTATGACTTTTGCACAGTACTGTATATCATATGTAAAGTTTACAGCTTTACCTTTCGCACGGACACTGAGGCCTCCTCCCAAAATACAAAACAAATGCCTGCTAACAGAAAACAGCACCATATCAACAATTATACATACTTGTAGTAAGATATTAGAACTAGACTGATATTCGGTAGAGTTCATACCTCCGCCAAGCCACATGTCCAGATTTGCATCACAATCTAATTAATTGTTCCTTGGCCCATGGCCCAGCTTTCCTCAAAATTTCATCAAAATTTTGTTTATTACTTTTTGAGTTACGTTGGGAACAAACAAACGGAGACGAAAACGTAACCTAGTTGGCTGAGGTAATAAAGCATTAATATAAACTTGTGATTTGCCAGAGCTACTGTCAGCATCGTACTGTTATAGAAAATTAATCAAGAATTCAACAAGAATAAGAAGCCTTTATTTATCATGCACAGACTTAAGCACAGTGAAATTCCTCCTCTGCATTGAACCCATCTGAAGCAGTGAACACACACATGTGCACACACACACACACAGAGCAGTGGGCAGCTATGCTACAGCGCCCGGGGAGCAGTTGGGGGTTAGGTGCCTTGTTCAAGGGCACTTCGGCCCAACCTTCAGTCCAAGGCTGCCTCATGTTAACCTAACCACATGTCTTTGGACTGTGGGGGAAACCAGAGCACCTGGAGGAAATCCACACAGACACAGGGATAACATGCAAACTCCACACAGAAAGGCCCCCGTTGGCTGCTGGGCTCGAACCCAGAACCTTCTTGTTGTGAGGCGACAGTGCTAACCACTACGCCACCATGGTATAAATAATTTGAATGTACGACACTTTCAAAAATTGTTGGAGACGTGACCCCAGCACCCCCAGTATATTTTACATCTATTCATCACATAATTATTCTTGTTTACATTATACACTTGTTTTTATATAGAAGAAGGAAGCACTGTAAGGTTGCTGTATCTGAAAATAGTTTAGTCTGTCTATGCTTACTATTTGAAATATGTTAATCTCCAGTAAAGAGTCCTTCCTTTCATCTTTCTTTGAAATTCCAGTCAGCTTTGGGAAATTCTTTGGTTTAAGGAACACAAGGGAATTTCTGAAGCAGTTTTGCTGTTCCATAAGCCACAATTTTAACCTGCACATGTTTTGAATGAACCACTGGCATGAAGAAAAACACAACAGGCCTGGTACACACTCTCGCTCCGCAAGGATTTTTGGATGGTTAATGGCTCTAGCTACTAAAGTTGGGTGTTTATTATCTCATCTCATCTCATTATCTCTAGCCGCTTTATCCTGTTCTACAGGGTCGCAGGCAAGCTGGAGCCTATCCCAGCTGACTACGGGCGAAAGGCGGGGTACACCCTGGACAAGTCGCCAGGTCATCACAGGGCTGACACATATGCCCCTTTTCCACCAAAGCAGTTCCAGGGCTGGTTCGGGGCCAGTGCTTAGTTTGGAACCAGGTTTTCTCTTTCCACTGACAAAGAACTGGCTCTGGGGCCAGAAAAACCGGTTCCAGGCTAGCACCAACTCTCTGCTGGGCCAGAGGAAAGAACTGCTTACGTCAGCGGGGAGGCGGAGTTGTTAAGACCAACAACAATAACAAGACCGCGAAAGATCGCCATTTTTAAGCGATGAGAAGCCGCAGCTGTACAAACGCGAAGTCATCCATTATTATTATTGTTGTTGCCGCTGCTGCTTCTTCCGTGTTGTTTTTGCTTTGATATTCGTGCCAAGGTTTATGTAAATGTAGCGCCGTAACTTCCGTATACAGCGACGTAACTGACGTATACAGCGACGTAACTGACGTATACAGCGACGTAATGACGTGGCTCCGCTTAGCACCGCGAGCGGTGGAAAAGCAAACTGGTTCTCAGCTGGCTCGCAAGTTGAACGAGTTGTGAACCAGCACCGGCTCCGAACCAGCCCTGGAACTGATTTGGTGGAAAAGAGGTAATTGACACAGACAACCATTCACACTCACGGTCAATTTAGAGTCACCAGTTAACCTAACCTGCATGTCTTTGGACTGTGGGGGAAACCGGAGCACCTGGAGGAAACCCACGCGGACACGGGGAGAACATGCAAACTCCACACAGAAAGGCCCTCGCCGGCCACGGGGCTCGAACCCGGACCTTCTTGCTGTGAGGCGACAGCGCTAACCACTACACCACCGTGCCACCCGTGTTTATTATTATTATTATTATTATTATTATTATTATTAATAATAATTTATTTTAGTAGACCTTTCTTTTGCAGGGCTCTCCATAGAACCAGTAAGGCATACTGTCCATGGATGAGCTTAAGAATGGTTTAGGGTGCTACTATGAGTTAGATTAAATCTTTTTTTCTCCCCCGCAAGAGTGTAGACTGAAAGATCATGCCGGCTTGTGTGCTTCAGAAAATAGTATTCTTTAAAATTTGCATTAGGAAATTGCCCACGTCATTCTTGTGCAAACTGTTTGTAACAAAATGTGCTTTTCAGCATCTGTGTGCGCCTCTGTTTTATGGGCGTCTAAGGAATTGAAAACCGATTTTAAAAGTGGCACACATTTCCTTGGCACCCAAGTCTGACTTTTTATATGCTACCATTGTTTATTTTTATTCAGTTTCCAGTTGATAGGAATGGACATTTCCATCCATTTTCCACATGTGCTGTGGAGACAGTTGGAGGCGACTTTAAGCAGTTTTGTCCTCTAACGAGCCGTTTTTGTAGCGTTCTGCCGTCTGTTGTTAATTTAGCCTGTAAACACACACAGGACACTGTCTTATTGTGGATCGTGCATACTTGTTCAAGTGTGTAACTGTATGTCATGGATAGCTTTAGTTTGTGTGCTTAGGTATATTTTTTTTCTTTTTGGCTCTTGGGCTTTTTTCTTCTGCTATCGAAGTTACTGAATGAATACAAATCAGTCTGAATCCAAACTTGCTGTTTTTGCCTGCTCCGTTTGATGATGGTTTCTGTGTGAAAAAAATTCCACTTGAAAGAGAGGTGTGCTGTAGGTACTGCAGTATGCCTTACAGCATGACCATAAATTGAAGTCTTAATGAATATGATTTCATCTTGTGGTTGACTCAAAAACCCACCCCTGCTCTATAGGCATTGCGAGTGTTTTCTTTTGCAGAGTAGTTAAAATGTTGTACCAGGAAATGACATATGAGAAGCAGACGTTTAACAAGCTGTTAGACAGAGTCGGCTGCTCTTTACACACAAACGCTTTGCTCATCAGGGTTTGGTGATTGAGGCCATACGGGTAAGGGAGAAGGGAATTGTACAGCTAGCAGATGCCTGCAGTGTTTTCAGCGTTCTAAAATACGGAACACCTAAACACATCTCCTGAATGGTTTTTATTAGTTTATTCCAAGAATGGTGTACCAACCAAAGCTCTTATGCTGTTCTCAGAACTGTTTCTCTAGCTGGTCTCCTTTAGGACATTTGAAGGAGTTCAGGAGCAAACTCGATTTTTCTCGTTTTCTTTAAAGGAATATGCCGTAATTGTCATGATTTGAAAACAATAACAACAACAAAACACTTTATTGAAACAAAACTAAAAAGAGGTTTTTGATCATCTTTATGATCAATTAAAAAAATACAAATCTGAATTTGGTATAGAGTGTTTTCATGTGACATCATAAAACCGGAAGTAGGCCATATCGGAGGCATTGGACATATCAAGAGCAAAGCAATTTTTGTGAATTTTTCCATAAACTAACCAAATAATGGTGAATTACTGCAGAGTTTTGGGTTGCCACAATCGCTCAGATCGTGAGAAACATCTGCACTTCTACCGATTACCTAAAATAATCGAAAATCAGTGGGAGGAAACCAGAAAATTGTCAGAAGAGCGTCGTCATCTCTGGCTTGCCAGACTAACACTACGTTCAGACTGCAACCTGAAACGACCCGTATCCGATTTGTTGTGAAATCCGATTTTTTTGTTAGGCCGTTCACATTACCAATTATATGAGACTTGTATGCGATCTCCAATATGAACGGAAAACGACCCAAAAGTGTCCCGCATGCGCAAATTGACACGTAATAAGCACATCTACGTAATACGTAAACAAAAAAAAAGCGCACTCTTCATGTTTAATGATTTTTTTGTTTTGTTTTGTTTAATTATCTGGTTAGTGTTAAAGTGTGAGGTCTCGTGTGTGTTTTTGTTTCTGAACTGAACTGAAAACGTGTAGCCTGGTAACGAGGGTTGACTCCTAAATGTCTCTCTAATTTCTATATAAGTGCACTACATGTTACTAGGAAGTAATGGATTTTTAAACTCTATATAGTGCACTCGAGCTTCAGTAGGCAGTCATTTGGGATACGGCCACTGTATTACCAAACTCTTAATTCAGGCTTAATAATTTGCACATATTTATTTCGTCATATTAATCAACTTTTTCTACATTTTTATAAATATTTATTTAGATTGTTTATAGCCAGCTGAATTCTGCAACTTCTCTCAGCGCTGGCTCAAGGTGCATAAACACCAGTGCGGTTTGCTATGGAGATGAGGCGAGACCTGGCGATGTGGTTTTTGTGGCGGTGGCGGAACTCACACAATAATCTGATTAATAGCAGACTAATGAGACCGAAGGTGTCAAATTACTGGAAATTTCCAGAACAATCTTATAATTTTGTAATACAGGATGGTTTAAGTTATAAATCAGTTATAGAAACTGTTTTATTTAATCAGGCTAACAGATCAACATCCAGGTCCTGACCAAATCCACCATTAGCTTGATCAATTCTATAAAAGTCTATTTAAATTCAGAAAGCTGTACAAATGTTGTTGTTGTCCACCAAAGAGGCGGGATTAGCCAACGCAGAATAGTGACGTTTGTCTCTTGTTGATGACGTGTAGGTTGCATGAATGCGACCTGTCCGGTCAGACTGCAGTCGCATGTGAAAATATCGGATATGCATCGGATTTAGGACCACATATCCAAGCGGCCTGGGTCGCATGTGAAAAAATCGGATCTGTGTCGTTCAGATTGTCAATAACAAATCGGATACAGGTCGCATACTGTATGGGCAAAAAAATCGGATATGGGTCGTTTCAGGGTGCAGTCTGAACGTAGTCTAAACCAGGCTCTGACCGACAAAAATCCAGACAACATAAGAGTGTGTTCAGTTCACTTTGTATCAGGTAGAAGGTTTTTTTTTTTTAAGTTTTGATCAATGATTTAAAATTAAATGACACTATATTTCTACTGTCTAGCCGTGATGGTGCTTCTGTATGTTCTTTTGAGACCCCGTCCACACGTAGCCGGATATCTGCTAAATCGAAGATATTTTTCTACATTTTGGCCTGTCATCCACATGAAAACACATCAAAAACGAATATTTAAAAAAACTCCGGGCAAAGTGAAGATTTTTGAAAACTCCGTGTATGCCTTTTCGTGTAGACAGAGATAACCGGAGTTTTGCGTTTTAGAACGTCACAATCTGCGCCAAAAAAAATGACAACAAATCTGCCCTGACGTCAAACGTGCGACCTTTGTTTACTGCAGAAGCCAGATTAAGCATGGACAAAGAGTAATGGATCGGAGTAGTGCCTTGAAAGAGTTAATTATTGTGCAGGTGCTATTTACATGTTTAATTTTAGAAGCCCAACTACTGATAAGATTCCCAATCAACGTTTTCTTGCGTCTTTTGAAGTTTATACTCCAAAATTGTGTTTAGAAGCAATTCTGTCTCCGAGTCTGTCCAGATGAATGAGCTTGGCGCCATGTTTAGGCGGAAGTGACGCCAACAGAGGGCTCTTCTGACGTGATTAGGGGGTAGGATTTGGGGAAATAATGCCATCTACAGGTTTGGAATGCTTATGAATGTGATTGAAAACGCAGATGTTCGGTTATGTGTGGAAGGGATTTTTTTCGAAGACGAGGTGGTGTGGATAAAACATTTTTATAAACGGAGAGGGGGAAAATGTTCGGTTTTAAAAATACCCGGCTACGTGTGTACATGGCCTGAGAGTAAGCTAAAGTTAAAAATCCCAATCAGCCATCTGCTGTCAGCTGAGGTCGGCCCACAGAGGATGTGCATTCATGATCTACAGTAGACACTGTACATGTCATGTACACAGTACACACCTTTGCTTTCACCAGACATTTGCCACCAAATTTCTGTGCTTTTCGTTTCCTGACCCAGCCACAGCACATCTGGTTATCGGCTTCTAGTCCCTTGAAACGCTTGAGATCCTCAGCAGTGTGTGGACTTGGCGAAAAAATTAAGTAGTTGACGACGTCTGGGAATGTCACAGCTGGCAGCAATGCATTGTCTTTACTCAGTTCCACGCCCATTTCCTATGGTTCCAGGCCGTCGATTAACTGCAGTTTCTCCAGATAGCGGGCTCTTACACTGGGCTCTAATCCTTCTACATACTTTCTAGTAGCTTCTGTCTTCTTATTGCAAGTTTCTTTGGTCGATGCCATTACGAAAATTGCGCATTTTTTTTCCAATTGCGCCAGCATTGTTCCTTTACAGAAATCAATGCCTCCAATATGGCGCACATCGGGGACTTTCGTGTTTTTGTGACGTCAGTGAAAACACTATACAACTTTCAAAATGCATTGTGTCTGCAAGAAATGTGGGTGATTAATCCCCTCCCCCCAGCACCGCTATGATGTGCTTTCTTAACTTGTGAGCGAACTGAATTGGCTGGATTAGGTTTCTTTTCATGCCTGCACTGTGATAATCACCTGTTCATCAATATCGTTGAAGTTTTGTTTTAATGCATTCTTCTTCTTCTGGCTGTTCCCGTTAGGGGTCGCCACAGTAGATCCGTTCCGCATATTTGATTTGGCATAGTTTTTATACCGGATACCCTTTCCTGACGCAACCTTCCCCAATCTGTCTGGGCTTGGGACTGTCACTAATACCCTGTCCACACTAGGGATTTTGTACCGATACGATATTACTTTCGTACCGCAACACCTGTCCACACTAGCAACTATACTGGTACTGTAGCGGTATAACTCTATCGGTACGAAACCCACAAATGTATGGGTTTCGTACCGGTACAGTATCGGTACTGTAGCGCTTCGCCGTAGTGTGGACAGATGAAGCGGCTCTGTATCGATACAAATATAATGCGCAAGCGCAATGAACCATTCCTACTTCTTCGCTGTCTTCGCTGAATAAAATAGTGAAGAACGGAGATTCGTTTTCTTTGTTTCTTTCTCAACTGCCTCGCACATTTTATACGATTCGACTGAATAAATGACCACCAGAAATACAGACTGTACACTAACAACAAAAAGCACACACACGTTGTTTCATCCGCCATATTCTCGGAAGGAAGTTACTCGGTAACCACAGAAACATTTCGCGCACGCGCATTTCAACTACCGTGAAAGAAAACCGCAAACATTTCTCGCTAGTGTGGACAGATGCACTAAACTGTACCGGTATACTTTGTATCGATACAGTTATACCACTATCGTACCGGTATATAAGTGAACACAGCTTAAGTACACACTGGCTTGTGCAACTCCAGTGGCTGGGTATTTTATCCTAATCTGCATGTCTTTGGACTGTAGGGGAAACCAGAGCACCCAGAGGAAACCCACGGAGACACTGGGAGAACATGCAAACTCCACACAGTTGGCTATGAGGTTCGAATGCGGAACCTTCTTGCTGTGAGGCGACAGTGCTAACCACTACACCACCATGTTTTAATGCATTTATTTGTTGAAAATAAATGCCAATTATTGTATGAACTGAGAAATGTCAACCATGAGTGCAGCCATGATGGATGATGTCGCTAACTTCAGAGCGCTGATTTGCTGAAATGGAGTTGTTGGCTTCTGTGAAAAATAGGACAAAGCAGGTGTTGGATTCTGAAACAAAACCACAAATATAGCAAGCTTTTACAATAGACATGTCTGGTTTTGTGAAAAAACAAATCTGCTGAATAGAAGGATGGCACCACCATCAATCCGCTGATGGTAGTAGTTCAATTTTTTCCAGGTTGGCGCTTGTTGGCTTTTGCGCTTGAACTTTTTTATTTTCAGTTTTCATTCCCCACTCCCATTTTAACTTTTTTTTTTTTTTGCTTTGACTTCAAGAAAAGGTCCTGTGTTTACGAAATTGAGACTGTTGTTTTAACCCAGGCATTGGGATGAAATTACCATCCGTAAGCCACCTTAACTATGAGGGTTATCCCTGATGCAGTTTGGAGATAACATCTGGGGGTTTTTGCGATTAGTGAAAATACCATTAGCGTGCAGATGGTGATAAAATCTTCCAGCAGATGAAAAAGCTTTGTTGCAGCCAAACTGCTCAGCTCTCACCAACATACCATTACTGTAATGACAGAAGTGGATCCGCTGATGGCTGCGTTCGAACAACATCATATCCAGATCATGTTCAACAGTGTTGATAGACTTGGAGAGAGGAAAAAAAAAACAACACTATGCAGCCACATGGTGTTGATGCAGGATGTATGTGTCATCTATCAGCAGCAATCATTGTCTCTGATGGACCACAAAATTAGGAATCTTATTAAGATGATCAGATTTGTATGGCACATTAGCACAGCCAGTATGACGAGAGAGAGAGAGAGAGAGAGAGAAGGTGTGAGTTCTTTAATCCTTTTATATTAAAACTGACTGAATTGCAGAGGAGAAACATGTGTGTCGACTTGGCAGGAATCTGCAGGTTGACTAATCACTCCTGACCTGTTTTGACAAGTCTGCAGTCTGTTTTGAGATGTATATTGCGTTTCTTCATTCATTGAAATGCTGGCTTTTGTCCTTCAGGTCAGTTATGGAGACAAAGGCACTGATTATTATTGTTAGAAAATATTAATCATTTTGTTTGGGGGGGACGGACAAGGCAGTGGAAAACTGGGATGGTATCTATTAAGTGAAAAACTGTTTAGTGGCATCTGCTTTTAATTACATTGCATCTGCAGTCATTCGTGGCTTATGTTTAGAGCTCACTCACCCTCTTGGGGTTCTCTCTCTCTCTCTCTCTCTCTCTCTCTCTTTCTCTCTCTCTTTTGTTCACAAACGTGCACATCTGATGTCATGACCTTCAGCACAAACTGACTCGTACATGCACAAATACACGCACACACTTGCATTTTTCCATATTTTCCTGACAGATTCCCAGGGTGGAATTTCAGCTTTGGGACCACAGCTCACTGTTCAGAAGTCAGAAGTGACTTGTTCTGTTTTGCTAGAAGACTTGCATAGACCCCTCTTCTAGCTCAGCTCTCTCGGATTTCACTGAACCCGACTACACACACGCTCACACTCTGTAGGCACTCCTAAACTTAGCCAATTAATAGGAGCCAGATGATGAAGCCTGTGCATGCAGCAGCTTAAAGAGGATTTCTGTCTGACCATTTTGCCCATTCTCCTCCCCCCTTCGTCTTATTACATGAGTCGCTATGATGTATTCTCTGTCAGGCAGTTAATTCTCATGCTTGCCTTTTATTAATCTGTATTCCCAAACAGTTGGCTGAAGTTTATTTCTATGTGTATCCATGTTTTTGCCTTGTTTGTTTGGGTTAGTTAATACCTTCAGCCCATAATCTCAAGCAGGATTTAAAACTTTAACATGCAGTGGGAACATAAATCATTAGAAACCTATTGTAATGGACTCATTCGGTTATGATTTTGTGTATGCAAGGTACTCTCATCTCATCTCATCTCATTATCTGTAGCCGCTTTATCCTGTTCTACAGGGTCGCAGGCAAGCTGGAGCCTATCCCAGCTGACTACGGGCGAAAGGCGGGGTACACCCTGGACAAGTCGCCAGGTCATCACAGGGCTGACACATAGACACAGACAACCATTCACACTCACATTCACACCTACGGTCAATTTAGAGTCACCAGTTAACCTAACCTGCATGTCTTTGGACTGTGGAGGAAACCGGAGCACCCGGAGGAAACCCACGCGGACACGGGGAGAACATGCAAACTCCACACAGAAAGGCCCTCGCCGGCCACGGGGCTCGAACCCGGACCTTCTTGCTGTGAGGCGACAGCGCTAACCACTACACCACCGTGCCGCCCGCAAGGTACTCTTGTTAACAATAATCAGTTCCACAATATCAAAGGAATAAACCACAACACAGCTTTTACAGGAAAATAATCAGCAGCAGGTTGTTGAGATGTGACCTGAGGCAAAGTGATTATTTTCCAGTAACGGCACATCCCAAAGTGTTTTATTCTTCTTATCCCGCAGCAATTTACTACGCTACCAATGCCAACGATTTCTTATTGACTAAAGGGCATCATACTTTTTATCTGTTTAGAGGTACATTTAATGTTGAACATTCACAGAACAAGTTAGCTCCTGTTATTTCTCAGCTACAGTCATTCGTTCACCAGCCTTTCTTCTTCTCTCTTTGTCAAAGGTACTTGGACAAAAAAAAGGCAGCTTGTCATGTTACTGAGAAAACACAAAGTGCTCCATCCTGTGAACTTTCCCTTGTCTGAATACTTAAAGGAACAGTCTTTTACACTGCAAAAAACGATATCTTGTTGAGGAGAAAATATTTTTTAAATGGGTGAATTTATCTAATAGTTCTTGTTATACATGCAGGACAGTTTTTTTTTTTTTTTTTTTTTTTAATGGAATAAAAACATGTATTGTATTCCCTTCAAGCAGGTTTCATTCATTTGGTTTAATAGCATGCAATATTGTTAGCATATCACTTATCCTACGTGTATTACGTCATTCTACCCAGTGGAGAATGAGCGTTGAATATCTCATCTCATCTCATCTCATTATCTCCAGCCGCTTTATCCTTCTACAGGGTCGCAGGCAAGCTGGAGCCTATCCCAGCTGACTACGGGCGAAAGGCGGGGTACACCCTGGACAAGTCGCCAGGTCATCACAGGGCTGACACATAGACACAGACAACCATTCACACTCACATTCACACCTACGGTCAATTTAGAGTCACCAGTTAACCTAACCTGCATGTCTTTGGACTGTGGGGGAAACCAGAGCACCCGGAGGAAACCCACGCGGACACGAGGAGAACATGCAAACTCCGCACAGAAAGGCCCTCGCCGGCCACGGGGCTCGAACCCGGACCTTCTAGCTGTGAGGCGACGGCGCTAACCACTACACCACCGTGCCGCCCCAGCATTGAATATGGTTTAGGATATTGCATGGTTGTCAAGACAACATGATGTCACACGTCAGAAATGTAAAACTTCTGCACTAGCGAGCGACGGTGAGAAATTGTAAATAAACATGGCCGCCAGGTTTGCTTCATTAAACACGGAAGATTTTGAGAGAATTTTGAAAGAGAAAGACGTGTTGAACACCTGAAAGGAATGTGTAATAATAATAATAATAATAATAATGGCTTTTTTTCATGGTATATCAGATATATTCCATTCAGCTAGCATGATATTGAACTTGGCTTCGACTCGTTCAATGGAATATATCTGATATACCACTCAAAGCCAGCCAATATTATTTAATTATACGATTATTGGAACTCAAATCTACAGTTATTTTGCTTACTTTTAGACACTTTTACTCATTTCTAGCTTAAAATTTTCTTATTCTATCGGCAGATAATTTTGCTTCTTTCTAGAATGAAATACATAAAATTAGCTAAAATATCTGCCAATAGAATGAGAAAATTTAAAGCTTGAAATGGGTAAAAGCATCTAAAAGTAAGCTAGCTAATATTATATTTGAGTTCCAATAATCTTATAAGAAATATTAGATAAATTCACCCATATTAAAGAGATTTTCTCTCAACAAGATATCATTTTTTGCAGTGTATCCAACTTTGACTAAGCACTGACACTGGAGACTCCTTCTCAATATAGTAACACCTCACCATATCAACAGGTGCAGGTTTTTTTTTTGTAATGATTTTTATGGAGCATCCAACATGCAAGTCCCTGTGAAACAGCTGTTACTAAAGAATCAATGGCACATTAGAACAAGCATGTTAACATAAACCTGTGATTTGGCTTGTGGCTGGAACTACTGTCAGAGCAGCTGGTATCGAAAATAAAGGCCCCGCCACACTTATTTGGAATTAGCAGGAATCAAGCAGAACCAGCCGGAATGAAAATTTTTTCAAAATTCGTGTCACATTCGGGCAGGAATTTCAAACTGACCAACATTCTTACAGCTTTGTAAGAATGCCGTTCCAATACTTAGAATGCGCTTCAAACCCACCTCGAATGATTCTTGCACATTCCGGGTGTATTTGCTTTTGAATGCAGTTCAAATGTAGTCGGAACACAGTAGGAATACCTACAATGCTGTTAGAATGCAGTAAGAATATTAAGAATGCACTTCGAATACCGTACGAGTGCGGTTTGATTGCTGCCTGAATACCACCCGAAGTCTGGTCGGAAAGTGCCTCGAATGCTGTATGAATTCGCCTCAAATACAGTCAGAATGCTCCCAGAATAGCCGCCGAATATGTTTCGAACATCTAAGAATTCAAAAAGAATGCAGCTCGAATACTTAGAATGTACTTCGAATATACGAAGAATTTTCATTCCGACGGCATTCTGGCTCATTCGAGGCACATTCGGGACATTCTGGCAGGATTTGAAGTGGCTTGCCATTTCAGTTTTTCTCTTGAACGCGATCAGAATGTTTCGAATGCTGTTGGAATGCCATAAGAATATTTAGAATGCAGTCAGAATGCAGTTAGAATACACTTTGAATGCCGTTCGATATTTCCCCTCTTCGAATGCACCTCAAATGTTTTGGGCATGAGCAAAACATTCGGGCCGGCCACAAGAATGGGCCGGAATGTTTGGAATGCCCTCAGAATGCAGTCAGAATTTTTAGAATGCACTTCGAATATCCCGGAATATATGAAGAATTTTCATTCCGACAGCATTCCGGCTCATTCCGCCTCTAGTGTGACTACCCTATAAATCAACACCTTCTTACCAGTCAGATTAGAGAATTGGTATAAAACATATTCAACAGACACCGTATTGTTATCATAGACATTTCACAAAATGTGTCACTCCAGCTAAAGAATTTGTTTCCAAATGAAGTCTCACTTAACGTTATGATAAACATTCACATGTGACTAGAGTGTACATAGATTGCCAGATATCATTTCAATGGTTAGATTTAAATAGCTAATGTAATGTAATTTTATAGGACGTTTGCGTTAGCTTGCTAGCTAGCTATGTTGGTCATCTTGCTCTTGATATAAAAGCAAACCTTATTTAAAAAGCATAGTTTTCTTTTTTATATATAAAATCTGACAGGCTAGTGAGCATTGAAATAGGCAGTGAATTTATTTTAGCATCTAAATTTAGTTAGCTAATATAGCATGACTCGACAGGTAGCATTAGTTAGCTAGCTGTTTGTTTGTCAGCTCGCTCTTGGTACAAAAGCTAGCCTTGGGCTATTTAAAAAGCAGTCATTTTAATGTTATATGTACAGTATAACTCATTAAATTATGGCAAACACCTAAAATATATAAAATCTGACAGGCTAGTGAGCATTTTGTAGATTGAAATAGGTATTGAATTTATTTCAGCACCTAAATTTAGTTAGCTAATATAGCATGACTTGACAGGTAGCATTAATTAGCTAGCTGTTTGTTTGTCAGCTCGCTCTTGGTACAAAAGCTAGCCTTGGGCTGTTTAAAGGTCCCATGGCATGAAATTTTCACTTTCTGAGGTTTTTTAACATTAAAATGAGTTCCTCTGACCTTCTTAAGTCACCCCAGTGGCTAGAAATTTCATAATGTGTAAACCAAACTATGCCCAACATTTGAGAATGGCGCTTCAAAACGGCGCGTTGATAAGCTCTTCCCTTTACTACGTCAGCAAGGGAGATGATCCCCACGCCCCCCCTCTGGATTCCCACCCACTGTATGGATTGCCCCGCCCAGTTGTAGTGAGGAGACCATAGAGGACACAACAACATGGCATCACCTAAGCGAGCGAAACATGGAAATTGCGCTGTACATGGATGTGACAACACAGAAAAGAGTCTGTTTTTACTGCCGACGGGAGAGCCCCTGAAGACGCAGTGGCTTAATTTTATTTACTTCAATAATACGCCGTCGAGTCTACCTAAGATGGTGTATGTTTGTCGGAAGCATTTTCCTGAGGAATGTTTCCACAACTTGGGACAGTACAGGGCAGGTTTTGCACATCAACTGTCACTGAAGCCTGGGTCCGTACCAAGCATCCCTGCCGCATCAGCAACAAACACCGAACAAGTAAGTGTATAACTGGTCGTTTTGCCGTGTTTTAAAATCGGTGCGTTAGCCTAGCAATGGCTACATTAGCTGTGCAGCTAACCGCTTCCTGCAGTTAGCCAAGTAATCTGCGCTACAAAACTAAAGCGCATGCAGCATGCTCTGTTAAACTGAGTTTAGTCTGGAAATTGACTGTAACTTATGAGCTTATGTTTGACTATTGCTCCGCAATGCATGTCTTCTGTTGGATAAGCGATATGTTGCTGTAGTTGCTGCTTCTATCCTCTTTGGTTATGGAGTGCGTGTTCAAGCCTAGGGTATTATACGTTCGTAAACTACCACTCCGAACACTCTCACTCTCTGTTCTCTGTGTCACGTTGAGTTTACGAAAGGAGTCCGAGGGAGAACGGGGTTTTGTCTTAGCAGCGTGGCTACAGGCGCTGATAGCAGCGAGTATGTGTGTGCGCAGCTTGGTCAAGCCCCTCCCCCTCCCCCCATGGCCCGCCCCCACCCTCTACCCTTCCCCGCCTCCTGCTTCTCATTAGCAAAACGACGCACTGGGAAAAGCGCTGAAATGGGGCTTTCTCCCAGGAGGCTATATTTACGTGCCGAGGGTTAATTTCGAGAAAGGCTGCGGATATAACATCCGGAAACCTCCACGAACCCGTTTAAAGCATCAACAAACCACCATGCCATGGGACCTTTAAAAAGCAGTCATTTTAATGTTATATCTATAACTCATGAAATTATGGCAAACACTGATGATGAATGCTGGTTTTATGTGTGTTGTGTACAAACATGGCAGCATAATTAGCATTGCTGTATGATTTTAGTTTGGTAAATGGCCTTTTCCTCAGTAGGAATGAATGAGATTACTTTGCATCACATTAGCCAATAGCAGCTGCCTTTCACTAAACAACTGTTCTTATGCAGGTTTTCCCTCAGGGGCTGCTATCGCTTTGGATTTTCTTTTTCTCACTATACCTGAATTAGCCCATAATCACGTCATTCAGCAGCCAACAACAGTTTAGCAGTCAACACTGAATCCTTTGGTAGTGTTACAGGGCTCCTCTTTTGTTGTGGGAGACAGTAACTCAGTGTAACAAATTACAGGTTTGCCTCTGTGCCAGTGTGTAGTCTGACTTCGCTTCTGCTGTTTAGTGAAGACACTATTGTAGAATCAGTGCCGAAGAAGCGTCTAAACATCCGGCTTTATTAATTAGTCTCTTTCTTTGCACCATCTTTGCGCTTTCGGCCATGCTCGATTTTGTAATCTCTGCCACCACACTTCACTCGTTCCTTATTCACCTGTCCAAACTGTGCCTCAAAGGCTCGTATATTTTTTTTTCAGGAAAAAAAAGCTGTTAAGAGTCCTCGAGTCAACCATGAACGTGTGCCTTTTTACGAGAAGATTGAGACTTAGCAGATCAGCGTTCCGTGGGTTTGAGGTTGTCGAAAAAAAATGAGCTGTAAATGTCAGAGGGAGATGATCCTTACCCAGGATGTGTCTAACCCCTCAATTAAACTGACAGTGGTTGTGACGTTCCAAGTCTCAGTGGCATCCTTGCTTGGAAAAACAATCAGGATGCCAGGATTATGGATCTTTGACTGCTTTTCCAGTTGATCTGCTTGGTCTTTCTTTTCTCTCGGTAAGCTCTCTGTGTGCGTTCCTTGGCCACATTTTATACATGGAGAAAGATGAACCCGTCAATATTTATATGTTGTATGAACCCCCTCCATGGGAGAAGACCCCCTGGGAGACCGTGGAGATCCTTCTTTCGCCAAGTTCATAAATGGACTGACCCCAACAATTGTTTCTCAGAGGATGACCTCGTGTGTGCTGCTCAAGACCAAGCCAGTTGGAGACGTCTTGCAGTCGAATGTTCCAACACAGCCGACTGATGATGATGATGAAGCTGAGAGAATGGATGATGAGACCTTTCATACTGTGCAGCGTTAGAATGATCTTGCTTTCTTGATGGTGGTTTGTAAATGATTTTTGTTAAAATTGTCTCTAAGAACTCCCCCTTACACATACAGAGGCTTTCTAACGCTATCAGATGCATACATTGTTCCCATTTTCTCAGCTATTCTGGCTACTGTGCGAGTTCATTTTAATTTTCTCAAGATTAGCCAATTTTATATGACTTCTGGTTATTACTATAAGGAAATAAGCCAGATAATTTTTAATTGGGTGTATGAGTAAACTTAGCTGTAGCCAATGAAATGTATGTAGGATGTAGTCAGATTTACAGATTTAAATAATGTTTTACTGGTTTTACATGTCAGTTAAAAGCAAAATACTCTCTGGGTTCGAGGATTTAATGAGATTTGTTACCATTTAGTATAATTTCCTCAACGCAAAATGAACATTATAATGATGAATATTGAGTCTGAGTGGTTACATACAGTCAAGTAAAGATGGCACTTGCCCTTCCACAGAGATGGTGCCAGGGGTATTTTTAAGTGCATTCGGATGTTTAAAGAAATCCCTTTGTTCTGTAATCTGGGACAGAACCGCTGACTGAAGAGTCCCATTATCAACACGGCCACCTAGATCATTCTTCAGTCGCTCTCCTTGCTACCAAAGATACTCGATCCTTGTCTATTGTGTGCACCAAGTGGCTCCTCTTGTGTTTTCTTTACTTCAGTTGGTTCACTGTTTCCCTCCAAGGGGCTTTGGTCTCATTCAGGCCCTGTCCACACGGCAATGGATTCAGGTGACTCCGATACAATTGTTTATCGTTTAGGCCTGGCGTCCACACGGCACCGGCGTTTTGGGTGCCCAAAACGCAGTCTTTTTGAGAACGGGTTCCAGAGTGGAAAGATCTGGCAACGTTGCCGTTGTGAAGTCGTCTGGATGAGTAGAACGGATTTGTTTAAGATGACGTCACAACCACATGACTGTGAGTGCTTCACGCCGGGTAGAAGTGTAACGAACTCAATGCGAGTTGTCAACAAATCCTATAACTTGGTTCATGAAACGCGCTTACAAAATATTTTCACTGTGAATATTTATTGTGTAATGGTGCAAAGTGAGAGAGAGAGAGAGAGAGAGAGAGAGAGAAAATAGCCCTTAGGGCAGAGTCAATCCTGCCAGCAAAAATAAGGGAAAAAAAAGGAGCGATCTCACCTCTTCAGATGTGGGTTTAAGTCCTACAATACATTCCTCAAAAAGGGCGTAGAAGAAATTAATCCATCAACGTGTATCATTCAATTTATTCCGGACCATTAAAGACGCCACCTTCCGTGTAGAATCATACGTCATCCTCGTCGCCATGTTGGATAGGTCAAAGCGGAGAATAAAGATTCATGTGCTGCGTTTAACTGTACCAACAGGTTTACCGTCCAAACGAGATCATATGGGATTACCTTTCACAGGTGAGAAACAATAAATTAATCCATCAATGTGTATCATTCAATTTATTCCGGACCATTAAAGATGCCGCCTTCCGCGTAGAATCATGTCATCCTCGCCGCCATTTTGGATAGGTCAAAGCGGAGAATAAAGATTAGCTGCGTTTAACTGTACCAACAGGTTTGCTGTCCAAACGAGATCACATGGGATTACCTTTCACAGGTGAGACTGGAAAAATACTTTTCATTGTATTTGGTCATTATAATGTAATTTTACAAACAGATTTTCCTGACTTTGTGGCTAATATGAAGTCTCGCGCATAATAGTTTATGCGCATGCGTCCTTACTTCTTCTATTGTTCTGGTGTCTCCGAAGGGACCGTCTTACAGCGCCCCTAGAGGTGTGGCATGTGTATTGCATCATTTTCAGCAAGCGTTGCGTTGCCATATGGACCTGATATTTTACTGATTGTTGCCCATTTGGACGCGATATATTTTTAAATAACATCTCGTTGCCGTTGTCGTGTGGATGTAGCCTCAGTTTAGTCAGTGTGTGGTGTCGCCATTTTGTTCTGCTCGTATTGTTAGGAAGTCTTTATCATGTGGTTGTTAAATGTGGTGTTTATACTGTAGGATGAATGCTGTGATACTGAAAAGGTACCTTTTCATTGTCAGTTTTCACTGTACTTGGTGTTTAAGTGAAGTTAAAGGAAAATTCCACTCCGAATGATTTGCATATTAATTAATCTTTATAATTAACATGCTCTTCATTGTCTCATGAGATTTATTTTGTCATGAAGTTGGCTTTTTTTACTTTAAAATTCACAATCTCTTTTGCCTTTGGTTAACGGTCTCCTTCATTCCTCACAATACTGTTTTATTACCAGTTGATCGGTCAGTCAGGTTCAATGCCTGAACTGATAATCACATCATCAGTTTTTCTCTGGCTAATCAGACACAAGGTACACCACCACTCTTGCCAGAGCAGTTGGGGGTTAGGTGCCTTGCTCAAGGGCACTTAAGCCAATCCTGCTGGTCCAGGGAATCAAACCAGCAACCTTTTGGTCCCAGAGTTGTTTCTCTAACCATTAGGCTATGGCTTCCCCCTACCAGTTGGTTACCAGTTGATAGGCACCAGCAGAAATTAACCCTTAATTCCTGTCTAACTCAAGAGAGCGACACAGCAGTGCTTTTGTTGTTTAGTCTATCCAGCTCTCTTTCCTCATCAGTACACGCTGCTCAAGCAAATTAGCTTCCAAAATGTTCACATTAATACCACCATCAACACCATCGTGCTTGCCGTTTCATAGATTTCTAAGGTTTCTTTATTGCAATTATACTACTGCGACCATTGAAGTTATAAATCGTTGTTGCTTGTGCAGATGGTCTGCAAGCTTTTCCCAATCAACATAGAAAAAAATGTCATTGCCTTTCTGTGTCTCTATACTTCAACAGTAATAGAAATAGAGATAAATGCATGAGACTTTACAAACAAGAGCAAGAAACTTTTCATTGGATTAGACCAAAATAATAATGGACATTAGACATTAATGGGAAAGTTACCAAGTCGTTACCGAATGTTAGTAAGCTGCAGGGAAATGCCAGCAGGATCGTGCAAGGATCATTGAGCTTCAGCCAGGTCTGAAATGATTGCCATACACACCGGCACTGCTCGTCAATATCCAGATGATTTGCATCATCTGCAGCAGCAGGATGTCTACCAGACCTACACCTCTACCATCTGGTGCAACAACACTACATATAATGAGCTGACGCTGTTTAGGTAAGGTGAATGGTCTGTTATTATTTAGTTTTTGTGGAACAAATGCGCTGTTGGAGGATGAGCTTTTGCAGTTTCCATGCTAGTAAATATGATTTTATGAAAGCAGGTGGAATCTGATCAAAGACCAGTTCTAACGTATTGGAGAAATCTGTGCAGATATTAAAGTTATCTAGATATACTAACCATTTTTTCTCCTTAAAACATGAGCTGTATTACCTTGCTAGCTACATTTATTATTAGACAAATCTTAGTTAATCAAGTCACTGTTTGAGCCAAATTGAATTTATAGTCATACAAATAACTCCAGGTCATAGTGCATTATGAACTCCGATGGCATGCTTAGGTTTTCATCTCATCTCATTATCTGTAGCCACTTTATCCTGTTCTACAGGGTCGCAGGCAAGCTGGAGCCTATCCCAGCTGACTACGGGCGAAAGGCGGGGTACACCCTGGACAAGTCGCCAGGTCATCACAGGGCTGACACATAGACACAGACATTCACATTCACACCTACGGTCAATTTAGAGTTACTAGTTAACCTAACCTGCATGTCTTTGGACTGTGGGGGAAACCGGAGCACCCGGAGAAAACCCACGCGGACACGGGGAGAACATGCAGACTCCGCACAGAAAGGCCCTCGCCGGCCACGGGGCTCGAACCCGGACCTTCTTGCTGTGAGGCGACAGCGCTAACCACTACACCACAGTGCCGCCCCATGCTTAGGTTTTATTTTATTTTATTTATTTTGTTTGAAACCATAAAAACATTATTTTAAGATACATGCAGTATTGTTCTCTGCTGAGAGATAAAAAGGCATTCAAGTAGCAATGACAGGCCATTTTTAAATCTAGTTGTGATCAAGGAGTGTGGCATATCAAAAGAAAGAATATGAAGTTCTGAATTCAAAACTGGTTTTATTTCCCCCCTAGGTTAAAAAGAACAGAAGTTACAGGTGTTTAATTATTATTTTTTTCCGTCAGCCCTATTTGGCCATTTCCAGCAGTATACATCCATCTTGAGAAAGTAAAGTAAAGCACCTTCAGGAGCAATTCTTGCGCTCAAAACATCTATCAATTGCTCGGAGTTTAAAAATAGCCTTTTGCTCCAGTATTTTTTATGTATTTTGAAATTTAATTGCATTATTTGTATAGTGAGATGGCATAAACTACTCAAATCAATTTCAGCAACGGAGCAATGGCATGACCAGAACTGCTGATTGTAGATACTTTGTTGGCCATTGTACAGAATCATTCAAACCCAACTAAAGATCATAAAGGATCATAACAATCTACATAGATTTTTTTTAAAGTATTAAATCAGTCATCTCTGACTGTATTCTCTTCTCTACAACTCGGCTAATTGGCATACAAGCGCCCCTTATTGCACATGATGGCACAACAAGGCAAAAGGTGGCAGCACAGTTCCGCATGCTACTTTTCAGAGGGTGGTGCTCAAAAGCGCTATGTAGTACATGCTTCTAATCAAAGCTGACTTCTTCAGAACAATAGGATTAACATCCACGAACCTTCTCTTTTTTTCTCTATCCTCCAGAATCCAGTATTTGTATTGTTTTCTACAGAAGGATACACATCTATTGACCATGGCTAGAACTTCCGCTGCCTCTGGCCAGCTTCCAGTTTGACTGAAATTACCGCGAAAAGGCCCATCAGGGCTCATGATTGTTCCCGACCTCTGGTATCGATTTAGGTTAGTATCGACCAATAGAAAGGGAGCTAGAGTCTAACGTCGCCAGGATGGCACATCAGCTTTCGACCAAAATCCAACATGGCCGCGCCCAGCAGTTTCACTTTCAACATTCAGAAAAAAGATTGCCGTGTCAAAAGTAATCAGTATTGTGCAAATCCGAGTGCATATTCTGAAAATTCAGTTTTTTTCCTATAAAATTATCCAACTCTTGTGAAGCTGAACGTACTTTTTATGTTGGTACATGGCGATCGAAAATTTGCAATTTACTATGTAAACGGATAGGCGCTTCCCGCATGGCAAGCGCTGCTGGCATTACTAATTCAAGTCTTTTACAAATTGTAAATGAAAAGACAAAAATGGACCACACTCTCTTCCAGGTTGTGTGTTTCTATAATGTATCTCAATCACCAGTCTGCAGTTTGGGAAAGAAAAAAAAAAGTATCATGAAACTTGAAGCTAATGCCGCTTTTCCACTACAAACGCGGCTGAGCCGTGCCGTGCTGAGTCGAGCTGAGTCGAGCTGAGCGGGGCTATTGAAGTTGCATTTCGACTACAACCGCGCTGAACCGTGCTGGCTGGAAGTGGGTGGACACATTGGGTGGAGTTAGCGAAAGTGGGTGGACGTCACGTGATGTCGTTAAGCAGCGCAAACAGTGACATCAGTGACAGTGGCGGAACAAGTCAGAGCCGGGCCGGGGGCGGGGCAAATGACCGGGCATTTTATTAAAGCTTATCATAACATCATTTTAGGCTACAAAGTGTCCACAACTGCGGTGTTTACCAATTTCAACACTACCGGGTGCAACTATGTTATTTAGTACATCAAGTCCTTCAAACGAACATGTAACTCAGAAACAAAAAACATTAGGATACTGTACATGGCTCATAATAAAACATCAATAGCCTATACTGCGCACATTATTTGAAGGGCATACGAATGAGCGCTCAGAGGTTGCAACGGTGACAGGAAGAGTCAGAAATAAAAGGAGGGCGGTGCAAACCTCACTGAATGCACTGTGTTTACCAATTTCAACACTACGGGGTGCAACTATGTTATTTTGTACATTAAGTCCTTCAAACGAACATGTAACTCAGAAACAAAAAAACATTCGGCGACATACTGTACATGGCTCATAATAAAACATCAATAGCCTACTGCGCGCATTATTTGAAGGGCATACGACGAGCCTTGCGCTCCGCGAACTCGTCCACGATGCTCTGTTGTCACCGATTCAGTGATCTTTTAAGCGGTAGTCTCACGACCCGGATAGTAAACAATAAACATGGAGGACATGGTGTCGTTAGTGTTGCTGGTCTTGGTGCTGTGGCTTGTTGTCACCGACAACGCCAACAGATACTGGCAAGAGCGTATAGATGAGGCGAGGCGCATAAGGCTTCAGAAATTCTCGTAATTCATAATTCTTCTTCTTCCGGGTTTGCGGTGTTTACAGATCCCAGCGTGCTCGCGGGGCGTGTGTGGGCATGTGAGGACACTCCTCCTCACCAATCAGTGCACAGGGGAGTGTCTCCTCACGCCCCCAACCTCACTCGGCACGGCTTGGCTCGCTTCAGCCCCACTCCAAAACGGTGCGAGTTTTAGGGGCTAAGCAGGGCTGAAACGAGCCGAGTCGTGCTGGTTTTTGGTAGTCGAAACGCGAGCCGTGTCGGGCTGAAGTGAGCTGAAGCGAGCTGAAGTGAGCTGAAAAAGGGTAGTGGAAAAGGGCCATATTTCTACAATTTATGATGCTATACATCACAATATATAGGTTTGCTACCAAACTACCAAGCAAAACAGTAGCTTCATAGTACTGAGCAGAAGTCTTAGGCACATGTAAAGAAATGCTGTAGACCAAAAATGTCTTAAAAATAATGAAATGAAATATTTCAACATTAAAAAAATACCATAAACAGCAGTAAGCCATAATAAATGAAACAAAGTCGATATTTGGTGTGAGACGACCCTTTGCTTTAACCTTCATCCTACCAAGTGGGGTCCATCTGGACCCCGCACCTATATGTTTGTTTGCCATTTTAAAAATATGTGACATACTGCCTCACCGTTTTATGAATTTGTCGGAATTTATGTCTTAATTAAAACACTAAAGCACCGGAAGATCAGCTTTTTGCATTGTGAAGGTAGAATTAATTTGTTACTGGGGTCCAACCGGACCCCAGAGTAAAGTTTATCTGTCTTTCATTTTATAATTGAATAGCACACTGAAAGTTAACTTCTTTTATTTCTTTTATGTTCCATAATGAAACTACCAAGGCATTCCTTCTTGGGGTCCGTGTGGACCCCACTGCTGCAATAAGCACAGGCTGCAAAACAAAAGCCCTAAATTATTTTACAATTACTTTTTTGTTTTAAATTCTGTAAGAAAAGACCTAAGTTGTAATCCAGAATGTTTTACAGCTGCATGAGCTGCAAAAATCATGTTTATAATGCCATTTTTTTTGTGGCGCTATAATTTGCTACATGTATGCTAGTTATTGCAATATTATTGCAATGTTATTGCATTTATAATACATCATTGATATTCAGCCATAGTGGATTTTGTTCTTCAATAAAGTTATGTCTGTTTGCTGCATTGAATTGGTTCTTACTGCATTGATTTCAAGGTATTCCTCTCCTGGGGTCCATACGGACCCCGCCTGGTAGTTTGTGTATGTAAAATTGGCTGGTAGGATGAAGGTTAAGTGTGTTCTTTATGCCTTGGGCCCTTTAGTGTATTGCTGTTATTAATACAAGATGTTCTGAACAAAACTTATCTGGTGATTTTGTCTTTATAAGCTTTAATTTTAAAGAAAAGTATTGGGGTCCAAACGGACCCCACATGGTAAGATTAAGGTGTAAAATAGCATGGTAGGATGAGGGTTAAAAAAACAACACTAGTAGTCTCGGGTACAGTGAGTGCAGTTTGATAAGGAAATGAGCTGTAGGTTTTACTGAGCATCTTACAGAACCAGCCACAGTTCTTCTGGACACTTTGACTGTCACACTCGCTTCTTCATTTTGCACCAAAACCCAGTAGCCTTCATTTTGTTTTCTTTTTTAATCTGAAAAGTGGTCTCTTATGTAATATGCTGCTCAGATACAAACATTTTTTTTTCCTGTAACATTTAATTTTGTACTGGAAAATGAACATTTGGACTTTAAAATGTTTTTGTACTGGCTCGATAATGTAGAAGTCATAAAATAGAAATCTATAACAAAGTTTGTATGAAGAAAACAATCGGGTGCCTAAGGCTTTTGCACAGTACTGTATATTTTAAATAAAATGTGAGAAACTGAGTTCAATGAGGTACTTTTTATTGAACTTCTACAAAAGAAAATTAACACTGAAAGGAGGGTGGGGGGAATCTGTATGAAATTCATTACAAAAAAAATGAATGACAAAACTTCAACACCCAATCAGCTGCTTCCAAAGTTTATGATTTGTTATAAAAATACTTGCAATATCTGCAATAATTATACTGTGCCATAATTTGTATTGTTCTTCGGAGTTTGTATCTGTATTGGTAATTGAGTGATTTATTGTTAAATTCAGCTTGACAAAATGGCATATCTTTTCCTGTTGTTGATGTAATGAAGGTCTGTTTAACTGTAGCTCAATCATAGTTGCCTAGTGATTTGTGATTTATTGTTAATTTTGAGACATGTGATTGAAAAAGGCCAGTACAGGATGATTTAAAATACAATACAGAGTTGAATAGTTGAAATTTAAGGACTCTGGCAGTCCTGGATTTGAACTTCAAGCCTTCTACTGAACTGCTGAGTTATGACTTATTCATACCTTCATTATACTGCAGTTTACGGCTTATACCAAGAGGTTTATTCGAGTACATTAATATATTACAGTAGTCATCAGATTACGCAATCTTATTCACTCTGCCAAGCATACATGCTAACATGATGGTGTAGTGCTTAGCACTGTTGCCTCACAACAAGAAGGTTCTGGATTCCAGCCCAGTGGCTGACGGGGGCCTTTCTGTGTGGAGTTTGTATGTTCTCCCTGTGTCTGCGTGGGTTTCTTCCGGGTACTCCGGTTTCCCCCACAGTCCAAAGTAGGGGTGGGTATTGGCAAAGAAGTCACGATTCAATTCGAATCACAATTCACATGCTATGATGCGATACTATCACGATGCATCACAGGGTTAGATCTTAACGCTAGCCCGTGGCTAGTGCAGATAGCCATGGGCTAGTGCAAAATCTCTGCTACTAGCCCGTGTTGGCTAGTGCAATAACTTGACATGGGTGTGGCCATCTTGAATCACGCAAAATCTGCAAAATGAACTGAAATGAACGCAAAATGAACTGGTGACTTACTTTCACTTGGTGAATAATCCCACCCTTAAAGGGAAAATAATTGTGATATTTCTTCAAGTGTTGTGGTTTGTACTTAACAAACAGAAATTAATTTTACTTGTAACTCTCAGTTGACTGCCATCATGTACTTGTATCTTCCTATGTTGCCATTAGATCTCATTTATGTTTGTTACCCTGACAGTATTGCTACATGTATGTGCACAATTAATGAATATTTTTTTGTATGGAATGTTTACTTGACCTGGCGACTTGTCCAGGGTGTACCCCGCCTTTCGCCCATAGTCAGCTGGGATAGGCTCCAGCTTGCCTGCGACCCTGTAGAAGGATAAAGCGGCTAGAGATAATGAGATGAGATGAGATGTTTACTTGTACAAGAATTAGTCATGTTCTTTTCTAGTCCAAGATAAGTTTATGATTTCAGTTCTAGTCCATTTCTATAAGAATTTGCTATGTTTTTTTCCAGTCTAAGGCAACTGAATGATTTCAGTTCTAGTCCATTTTGCGAGATTACTACATGTACTAGTCTACTTAACTGTAAGCAATGACTACCTCTTTTATACTTCAAAGTGACAATTATGGTTTGAAACACAAAGTCACATATGAGAACCATAATGGATTGAATAAAGTACTGGTTTTGTTACACTGAATTGGGAGCTTCTGTTGTTTCAACTTGTTCATTGTTTAGTATTTAAAATTATTTCAATTGTCACAGGAAATGGGCTTAAAATAGCAGGCTAGTGCAACACTGCGGGCTAGTGCAATTTGCAAGCCACTAGCCCGGCTGGCTAGTGCAGAAAAACCTTAAGATCTAACCCTGCATCATGATTCTTGAATTATTGCGATGCATTGCGATATATTCAACATACTTCAGTGAAAATGTAAAAAAAAAAAATAGAGCATAATTACCAGTGGCTGTGTACGATCTGGATAGTGTCTCCAATTGATGCATAACTCAGAGCAACTCAGTTCATAACTGAATTTATTGAAACGAATTTTGAGGTAGTTGCCATTAAAACAAATATTACTGTTTCCATACTTAACAAGTGGACACACTAATGACAAAAAGTGCATAGGATTTATAAAACTAAAAATAATAAAAGAAAACTAATAGCAGCAGTTTTCAATTTCTTTGCAGCACCTGCAGTATGGGAGGACAAGGCAATAATAAATATCAAAATATATATACTATATTACTCAGTACATTAAATTATCATCATCATATTATTTGTTACATTACTTTACATTATATTTAAATGCCTTATGCATTTATAGTTTGTGGAGCAACCTCAAATTAGGAAACAATACACTCACTTAGCATATTTCTTTTAGCATGTTGTAGTACCGCAGCAGTTATGTCAGACTCGGTGAGTGTGCAGATGTCCTTCTCAGATTTACGTATTTCTGCAGACAGGAGTGCAGCGTGGATGGCAGGCTGTTGCTCTAAAAAGTGCTCAAGCATGTCGTGCGCACTGTTCCAGCGAGATTTGTAAAGAGAGTCGCAGTCGCATACGATGTCTATGCAGAATGTCTAGGTCGCAGTAGCCCGCCGCCAGAAATGCCACTGGCATGAAGGCAGCGGGCGTCAAAAACTCCACGGCGACATCTACAGGACTGGAAGTTGTATTCTACTTGTTTTTGGTTGATGTTCGCCAACCATTCATACAATTTTATTTATTCATTTTTTTAAAATTAATAATCAATATTTGGCGTCAAGAATCGATGCAGTATATCGTGAAAGTTAGTATCGCGATGCATTGTCATGACGATTATTTTGCACACTCCTAGTCCAAAGACATGCAGTTAGGTTAACATGGCACAGCCATGACCTGAAGGTTGCCCTTGAGCAAGGAACCTAACCCCCAACTGCTCCCCGGATGCTGTAGCATAGCTGCCCACTGCTCTGGGTATGTGTGTGTGCTCATTGTTCACTTGTGTGTTCACTGTTTCAGATGGGTTAAATGCAGAGCAGGAATTTCACTGTGCTTGAGTGTATGTGTAATAAATAAAGGCTTCTTCTTCTTCTTTGATGATGGCATCAGTTCTTATTTCAGATTTTTCTCCACATTTTGTCTATGTTGTTTGAAATATCCTTAGCCAATCATTATCATGACTGGCAGAAACATTAATTCAGTTCGGTTTGTATTTTATTACTGTCCGCTATGCCTGCTTTCATACCAGAAGTGAACAGTCCTGGAAGTTGTGGACGAGGTCAATCTCTAAATAAGACCTTAATAATTAATCCTTATTGGCGAATGTAATGTTTTATGTTCTACTGGGAACATGGTTTTCCTATTAAACTGCTGAACAATACCAGAGCCGGCCGTTCCTGTCAGCTCTGTTGTACATCCAAGTTTAATATCCCCAGGATGTTAATGTTGGAATTGTGTCAACATGCGGAATGCACATCATAACATCTCGTAAATCTAAAGAAATAATTTTAACACTTTAAGAACCCATCACAGTTTTTGAGGAAAGAAAATGCTTGGCTCCGTGTGTTTGTGTTTGATGCTGACCCCCCAAAAAAAATGTTCCATGTGCAACTTAAGGAACAGTTTAAAATGTCTTTTTCCTTGAGATTTCCAGATACATCGACGTATTTTCAACTGACTGCTCTGAAGTAATACGTTTCTGGAAAGCTGAAACATTGAGCCTTTATTTGAGATGTGCGGCGTTATATTTCATGTCATCCTGCTGAATGTTTTAAGTATTAACAAAAAATAGACTTGAAAATCACTAATTCTTAAAGTGCCATTGTAACACAGCTATTTAAAGTTAGACCAGCTAGCCTTTTTTATTATTTGCAAATGATAAGATGAAAAGAAGTCATAGATTAGATTGTGGCTCTTCTTTTATTTTATTTTATTTTATTTTATTTGGCTCTGGCTTTACAGAATTATTTTCAAAGAGATTATAGATACTTTTGAGCTTCTCTGCCCCAGAAAATCAGTAACAGGCGTCAGTCCGACCCTGGTTCCTTCACATCCAACCTAACTGTTTACAGAGAAGCCGATCAGTTCGGGTTTGCCATTTATTCAGTGATTTTAAAAAGTCAGAGAATATGCATGACTATTCTCAAGTCCTGTTTTGCCAGTTTTTCTGTGCATTGTGTTTGTTTTTTTTTGTGATTTTGTAAATGTCTGTTCTGCACTGACCGCAAAACGGACTGTGGTTTTGCTCCTTGTTCCTGGAGTGTGCTGTGGCTTTTGGGACAGACTTAGCAAGCCTTTAGGAGTTCTTGAGGTCTTCTGAGACAGCTAAATAGAGTTTATGCAAACATTTCATTAAACATCATAATTCTTTTCATTTACATTTATACAGTTGGTAGAAAGCTTTTATCCAACTTTACGAACAAGTGAGGCACAATGCCAGCCAGGCTTCAAGCTGGTAAACAGGCTGACAAGGTTGAGGTGCAGATTTCTGTTATTTTATGCTGTTACTTAAAAAAAATAAAGAAAAGAGTCATCAGGAGATGACACATCCCCGGCCCCCACATGAAACCCCACTCCAAATTTTCCAAAGTTGAATTGGTTGCTATGGAAATACGGAAAAAATAAAAATCAGAGAAATCCCAAAATGGCAAAAGGCACAACTCCTGTGGTCACTTAACGTAACTGTCAGGTTTTGTCTCATCTCATCTCATTATCTGTAGCCGCTTTATCCTGTTCTACAGGGTCGCAGGCAAGCTGGAGCCTATCCCGGCTGACTACGGGCGAAAGGCGGGGTACACCCTGGACAAGTCGCCAGGTCATCACAGGGCTGACACATAGGTGGGGTTTACATTAGACCGTATCAGCGGATCATCAGATTAACGTTTTTAAAACGATTCGCATGCACACAGCAACGCCAATACACGATTCGCGTGCACACAGCAACGCCAATACACGGATACGCTCGGCTCCGCAGGCATCCTGCGCTCCAAATCACTCCGCCCTGAACAGCGAGTGCCCTCTGGAGGGTGCGCACTCCGGCCCTGCGCAGCTCACAGAGCGCGCGAGTGAAGCGCACGAGCAGTGATTCGGGACTGAGCCGCTGTGTGTGTGATCCCAGTGCATATCGGGCATGCGCGTCACTTACCACTTGCAAGTGGAAGGATGGCAAGCCTAAAGACAATCATAACTACACAATGGGCAGTATTTGCATCAGTATTTGCAGTATTTTCATACTTTTATACTCTTTAATGAAAGATGATACAAGGCGGAAGTCCGCGCCGTTTTTCAGCAGTCGCGTCACATGACCAACGCCAGCGAATCAAGAAGGTGTATGTCACAGTGACGACGTCCAATGACGACGCCAGCTAGAGCTCAGCACAGCGTATCCGCGTATTCTCAATGTTTACACAGCACCAGACCAGACACGATCTGGATTGAATACGTGGACCCTGACGGATTCCCGTTTCCCGGCGTTTTAATGTAAACAGACAGTGCATCCACGAAGAAAACGAGACAGATACGGTCTAATGTAAACTTGGCCATAGACACAGACAACCATTCACACTCACATTCACACCTACGGTCAATTTAGAGTCACCAGTTAACCTAACCTGCATGTCTTTGGACTGTGGGGGAAACCGGAGCACCTGGAGGAAACCCACGCGGACACGGCGAGAACATGCAAACTCCGCACAGAAGGGCCCTCGCCGGCCACGGGGCTCGAACCCGGACCTTCTTGCTGTGAGGCGACAGCGCTAACCACTACACCACCGTGCCGCCCGTCAGGTTTTGTAAAAAAAAAAAAATCCTAATAGTTTGAGTTATGCTCCAGAAACTATAATGTTTATAGATGGACAGACAGATGGACATTATATGCTGGGAAGATAAAAAGGAAAGCATGGAGTCCTTGATATGGTGTAGCTTTCTTTAAAAAGATGTTTATGAAGAGAAGCCTGTATTTATCACATGCAAACTCAAGCTCTGCCTTTAACCCATCTGAAGCAGTGAACACATGCATGCACACACAAGTGAGCAGTGAGCGCACACACACACATACCCAGAGCAGTGGGCAGCTATGCTACAGGGCCCGGGGAGCAGTTGGGGGTTAGGTGCCATGGCCGCCCAATGTTAACCTAACTGCATGTGGTTGTGTTTTTTTTTTTTGTAATTAACTGTGTGTGTGTGGGGGAAACCCACGCAGACACGGGGAGAACATGCAAACTCCACACAGAAAGGCCCTCGCCGACCGCTGGACTCGAACCCAGAACCTTTTTGCTGTGAGGCGACAGTGCTTGTAACAGTCAGAAGGTTGTTCACCACAGGAGTCTTCAGGACGGAGAACTTTTGCTTTTTGTGGTTTCTCAGTAACATGAAAAGTTGCATTTAAAAAAAAATCTTATTAACTTGAAGAGAAAGCAGAAAAACGAAACTGGTGGGGCTCTTTATAGCTGCTATAATGTAACTGATAACAGGAACAACCTTTTTTTTGTGGATGTTCCATAACATTCAATGTAACTATAAACAAATAAAAATTGTAATCCTTGGCAAATTGTCCCAGTAGAACATAAAAAGGATTACAGATCATTTTGGGATGTGCTGTTATAGGACAATATTCAGCTCTGGTGTGGTAATGTTGTTTACGTAATGGAAGTAGCATGTTTTTGTTGAATGACTAGATCGCTGAGGACATGATGTTATCTTAAGTTTGGCTGTATTCGCATGTCCAACCTGATGATGAATAACTGTTATAACTAATTGCCTTCCAGTTTCATGGTCCAAGCAAACACTTGGATGAAGAATCTTTCACAGCAACAAATCCAATTTGTAGTTTTGATGCATTGATGAGCGCCATATTCTTTTTAGAAGATGTTTGGGGAAACAAATCCACCATATATCATGTTGGATTCTAGTCTGCGAACATTTTAAAATATGGAGTGCTTGATAATTATTAGGACGATGAGTTTTGTGTTAAAGCTCCAGACTGAAGGAGGAAGCATGTCTCACATGCCTGCCAGCAGATGTCAGATATTAGAGAGAGATAAAGCTCTTAGAAATCTGCCTGTCCAACATTTTGGTTCCAAGTTATGTCAGGATGTGTTCCAGTTATGTTACTCTCCTTCCCTCCCTGCTAATTTGTTTGAATAGCACCTGGAAGACATCCTTCTGTCTTGCTATTGGCTGCCTCCACCGTGAGGTAAACTTAAAGCAGCTGTGGTTTTGGCTTGACCTGCTGGCTAGTGCAAATGTGACCGTCAGGACCCCTCATATTAAACATTTCAGAAAAGTTGTGCCAGCGCTTGGTTTACCAGGTAGCCTGAGCTCAAGGAAGGGAACAAGAATATAGGCTGCTTATCTGCAAGTGCTTGTTTTTCATAAAGCAAGCAATAAGCATCTTGAAAGTATCCATTCATTCCAGATCATCATTGGCATCTTTAGGTTTGTTCTACTGATGAATAACTTTTATGGCTCATTTCAAAACTCTAAATCTCTCTAAGTTCTGCATTGCTGAAGACCCAAATCCCAGCAACTGCAACCTGCCAACCACTATTCAGTCTTGGAGCAAGATCTTGAATTGCTCCATTGGTGCTGTACAATGGCTAATCCTTTGCCCCGATTCCAGTTTCCTTCCAAAGTTAGAATATATGAAGACAATTTTCCATGCTGGAGATAATAAAGTAATAAAGCAGGAAGATGCAAAGCCATTCAGTAAGAAGATGGATGTGGAAGGTAGAAAACACACTGACTGCATTACTGTTGCTTTGTTACCCAGAAGTAGTAAATCAACCATCAGGACAGACTTAACATCACACCTTCTTTGGCCCTGCCTCCCAGCAAGAGCTTAAGAACATCCCTGCAATTTTTTTTACAGTGTCTGCTGAAGCACTTAGCAAGGTGGACCATGGTTTAATTTTTTTACAGGTATTTTGAAGGTATGGCTACCAGACAGAGTAGAGGTCAAACCTGGCAGCTGTAAACACTGACAGGCCCATGTGGATCTCCTCGCCAGGTGGCCATAAACCAGACCACACTAAATCAGTCAACCCCCTCCATACCTGCACTCAGGTCTCCATGGTGAATTCCTTTTAGCACACTGACTGTGCAGGCTGAGCCCTCTTTTCATTTAGAGTTTCCTGCTTCCTTCTTTGAACATGAGATTGGTACAGAACCCTGCTGTTCTCCCAGTGGGAACCATGGTCTCTCTGACAGCTTTGGAAATAACAAGGGGAAGACATCTGTCTCTGTGATTGAAGGCTGCCCTGGGATTTTGGTGTTGACTTGAAATGTACCCCATGTACACAGCTGACATGGGCCCTTAAGTTTATTAAGAACGAATGGGGTAGAACCATGAGGAACAGTTCCTATCTAATGTTTAATGTTTTATCAGGAAAGAGAGTGCACCATCAGGAAGCTCACAGCAGCGACAGTGAATTAACAATGTATAATTATGAGAATAAACCTATTTTATTCTATCCACATTCACTGGATATGAGCAATCACGTGCTCTGATTGGCTACTCTACTACTAGGATATCAGCTCATATACCATGAGTAGAGAAAAACAAAATGGCAGAGCACATCAAGTCAGATATATCACTTTGTTATCAAGCATTTAAAAGAAACAGAAATGGCTAAATAAAATATTATAGTTTCCCCCCCCAATATCTCCTGTTCCACACTCCAACCCAGTCGGTGGCGGTAATGCACCTTTAAGTTGGTTTGCCAACCGCCAAAAAAACCCAGAAGAAGCAAATGGTGGAGTGTGTTGCTGAACCAACTGAGGACGAAATAAAAACTACTTGAAAACAACCCCCCCCCCCCAAAAAAAAAAGGAATGAAAGTATTTCATGGTAAGAATATAGCTTTCCCCCCCCAAGAATTATTATTATAGCCTTTTTCACAAATTGCTACGGTCATTTCACTGGTTTGTTTACATTATAAGCGGAAATTATTTTGTCAGACATTTTGTATAAAGTTTTTCATCTCATCTCATTATCTCTAGCCGCTTTATCCTTCTACAGGGTCGCAGGCAAGCTGGAGCCTATCCCAGCTGACTATGGGCGAAAGGCGGGGTACACCCTGGACAAGTCGCCAGGTCATCACAGGGCTGACACATAGACACAGACAACCATTCACACTCACATTCACGCCTACGGTCAATTTAGAGTCACCAGTTAACCTAACCTGCATGTCTTTGGACTGTGGGGGAAACCGGAGCACCCAGAGGAAACCCACGCGGACAACATGCAAACTCCACACAGAAAGGCCCTCGCCGGCCCCGGGGCTCGAACCCAGGACCTTCTTGCCGTGAGGCGACAGCACTAACCACTACACCACCGTGCCGCCGTATAAAGTTTTTATTTATAGAATTTTCAAATAAATAAAAATGTTATGTTTCTCAAATTCCATTGAATGTGGAGAGAATAAAACAGTTATTCCACTCAATCTTGTCGTACATGGCTTATAGCCAACTCGAAGCTGTGTCTCTCATCGGCTGTCAGCTCATGTACGACTCGATTTAGTGTAATAATAATAATAATAATAATAATTAGTTTATGCATGAACCTGATAAAGGAAATGAATGCAGAACTTCAGGATAATAACCTAAAAAATAATTTAAATCACGTTCTAATCAGTACAGGTATATATTTGACCTACTCTGGATTACAAGAATCTAGAAAAATGTAGTTATTCGTGATTAAGAGTGGAATTCCATTCCCATATAATATTGCTATATGAAAAGATTTTCGAAGATCTTAGAAGAATAGAAACTTTTGAAGCTCATAAACTGAAGATTATCATAGATGACCAAGAAAGATATAGAATCCTGAATCAATTGCCAAATAACACTAAAGGACATTAGCATGGCAGATTAGCAGTGGTGAACCGTTACTATTGGAGCTGGGACTTCAGCTCAGCCAAAACTTAGCCAAACACCAAAAAAAGCAATAGGGAAAAGGATTTTGTAAGGGATTAGCAGCAGGCTGCCAGGTCGCTCTGTTGTATGTAGCTGTCGATGTTGATTTTAAAAGTAACTAAGTAAATTACATAGGGAAATGAATACTTAAGTATGAGTGAAAAATACTGTAGCGAGCATGCAGCGTGGAAGAAGAGTCTGGAGACAGAAATCTCAGTTCCTCGGTTGTTAGCCTGTGCTACTTGTTCTCGATAGCACTGGCTTGACTGCTTTATTAGCATTCGCTAACAGTACTGATGAACGCTACACCGGCTGGAAGGTGACTTCACTGCTGCGCTGATGGTGCTGACTCACAGTTAAGCTCGCGTTGGCCTTCGAGAGGGCCTAGGGCGATAAATTTTTGGTCCCTCCCACTGTAAATCAAAATCTGATTGGTTAATTCATCTGTCACTTCCTACATAAACATACACTGCCATGACCTTCTGTCTCAGCAATGAAGTCCTAACCAAGGAGTGAGGCAGCTCTAAACTCTTCTCAGCCTAGACACAACAAACCAAAAAATCTAATTGGATAACTCTATTTTAATGTTTTCAGGACAGTAACCCTTTCATTTCTGAATCAAATTTGATAGAAAATGAGGCTGAATTAGAAGAGAATAATTTATAATGAAATTATGAAAGAATGAATGCAATTAAAGGAACAGTCCACCGTACTTCCATAATGAAATATGCTCTTATCTGAATTGAGACGAGCTGCTCCGTACCTCTCCGAGCTTTGCGCGACCTCCCAGTCAGTCAGACGCAGTCAGACGCGCTGTCACTCCTGTTAGCAATGTAGCTAGGCTCAGTATGGCCAATGGTATTTTTTGGGGCTGTAGTTAGATGCGACCAAACTCTTCCGCGTTTTTCCTGTTTACATAGGTTTATATGACCAGTGATATGAAACAAGTTCAGTTACACAAATTGAAACGTAGCGATTTTCTATGCTATGGAAAGTCCGCACTATAATGACAGGCGTACTAACACCTTCTGCGCGCTTCGGCAGCGCATTGATACGGAGCTCAGATATCAATGTGCTGCCGAAGCGCGCAGAAGATGTTAGTACGCCTGTCATTATAGTGCGGACTTTCCATAGCATAGAAAATCGCTACGTTTCAATTTGTGTAACTGAACTTGTTTCATATCACTGGTCATATAAACCTATGTAAACAGGAAAAACGCGGAAGAGTTTGGTCACATCTAACTACAGCCCCAAAAAATACCATTGGCCATACTGAGCCTAGCTACATTGCTAACAGGAGTGACAGCGCGTCTGACTGCGTCTGACTGACTGGGAGGTCGCGCAAAGCTCGGAGAGGTACGGAGCAGCTCGTCTCAATTCAGATAAGAGCATATTTCATTATGGAAGTACGGTGGACTGTTCCTTTAAAGAAATTAAATATAACATTTGAAATGCTGATATGTTTGCACCTTCTCTGAAGGCCTAGAAGGCCCTGATGGTTCCCTTCTGCAGATTAACATGTGCAGACATCACTTGCATATGATAGAGTCTGGGTTGATGGTTGTGCCAAAGGAAAAAGTGCACTTTTAGGAGAAAATATTCTCTCTAGGACTTATCTGGTTGTTAAGTCTTATTTGGGTCACCTCTCTTGGAGCATTCGTGAAGATCCCTCCAAAAGAAGATTTACTTTTCACAACAGATTCACCGTCCAAATGCATTTCTTCAGAACCCTTTGTTTTAAAGTCTCCTTTGGAAATTGGCACAAAAGGAAGCCACTGCTCTCCATAAATCACGGCTGCTTCTTTCAAGTATGATAACCACTTAGAGCTTCCATTGCAGTGTTAAGAGAAGAACAAATGAGGTATTACTAGACTATATTTTTCTTACTTTTTTGTGAAAAATCCTAAATATCAAAAGCTTCTATCAGCTGTAAAACACTGAGATAGCATTATGGTGTAGAGCTGAGTCAGAACCTCAACAGCTTGCAACCATTGAGAAATCCGGAAATTCTGCCGCAGAATCTGCGAGCGTCTGTCAGTGATCTAAAGCTCAACAGAGGGTCAGGAATTCAACATGGCTGATCCAAAACACAGGACTTAATCCTCAACAGAGGTTCAGGAATTCAGCATAACAGTGGTGGAAAGCACAGGGCTTAATCAACAACACATTAGTTTAGACAGAAGAACTGCATTCATCTTCAGGAACTGCTTTATCTTTGTCAGGTGAATCAGTCTATCATGGAAACACTGGGTGCCAAGCATGAATACACCTCACATAGGATGCCAATCTATTTATTTGCCAGTAAAAAGGCCTCACAATATCACATTTTTACACTGTAACTTCTCCCAGTTCAATCGTTTGCCAGTTCATACACCGGGTGAAGGCTAGCATGTTTCCATCTTTTCAAATTGCTGCTCATGCTACAGTGAGGAAAATAAGTATTTGATACACTGCTGATTTTGCAAGTTTTCCCACTTACAAGGAATGGAGAGGTCTGTAATTTTGATTGTAGGTACACTTCAACTATGAGAGACAGAATCTTAAAAAAAAATCCAGAAAATCACAATGTATGATTTTTAAATAATTAATTTGCATTTTATTGCATGAAATAAGTATTTGATCACCTACCAACCAGCAAGAATTCTGGCTCTCACAGACCTGTTAGTTTTTCTTTAAGAAGCCCTCCTATTCTCCACTCATTACCTGTATTAAATCCACCTTTTTGAACTCATTACCTGTATAAAGGACACCTGTCCACACACTCAATCAATCAGACTCCAACCTCTCCACCATGGGCAAGACCAAAGAGCTGTCTAAGGACACCAGGGACAAAATTGTAGACCTGCACAAGGCTGGGATGGGCTACAGGACATTAGGCAAGCAGCTTGGTGAGAAGGTAACAACTGCTGGTGCAATTATTAGAAAATGGAAGAAACTCAAGATGACTGTCAATCTCCCTCGGTCTGGGGCTCCATGCACGATCTTGCCTCGTGGGGTATCAATGATCATGAGAAAGCTGAGGGATCAGCCCAGAACTACACGGGAGGACCTGGTCAATGACCTGAAGAGAGCTGGGACCACAGTCTCAAAGATTACCATTAATAACACACTATGCCATCATGGATTAAAATCCTGCAGTGCACGGAAGGTCCCCCTGCTCAAGCCAGCACATGTCCAGGCCCGTCTGAAGTTTGCCAGTGACCATCTGGATGATCCAGAGGAGGCATGGGAGAAGGTCATGTGGTCAGATGAGACCAAAATAGAGCTTTTTGGTATAAACTCCACTTGCCGTGTTTGGAGGAAGAAGAAGGATGAGTACAACCCCAAGAACACCATCCCAACCGTGAAGAATGGGGGTGGAAACGTCATACTTTGGGGGTGCTTTTCTGCAAAGGGGACAGGACGACTGCACCGTATTGAGGGGAGGATGGATGGGGCCATGTATCGTGAGATTTTGGGCAACAACCTCCTTCCCTCAGTAAGAGCATTGAAGATGGGTCGTGGCTGGGTCTTCCAGCATGACAATGACCCGAAACACACAGCCAGGGCAACTAAGGAGTGGCTCCGTAAGAAGCATTTCAAGGTCCTGGAGTGTCCTCGCCAGTCTCCAGACCTGAACCCAATAGAAAATCTTTGGAGGGAGCTGAAACTCCGTGTTGCCCAGTGACAGCCCTGAAACCTGAAAGATCTGGAGAAGATCTGTATGGAGGAGTGGGCCAAAATCTCTGCTGTGGTGTGTGCAAACCTGGTCAAGAACTCTGTTCTCTGTAATTGTAAACAAAGGTTTCTGTACCAAATATTAAGTTCTGTTTTTCTGTTGTATCAAATACTTATTTCATGCAATAAAATGCAAATAAATTATTTAAAAATCATACAATGTGATTTTGGGCGGCACGGTGGTGTAGTGGTTAGCGCTGTCGCCTCACAGCAAGAAGGTCCGGGTTCGAGCCCCGTGGCCGGTGAGGGCCTTTCTGTGCGGAGTGTGCATGTTCTCCCCGTGTCCGCGTGGGTTTCCTCCGGGTGCTCCGGTTTCCCCCACAGTCCAAAGACATGCAAGTTAGGTAACTGGTGACTCTAAATTGCCCGTAGGTGTGAATGTGAGTGTGAATGGTTGTCTGTGTCTATGTGTCAGCCCTGTGACGACCTGGCGACTTGTCCAGGGTGTACCCCGCCTTTCGCCCGTAGTCAGCTGGGATAGGCTCCAGCTTGCCTGCGACCCTGTAGAACAGGATAAAGTGGCTAGAGATAATGAGATGAGACAATGTGATTTTCTGGACTTTTTTTTTTTAGATTCTGTCTCTCACAGTTGAAGTGTACCTAGGATAAAAATTACAGACCTCTCCATTCTTTGTAAGTGGGAAAACTTGCAAAATCGGCAGTGTATCAAATACTTATTTTCCCCACTGTATATCACAGGGAACACTTGAGGAAAGGTGCTAACTGCCCTCTTCCACATACATGAGCTCACAGACACCTATGATTGGCTAGTGTCTCCGATTCTCTCTGAGAGGGAGTAATGCCATCCCTCCTACCCAGAGAGCATGGCCAGTGTTGATGTTATAAACTCTTGTTTATTGATGGTTGTGGCATCATCTGGATTCTTTTCTGCTGACACTTTTCTGGGACTTCCAGAGAATTTAAGTGTTTGCAAACCATTTTCCCAGCACTAGAAAAAGCCTTGATTTGGTCACATGTACTCAAGCACAGTGAAATTCCTCCTCTGCATTTAACCCAGCTGAAGCAGTGAACACACACACACACACATACCCAGAGCAGTGGACAGCTATGTTACAGCACCCAGGGAGTAGTTGGGGGTTCAGTGCCTTGCTCAAGGGCACTTCAGCCATGATGCAGAGGGAAGGGAAAATACTGTTCATTCACTCAACTCCCCTCACATTAACCTGCCGGTTCCGAGAATCGAACCAGTGACCCTTTGGGCCCAAGGCTGCATCTCTAACCTTCAGGCCATGGATGTCCCCACTAGAATATGTATCCATCATGCCCCTTTTATGTTTGGTCTTTTAAAACAAAGTAGCTTTTTGAGTAGGAAGTAATTACTGTCTAGTTTGGCATCTTTACTTAAGAAGGATATTTTAACCTTCCTCTCCTTTTGAGGGAGTCTAATTGCTTAATAAGCACCGATCTAGGATTAGCAAGATGTTAGTGCTCAAATCGAACACCTTGGCAATGTTATGACAAGCAGTCATCAAATAAACACCTACTTTATGAGATGACCTTTGGAATTGCATAGTGGACATCTGATTAATGCTGCAATTAAAAAGCAGTTTGCAAAGCTAGCAATGGCATCCAGATGTCGTGCTGAGTAAAAAAAAAAAAAGATCTGAGTTTGAGTTGAAAGTGTGCCTCATATCCCAGTCTGTTTGGCTACCACTTGCCAGAAGAGGTATACAGTTTTTATGTTTGGGATTTATTTAATCAATTCAACGTCTGTGCATTTGGACCGCATCATGCCCCTTCTATGTTTGGGATTGTTTTGGCATTTATCTGTAATATACTGATTCAGAGGTGTGTGTGTGGTTTTTTTTTTTTTAATAGTGGGGCACTGTTTTCATTTAGTGATTCTTTTATTATTCCCAGAACGAAAATTAGTTTAAGATTTAAGACGTCTCTTTAACAATTGAGAAATTATACCAACAAAATGTTGCAGTCTTCCTCTTTAAAGTTGCCCTCGTTGAGGATTTTCTGTGTATCAGTTACGATGTGGTTTAGCTCTGCGTTTTGAACAGGATCGTGATCAGAGCCAGCAAGTAAGCAACATCAATCCTGCCCGCTAATGCAGTTGCTTGGAAAACCAAAGCCTTAAGGCCAATTTATGCTGACAACCCAGTCCTCGCAGATAGCGTCACAGACAGTGTCTGCGTAGCCCCCCCACCTTTGCAGACGCTCTGCGCACACTTCCCCAAAATTGTGACCACCGCAGAAGCCTCGCAGACAGCGTCGCAGACAAGAGGGCTCTGATTGGTCCACTCTACATCCGCTGTACACGCACTTCCGCTTCCCTACTTTCCCGGTTTGGTTTGTTTTCACGACCGGCATTTTTAAAAACACGAGCGAAGATGGAGCAGCACGAAGAGCGGTTGATTGAGGAAGTACGTACATCTATACGACTCCAGTTCTAGTCATTATAAAAAAAAAAAAAATTTCTAGTCATTATAAGTAACCGGAGGATAAACACTCCACTAACCACACCCACCAACTACTCCTAGCGACTTCGCGCCCCCTTGCGTTGTGCCGGTGAATAACATCGCGCACGCCTATTACTCCCCGCTCAACGATAAATTACAACTGTCTGCGAAAAGCTATCTGCGAAAGCCTTGTCGCAAGAGCATGCAGAGGCCATTACTCCTTTCACACTTACCTTGTGGTCTTAATTTCAAAGCACACGATATTCTGTATATTTGGGACCTTCCTTTTATCACCTACACAGTTAATCCCTCGCTGATATCACAGGCGAGTTTGAGTTCAGTAATTGGTTGTGTGGATTCTTGGCACAGTTGGCGCTCTGGGTTTTCACTACCCCTTAGTCCTGATCTTGGTTCACACCCACTGGCCTCGGTTAGAAGCCGATGAACTGTGAGAGAGGTTTTCCTACTGACCACAGGGCGATTGTGTTTGGAGTTTGCAGGTGGTTGAGATTCTCTAAATCCCTGGCATATTGACCCAATCTGTCATGTTTACATGAATGCTATACCCCTCAGAGATTTGAACAGACTGTAAACTTTGTGTGAGGTGCTGAAAGATACACAAGTGAAGGTCTAAGCTTGGAGAGGCACGCACTATGAAAACAACAGATCCAAGCACTGGCTGACCACAGTGCTCTGTATATATGGAAACTGAAATAATTACAATATTACACACAAAACCAGGGAGATGTTGAACTGTTTGTTCCAGTCCTGGTTTTTATCATGAGTGGCCTGCCAGAAAGGAGATGACTAGCAGTTAGCAGTGATGAATTTTTCGCACTGGTGTGTGGTCTGCTTGTAGATTGAATATATAAGCTGCTTAAAACCCTGCTTGATGGTTGACACTTTTTAAAACGCCCTACAAGAAGTTTCTCAAGCAATCAAGTAATCAAGATTGATGGATCTTTGTCCAAAATTGATTTTTAGGACTGTTTTGACTGTTCAGATATCATTTCTGCAGTTGGAGGGCCATTACCCGGTTAGAAATCCAGTTTGGTTGGGACAAAAGGTGTTTGCTGCAGGGTCAGAAGTGAAATGGTGAGCAGGGACGAGGCCATTAACAGGGTTTCAATGTGACCAGAGATGGAAATCAACAAAGAACAAAGAGTCCTAAAGGGAGGGAATGTGGGGGAGCAGGAGAAAAAACACCTATTGAAAAGGACTTTTAAACGAGAGAGGTAGAGGAGAAGGATGAGGCTTACCAGACGGCCCTCTCTCGTGCCTCTGTGGATGGAGCGGTCTGGCTCTCCTTTCCTCAATGGACGTATTCATGGTCTGGCCAGTTGGCTGGAGGAATGCAGCTAGAACAGATATTGCCTTGCACTGGACTGATGGCAGTATCTCTCTTTAAGCACAAGGAATTTATATGCAAGCTATATTACTAGCCTATTACTGGATTATTGTAGAGATAAATATTTAGTACTACCCCAAAAAGACTTCTGAAAGACGGCTTAAATGTACAGTCACGTGGATATGGATTTGGGTTCTTTAAAAAAAAAATACTGATGCATTTCAGGCAGACATATTTTATTGTCAGTACTGATTGATTTGACTTCCACTTATGTCTTGCCTTATTTCTTATGTTTGTTGAATGTAGGAAATGTGGGTGGGAGAAGAGATGTGCTGCTGTTAGTAGGTTCAAACCCTTTTAAGTTTAATTGCAGTTGTTCACAGACAGTAAAGACTTCCTCTGGTGACTTGTAGACCATAAATGCTTTCCTCCAACTTTGGCTTTGTGATATTTTTTTCCCCCCTTCTTCTTCTTTTTTTTTTTCTAATTCAGTAACTACATGTTCAAATGTGGTCAGCTCACTTGGGAGCAAATTGAAGGAAATAGGCCTTATCTGACTTAGTGTGGTTATTAAATGTGGAAGGGGGCAAGCAAAGCTCTTTTGAACAACCATTTATTTTGGTGTAGTCCAGTATACTGGGTCTGTACGTTTATTTTAATCAGCAAAGCAAACCTTTTTGATGTCATGGATATTTTTGGCTCAGCAATGGATTGAGGGAAATTGGATTGAGATTCAAATGGGCTTAGTTGTGGCTGGACCTACAACATAGTTGTTGACTGAATGAGTCTCCAGTGTTGACTTCATTCGTTCATCTGGATACAAAAATCTTACGTGTAGCGGATGATATAGTCTAAAATTTCAGTGTGAATGGAAATGGTCTGGAATTTGTATACAAATTCTTATGGCATAACATGATGCTCCTGTCAGAAACTTCTGAAAAAAGGAAATTTTTAGTACTGCTACAGGGTTCTCCAGAAAATCTGAAGTAGCCGGCTAAAAAAAAAAAAAAAAAAGCAGTAGGCAGTGTGCTAATCCTGGGGGGGAGGAGGTTGAAATGTATATGCCTTCTGGTGGCTTCTGTGTTGTAGTTGAGTCACTAAAGCTTGAGTCCGAGTCCAGTCTTGAGTCCCCAGTGTTCAAGTTCAAATCATTAAAGAAAATTTTGAGTCAAGTCAAGTCCACTGTTGATCCGAGTCAAGTCCAAGTCGAGTCCGAGACCAAGACTCCAACTGCACCATTTGATGATGGCTGTTGCTGCCTTTATGTGAAACCGTCTCTACTGCTGTGTTGGACTAACGTTACTGCTTGACTGCCCCGTTTTAGGCTACGTTTACATTAGACTGTATCTGTCTCGTTTTCTTCGCGGATGCACTGTCCGTTTACATTAAACCGCCTGGAAACGCCGGGAAACGGGAATCCGCCAGCGTCCACGTATTCAATCCAGATCGTGTCAGCTCCGGTGCTGTGTAAACATTCAGAATACGTGGATACGCTGTGCTGAGCTCTAGCTGGCGTCTCATTGGACAACGTCACTGTGACATCCACCTTCCTGATTCGCTGGCGTTGGTCATGTGACGCGACTGCTGAAAAACGGCGCGGACTTCCGCCTTGTATCACCTTTCATTAAAGAGTATAAAAGTATGAAAATACTGCAAATACTGATGCAAATACTGCCCATTGTGTAGTTATGATTGTCTTTAGGCTTGCCATCCTTCCACTTGCAAGTGGTAAGTGATGTGCGCTGGGATCACACACACAGCGGCTCAGTCCCGAATCACAGCTTGTGCACTTCACTCGCGTGCTCTGTGAGCTGCGCAAGGCCGGAGTGCGCACCCTCCAGAGGGCACTCGCTGTTCAGGGCGGAGTGATTTGGAGCGCAGGATGCCTGCGGAGCCGAGCGTATCCGTGTATTGGTATTGCTGTGTGCACGCGAATCGTGTATTGGTGTTGCTGTGTGCACACTAATCGTTTTAAAAACGTTAATCTGATGATCCGCTGATACGGTCTAATGTAAACATGGGCTTAGTGAATAGGCTACAGATAAAAAGCTTGTTCATCGCTCAGCAAGCCCCGCCCACTATCAACAGGGCAAATAACATGAGGGAGGGTTAACACTAGCTAGTTCATCTCTCAGCAAGCAAACCCCACTATCAACAGAGCAATGAACATGACATGTCACTTCCTTCTCTGGGTGGAGTCTTGCCAAATGACGATTGAAGTTCGAGGTTGTCCCCATCGTCTCCTCGATAGTTCTTTTACATAAGGAACACATAGCAGTGCATTTTTCCCCACTGCACGAGAAGTCTGTATAAGCAAAGTAGACAATCCTAGGGACATTCTCTCCAGGCATTTTAGCGCCATTAACCTTAGTTTGTTCCTGAACATGATGTATGAACAGGTGAATGTGCACTCTCTTGCACAAAATTAGTATAAAAATGAATGTAGATATAAATATCTTATGCCAAATTATTATGGCATGTTACAAAAAATAAAGAAAAAATCCGAGTCCTCGTCTCCAATTTATGAGTCCGAATGCAGTTGCTGCACGAGTCCGAGTCATCGGTGCTCAATTCCAAGTCAAGTCACGAGTCCTTAAAATCAGGGCATGGATTGGACTTGAGTCCAAATCCTGGACTCGAATATTGCAAGCCTGATTCTCAGCTAATAAATTACTAACCAACTCCCTGTAAAATACGTATGAATTTTCCCTCCAGATGTATGTGTGCTTGGCTTTCTCAGTTACCCTCTGTAGTATGCTGTCTGGCTCTAGAACATAACTACATGGTGTAACGTAATTACATATGCTACGGCGTGGTCACATGGTCCAGCTCAGCCAATCAGAGCGCGAGAATCGATCAACAAATATGGCGTCACTTCTGGCAATCGAAGACAATTTCATGATGAAATAATTGGTTTTGCAGCAAATTATGGGCAGCAGAGATGATATAAATCTCTTGAACATTGAAAGGCAAGTTTGTTTATTTTCTGGGATTGAGTAGCCGGCGCAGACCGTCTGTGTAGGTGGAGAAAACTGCCAGTTGCTGGTACTTGTGGACGTCTATGTGCTGTCACACAGGCTTTGGACAGACCATTTAAAATGTACAGTAAATGTCTCATCTCATCATCTGTAGCCGCTTTATCCTGTCCTACAGGGTCGCAGGCAAGCTGGAGCCTATCCCAGCTGACTACGGGCGAAAGACGGGGTACACCCTGGACAAGTCGCCAGGTCATCACAGAGCTGACACATACGCTACGTTCACACTGCAAGGCTTAATGCTCAATTCCGATTTTTTTGTGAAATCCGATTTTTTTGTGAGGTCGTTCACATTAACAAATATATGCGACTTGTATGTGATCCTCAGTATGAACGAAAAGCGACCTAAAAGTGTTCCGCATGAGCATTGCAGGATACAAGGACGTCACACGCAGTGAGCATGGCCAGTGTTTACGGAAGTAAAACCGCCCGGTTGCGGTATGACCCATCCAATCTAGCTTGAATAGCTGTATCCCCCCAAATGGAAGTCAACTCCCTAACCTCTGCGTCCTTCCATTGAGAAGATTCAGAACCTTCACAGCCCGAAGCGTCCCTCGCATTGATGTCATGCGCAGGGGCGCAGATACGTTTTTTGAACTGGGGGGGACAAAAAACTGGGGGGGACAAAGCTGCCAGCAAACCAACCCCAACCCCGATATGCCTGTCAAACTTGTTGTGGGTTACCATAGCACCCAAGCTCGAGCTCGCAACCTGTGCAGTCTGCGCAGCTCAACCAACTGAATATCAGTCTTTGTTTTGTTTTATGTGAGTTGTTGCAACTATGTATGTACTGCTGTGCACCTCAATAAACCGAATGGTAATTAGTCTTTTGATTTTTCCGTGAGGTTTGTCTCATGCAAAGAAAGACAGCATAGACGTTTTTTCCTCCCTATAAGTGGGGGGGGACTGAACGAGGTGAATTTAAATCTGGGTGGGACTAGTCCCCCCCTCTATCTGCGCCCGTGATTATGCGCCATGTTGTTGTAACTTTTTTTGAGAGACCCGCCGCCTACTTCAGCGCAGAATAGTGACGTTTGTGGCTTGTTGATGACGTGTAAGTCGGATGAATGCGACCTGGCGGTTCAGACTGAAGTCGCATATGAAAAGAGCGGATAGGAATCGGAATTAGGACCACATATCCAAACGGCCTGGGTCAGATTTGAAAAAATCGGATCTGTGTCGTTCATATTGTCAATAAAAGATCGGATACAGGTCACATATGGGCGAAAAGATCGGATTTGAGTCACTTCAGCCTGCAGTGTGAACGTAGCCATAGACACAGACAACCATTCACACTCACACCTACGGTCAATTTAGAGTCACCAGTTAACCTAACCTGCATGTCTTTGGGGGAAACCGGAGCACCCGGAGGAAACCCACGCGGACATGGGGAGAACATGCAAACTCCGCACAGAAAGGCCCTCGCCAGCCACGGGGCTCGAACCCGGACCTTCTTGCTGTGAGGCGACAGCGCTAACCACTACACCACCGTGCCGCCCTACAGTAAATGTACTGAAAAAAACTTATTTTATTGAAATTATAGAGGGTGTTCTTTGATAAAGGTTTTTCAATATATCCTTTTCTTGGAATGACCCTTTACACCCTTGTCCAAAATGGGAAATGGTCAAAAGAATACCATTTCTCGTGACAGGTCCTCGTTTGTATTGGTCTGTATGGACTTGTCTTCATGAGGGCCTGTTTGTTCAGCATTACTCTTCCTCTGAACTGCTCAGTGAAATGTTTGCAAAAAGTCACTGCTTCATTCGACACGGTTCTTAAGTGGATTAAGTGATTTATGTACAGTGTATTCAGTGCCACAAAATATACATGGACTCAAATTCTCTCCAGGTAACCGACCCTGAATTTTGGCGTGACAACATTTTACATGTGCATGACTCGTAATAAAACCCAGGCAGTCATTTCACTGCTCTGTAAATTGGCATCACTCTTTAATTAACGAGTCTTCAGGTCATAGTTCAGCTGTCGTCAGGCAAAACCACTACACAGACCAGGAGGCTCGGGATAAAACAGGAAAGCACAAAGCTTTGTTTCCTCGCACATCTGCTGAGCACATGGCAGTGCCATGGAAGAGTGAGTGAGCGATTGGCGTGCAGTCGCTGTGTATCTCTGGGACTGATTACAGCTCATGAGGAGCGAGAGATTAAATCAGTCACACACGTGGCCTCTGTCCTGAACAAGTACACACAGATTATACCGTACATTTTTACCAAACATTAATGTCTTGACTTCTTCATATGGTGAGTATTTATGTACTTAAATATTAGATGATAAGTAGCTGTAGGAACAACTGTGACGGAATCTGACATTTCAGAACAAGTGTCAGCTTAAGCTCATTGCACCTCCACTTTGTACTAATGCACTGTATATTCCAAAGTTCATACACAAGTCTCTACTTAAAGTGCCATTCCACCATTGGATGTATTTTTTTGGCATAAAATACAATATATTTTATGACAACATGACTAGACAGAGAAATCTTTTAGCTTCAAAATGATATATCAAACATAATTTTTTGACAACGACAAGTATATTAATTTTGCGACCAAAGTCACCTACCCTTTTAATTTCCGCGCGGTAGTGAAACGTGATGTCATCGGCAGGTTCCCCTTCTTGTGTACCACGTCACGTGTGACGTGGCACAGATTATCAGCAATGGCAGATAGAACGCGATTGTCAGCTTCGGAAAAGAAGCGAAGGAAAATAGCAAGTGATGCCCAAAGGAGACGGTCGATGGTGAATATCGGCACAGCAATCGACAAGTGGAAATCGCGTTCTATCCGCCATTGCTGATAATCTGTGCCACGTCACACGTGGCGTGGTACACAAGAAGGGGAACCTGCCGATGACATCACGTTTCACTACCGCGCGGAAATTAAAAGGGTAGGTGACTTTGGTCGCAAAATTAATATACTTGTCGTTGTCAAAAAATTATGTTTGATATCTCATTTTGAAGCTAAAAGATTTCTCTGTCTAGTCATGTTGTCATAAAATATATTGTATTTTATGCCAAAGAATACATCCAATGGTGGAATGGCACTTTAAGCTCTTAGCTTTTGCTATTATGTGTGAATCTTGAGCTTTATTTTGGCAACCTAATGTTTCATGATGCTAAACATGCTGGCTTTCTACTCTGTTTTTACCCATGATTGACCCTTCTGGCTTCTTCCTAGCCACATATTTCTGGTTTGGGTTACTTTCCTTGAGTCCATTCACTTTGCCTGGCCTTGGCTTCATTTAAACTTGAACAGACAGTCCCACACACAGAAGCCCTAAGCACAAAGACTTTGATCAGTTCTTTCTCCTCTAAGGCCTTTGGATCCTGTTTGATGTTGCCCTCACTGATATGTTTCCCATCAGTGAGCAGGGTTTGCAGTACAGCACATGTGCATCATTTGAAGGGGTGAGGGGGACTCCACGCTGAAGTTGTTAAAAGTAGAAAAGCACTTGTTGGTCTGAAACTGTTCACGGAGTAGGCTGCACAATTAGTCTTTGTTTTCTCAATTGGTGGCTGCACAGTGAAGTTTCTCACTGGTTTTGAGTTCAAAATTGGGACCTTGAGTGAGAACTTTAAATCCTCAGCTGTGACATGCTTGGATTGGAATCTGCCTATTTGCCGAGTCTCTGTAGATAAAAGCATCTGCCAAATTTCGTGGTTACACCATGAGCAAGAAACATCAGTCAGAAGTTAATTAGAAAAATACTATATGTTAAAAAGCCGAAAAAATAAAAACGAGACCGCCTATGACGGCGTAGCTCACTCCGCCACCTTGCGCAATAAATGTTGCAAGCTGTATATAGAAGCTATATACACCCTAGGAATACCTACCTATTTGCCAGAAAGAATCCAAAACGGTGGCCAAGAAAAAGCTATTTTTGTTGAACTGTTCATTAAGGGTAAATTAGTCCATAACTTCATTAATAATTGTAATTAAGCAAATCAGGGTAGAAGTTATATGCACCCTAGGTACCCCTACCTTCATACCAGAAAGGATCAAAATTGGTGAAGAATTGAGTGAGAAGAAGTGATTTGTGTAGAAACTGTTCGTTAGGGCTTAGTTACTCCATATCTTCATTCTTAATTGCAATTATGCAAATTTTGGTAGAGCTATATGCACCCCAGGGAGACCTACCTTCCTGCCAAAAAGAATAAAAATCAGTGAAGAATTGAGAGAGAAAAAGCGATTTTCGTGAAATGTGGATGCCAACGGACAACACATGATAGTATAAGCTCATTGCCTGTTGGCTGGATGAGCTAACAACCACCACCACCACCGTAAAGGCTATTCATGATGCAACATTTCTTTTCAGCCTGATATGATCCCACTGGGCATAGTTGGTGTGAGCTGAGACATCGTTTGTAATTTGGGCTGTCTGCAGATTCCAGTTACAGTATATCTTAGAAACAATACAATTTTCCTGTCTCACTCATTCTCTAATGATAGTCAGAACATGGTTGTAGAGTGATACAAAGGGTAGCATTGTTGCCTCACAACTCCACAGGTGAGCTTGGGTTAATGTTCGTATGAAGATTCATATGGTCTCACCATGTGTTTTGGGGTTTCACTCAGGTCCTTTGGTTTCCTTTCACCTCCTAATAACATGACAGTATGTGCATTGGTGAATTGAAATTGTCTCTAGGTGTGAATGAACGTGTTTATACATGCTGCCCTGGAATAGACTGGTGTCTGATTGGTGCTTCTGGGGTAAGTTCTGGACCTACTGCAACCCTGACTAATATAAAGCAGTTATTGATTATGAAAGAATGATTTCTGAAATTTCAGAACGTCTCATTCATCTCATTATCTCTAGCCGCTTTATCCTGTCCTACAGGGTCGCAGGCAAGCTGGAGCCTATCCCAGCTGACTACGGGCGAAAGGCGGGGTACACCCTGGACAAGTCGCCAGGTCGTCACAGGGCTGACACATAGACACAGACAACCATTCACACTCACATTCACACCTACGGTCAATTTAGAGTCACCAGTTAACCTAACCTGCATGTCTTTGGACTGTGGGGGGAACCGGAGCACCCGGAGGAAACCCACGCAAACACGGGGAGAACATGCAAACTCCGCACAGAAAGGCCCTCGCCGGCCACAGGGCTCGAACCCGGACCTTCTTGCTGTGAGGCGACAGCGCTAACCACTACACCACCGTGCCGCCCCATTTCAGAACGTATGATGGTTATAAAAATATTAACATCAAATCCCACTCACTCAACTCATTCTACTAACATAACTTTGCATTTTCAGTCTAGCAAGAAACACTTGCACTTTATACAGAACTTTTATACTGGTTAAATAACGTCCTCTCAACTAGTCAGTTGATCTTAAGAAATTTCGCTCTTGGAACAAACAGAATGAAGACAAATCCTGATAATCCTTTAAATTACATTATAGGCATTTAGCAGACGCTCTTATCCAGAGCGACGTACGACGTACCCAGAGCAGCCTGGGGAGCAGTTGGGGCTTAGGTGCCTTGCTCAAGGGTACTTCAGCCATTCCTGTGGGTCCAGGGAATTGAACCAGCAACCTTTTGGTCCCAAAGCTGCTTCTCTAAACATTAGGCCATGGCTTCCCCATAAATGCTGAAGGTGGTTGACCATATTTTATCATAAATATTTGCATCACGCCTTACCTTGGATACCTTGGATTGGCTTCGAGCTTGATCACTCATGCCAAGCACATCTCATATCTCCACTGCCAATTCCCAAGGTAGCAGCTGTTAACACTTGCTACCAGCCCACTCCAGCAGCGAGTTCCTATTCACTCCAAGGTACCCGGGTGTAGGTGGAGTGTCGGGGAATGATCTGAGCCACTTATCAAGTTCTGTCTTTAACCTCATCAGGGTAGGGATCAACTTGATGTTTACTGGCACCACATTGTAGAGAGCTGGTGCGACCAATAAGAAAGAGTTGAATATCATTGTGTTGACACTGCTGTACCATGAGTTGCCAAGAGGTCTGATACATGCCATTCCTTTTCTAGCTGATTCATTGAACTGAGTATTGATACAATTAGGGATAAGGTTGTTCTGGATCTTCTAGATCAAGATGATGGCATATCATTCATGGTGCCTTTGTAAGGAATACCGGTTGAAAGCCTTAAGTCTGTTCCAGTAGTTCATAGTTTGAAAACTGTTGGATTTTTATGTAAAGGATCTTTGTATGCTCTCAATCTTGATGAAGACTGAAGATGTGGCGACCAAAGTGGACAGCAATACTCTACTATGGACCTTGTATAAGAGCATCATTGTGTCCTTGTCCCGACATGAGAAGTTTCTCAAGACCCAACTGGCTTTTTTGCTGGTTTCATCTGCCTTAATATTGATATGGGCTCTCCAGCTGAGACTTTGGTCAACATAGGCTCCAAGATCTTTAACATCCTCTCCAGATGTTAAAGTGTAAGGGAGTTTAAGATCTTCATTCTTGCCATGCTGGAGGAGTTGGAACTTGGATGGATTTAGCCCTATGTTATTATCTAGGGACCACTTTACAACAGCTTCAATATCTTCCTGGAGGAGGATGCGATCAAAACAGCTTTGAATGAACTTGTGCAGTTTGGAATAATCGGAGAAGACTTTGATTATACGCTTATGTCATCAAACAATACTAAGGAGCATAACTAGTCTGACAATTCCATGCTCTTGGAAGTAAGTGTAATTTGCGATTGTCAGGCAAACAACAGGTTCAGCTGTCTTTAGTAACTTCTGCTTCACCCTTGCCATCTTTTTCCTTGGTGTGCTCTACAAGCTCTATTGAGATTCTTCAAGAGTTCCACCCGTGGGTGACAACAAGGTTATGGTGAACTTAGAATAAAACCTTAATAGAAGAATCTGACAACCAACACCCAAACCTTTTCGTGGTTTAAAAATTTTTTTTTTTTTAATATCCACTGTAAAGTCCCGGTATCTTCTAGAGTTACTGTAAATGGTGGAGTTTTTCGGGATTTTCGCTACCCTGTGGTTTGAGGGATCTTGTTTTTGCTATGCTCCAGTGTGTGCTTGGATATGCGGTGCTTGAGGTCTGTTTACAGATGGTTTTATTCATGTTGATTTTGGTTTACACCATGTTAAAACAGTTATGTGAACATTTGCAGAGCTTGCACTGTTAAAGGTGCACCACCCCATGTGGTATTGAGACAGACGAGATTGGTGCTTGCAGAACTGATGCGTAAACATTCCTTAGTTTTATTCTACACCAATCATTTGGTCAAATCTTCTAATTGTGGTGAAATAGTTAAGTAGTGAAAATGTATTGTGTTTGATTGAGGTCCCTAAGAAAAAGAATATTTTTCTTCAGTTTCAGCATTTGACTCTGAAAGGTTTCTGGCACCAGAGCCTAAGAGCTTTTTAAACACCAATGCCTCCATGGACTTTACTGGCCTCTGCACTGACCAGCATTAAATTGGTTGTTTGGAAATAACTTGTAACCATTAGAAAGAACCAAAGAATGATCAAACAATACATAAGTACTACTTTGCTCACATCTGAGACTTTCTTTAAGAACATAAATAAGCTGTTGTTTTGACTCGCGTCTTTTGACATTTTTGAAACCACTTCATGGTTTCAACACGTACCATGTGTCCGGTGCAGCCCTCCCTCCCTTCCCTGTATGAAGCTCGCCCTGTGGAACTTGGAGAGAAGTGCACTGGTAAAGATTCAAAAGGAACCACATTAAAAATATAAGGGTATTTTTGTAATTTCCACGAATACCTGCCAAATCCTGAAAGCATACAGAGCACCATAAAAGAATAATTTCCTGTCAAGGAAATGGAGAACTGACCAATGACCCATACTTACCTTTACTAAAGATCTATACATCTAAGCATGATGTGGATTTTGGTTATATGAATTATGTTTATTATTATTCGAGACAGTTAGAGACATTTGTCTTTCTTTCTGTCAGGACAAATGAGCGCCTGGAAGTCTATCTTAAATGCTATATAGTCATCAGGACAATTCTGAATGTCCTTAAGTTTGAAGCCTTGTATAGTTTGCTGTCAGGGTCTGGATTCCCAGTTGTAATGGGTTTTTCAAATATTTGGTCCAGCTTCATTCTTGACATTGATGAAGTTCATCTCTTTGGCTATTTTGGTGGAAAAAAAAACCCCCAAAGAAAACCTAATTCAGATTTTCAACTTGTAGCATATGCTATTGAATAGGCTATGTGGGATGGAGGTCCAAATTTTAGGCGCCGTGGCACTGGGTGCTCTGCCTTCAACAGGAGCCGTTGTGGTCTTAAGAGACCGCCAGTAAACCCATACCAGGAGACCATAAAGCATTTTTCATTTAACATTTTGTGTTGCATTGTAAATGCTGTTACCACCCCACAACCTCCAGAGAACTCCTGTTTTCATGGGTACCATTATACGATGGGAAACGGGCACTCAACCACAGCACGGCTTGTTCTGGATTTGTATTAGTAAGCATACTGTGCTTTACTCCATCTTCTAGTGGAGAAGTAGCATTAGTGTGTCAGTTGGGGTGTAAAAGTGTCAGAGCTCATACACATAAAGAGGACGAGACCATGCCGTGCTTGGCAGCAGTGTAACTGACAGAGAAAGAATGTAATGTGACCTGACCACAGAACTTTGAATTAGTTGGAGTTTATTAAGGCTTTTGCAAGTTATACCAGTAAAAAGGGAATTGCAAAGCAAGCAACAGGGTTTTGGCATCTTTTAGATGAAGAGAGGATAAAGCGAGGCACTGATGCAGAGATGGAGAAAACCAAGTTCAATAAATGACCTAATAATGGATTCAAAGGACAGCGTAGAACAAAAATCTGAACATTAAACGTGGCAAAGCCCAAAAAGAGTCAGCTTTGCTTCATTTTATGACTCTCATAATCATTGGGTCTATATATGCTGTTCGGTTATTTGAACTTGACCAGTTAATTAAATGTCTAGAGGTGTTTTGCCTATTGAATAACGTGCTTTCATCTCAAAGAGCCGTCAGTGTTCTTCAGTAAAGCAGGGCTACCTGAAGCTGGAAATGGAGGCAAAAATATTGTTCCTCAATGAGAACAAATTTTAACAAACAGGCCAGTAACACTAATCTCCGAGTCAGTATTATATTTTAAAATTCAAGTCACTGGAGTACAGAGATGAAAGAACAAAATGGTGTCTAATTGCTTCCTGAGTGCTCAATTTGCCTGGTTTCCTCCTGCACACACAGACGTTACTGAAATAGCAGCGTAGTAGTGTGAAATCTCACAGCAGAACCTGCTAAATTCATCAGCAGTGTATGTAACGGATATAACAATGTATATTTAACAGTTATTCCACGAAATCGAGTCGTACATGAGCTGATAGCTGACGAGGCGCATAGCATAAGCCATGTATGACGAGATTGAGTGGAATAACTGTTTTATTACATCCACATTCACTGGATTTTGAGGAACAGAGCACTTTTGTTTTTATTTTTTGCAAATTTGATAAATAAAAACTTTATACAAAACGTCTGACAAAATTAATTTCTGCTTAGAATGTAAACGAACCGGCAAAATGACAGTAGCAATTTGTGAAAAATGCTACAGTATAATAATAATTCTTGAAAAATAAAAAAAGATACGTTCTTACCGTCAAATACTTGTATTCCATATTTTCTTGCTTTTTTGTATTTTTTTTGGGTTTTCTTCTTCTTCTTTAGGGGTATTTTTGGTGGTTGGCAAACCAACTTAAAGGTGCGTTACCGTCACCAACTGGGCTGGAGTGTGGAACAGGAGATATTGGGGGGCAAACAAACAAACAAACAAACAAAAACATGTTCTTTTAGCCAATTCTGTATCTTTTAAATACTTGATACCAATTTTTGGGGTTTTGTTTCCAAGTAGAGTTTTTATTTCGTCCTCAGTTGGTTCAGCAACACGCTCCACCATTTTGTTTTTCTCTACTCATGGTATATGAGCTGATATCCTAGTAGTAGAGTAGCCAATCAGAGTGCACAATTGCTCATATCCAGTGAATGTGGATAGAATAAAAGTATATAGTCACTGATATTGTGATGATTTTTTTAAATGCATTGTATAGAGTATGGATGTAAACTTGGATGTAAAAGTTTCCTGTTATTACTTTCATCATAACTTTTTGCTGAAAATATTTCTGTTGACAGATTTACTCAGTGTGGATGGGAAAAAAGGTATATACTAACACAACTTCCCTAATCTGCTCTGACAGGCAAAGGATCATAGAGACGGTGTAATGACTGATAATGTGGACATTGATGTACACAGAGAAGGCTTTGGCATTCCAGGGCCCTGAAACCTAAAGACCTAGTTTAGTCCATAGCACTGGAGGACTGCAAGCTTTCTTGATGACTAACAGATTGAACAGCTGATTTCAATGTGTCCCTTATTTTGTTTACATGTGCATCTTAAAGCTTGGAAAAAAAAAAAGAAAATTGAGCTTAGAAAACTGAGTTAATCTGTTAACTCAGAATTGATGCAAGTTACTGAGTCAAGATTACACAAGGAAAGATTCAAGCCTACAATAATAACAGCATCATGGATCTTTTCAGTGACCGATAATAGACCTTTTTGCACATATTTCGTAATATTGGCATAAAGAAGACAGCTCAATGTTCCAGCTTTAGTGATTTTACGCTGAACCAACTACAGCCAGCATGAAGCTGCTCCAGTGTGAGTGAAAGAACTGGAGTGAAATGTAATGAGGAAGAGAGGAGTAGAAAGACTCGTGCAAGCAGCATGTTTGTGTGATCATAAATATGTTGGAGGAGAAAGTGAAGGGAAGTAGGAAGTGATTTGAGGGAGAAAGGCATGCGGGCATTAGACGCCGTAAATGGAGATGTTTGAATTTGTGCTGGTGTCGGAAAGAAGAATGTCAATGTCAAAAACCTCACACCCCTGTTCCACTGTGCAGGCTTTCCCTTTTCCACAGACGTTGATTCCGGCTCTGTTACTACCAGTTGTTCTGGCTCAGAGACTGAACAGCACGGACCCCCTGTTCCACGCTGGGACATTTTATACAGAACGTAAGGCAGAATAAAGGCGCAAGATTGCAGCTGTAAGAAAGGGAGAAAAGTCAATAGAGTGTAGCAAGGTATGGAGGACTTTCATGTCACGTTATCACAACTGCGGATTTGTTTACGTGGCCGTACTACTGGCCAAGCTTTGTGTTGGACAACGACCGGCACAAGTGTACGCAGGTGATTGTAAGCCCAATTCAGTAAACATTTACAGATGAACTTGAAGTTGCATCTAAAAGAACAATGCCAGGACCTGTAGTGCTTTTGGATGTAATAACAGATGTGGAGAGAAGCCTGGTTTAACTTTTCACTGCTTCCCGGCGAACCCAGAAAGATGAGAAAAATGGCGAGCTGCAGTTAAAAGGAAAGACTGGATGCCAACAAAACATTCCCATGTGTGTGGAGAACATTTTATATCAGGTTATTATGAAAGCTCTGTGGGCTTTGGATACAATATATTTTATTAGACCAATATTTGGCTATACTAGCAGCATGTTTTTTTTTATGTACTGATAATGTAGACTCGGCTAAACACCATAAAATATGCTAGATCTAGGCCCTGGCTTGTTAGGCACTGGCTATTAGAAGTCCACGTTTGAGCTTGCTTTTATCATAAGTTATTTTTCTTTATCAGGAATTTCCTATAACATTCTGGCACGAAACCTGCCTCAAAATATTGGCAGGCATCTGTACTTTTGTCTGCCTTTAGCATCTCTGGTGTATTTAGAAGTCCCAAATACTAAATAGTTCAGGGTGTTGTAGTGTCCCAAATCTGGTAGTTGGTTTGCTGTACACTTTTCAAGTGGAGCAAATACATTTGTGGGTAAATTAAGAAGAAGAATCCTTTATTTTTGTCACATGTAAACTCAAGCACAGCAAAATTCTTCCTCTGCATTTAACCCAGTCTGAAGTGAACGAACACACACACACACACACACACACACACACACAGACATTCAGCAGTGTGCAGAATAAATAAATACGTTTGTAGGTAAATTATATGGCTATGTGATGCCTGCATGTTTCAACTTTTGGATGTAACATGATCTGCTGGTATAATCTAAATTTTTAGTCATCTCAGACAGACTATACTGACTGCAGTCGTCTCAATTTTCGTTATTAACTTTTGCGGCTGTTTCTTTGTTTGCCTGGCAATATGGCGGATGCTGCATGAAAAACAAAAATCTATGACATCAGTGAAAGACCTCTATTGTGAGTGTTTTCAGACCGAGTTATTTTGCTAACTCTTCAGTGCCTTTTGGTATTTTGACCTACAACCATACTTGGAGACAGTGGAATTTTCACATGAAAGAGAAGGCATGAGGAAAAGGACAAACATTTACAATACACAATCAACAGACCATCTGAACCAACTTAGCATTTGTCTATACACTCCTGTCTAATGTATGAACCACATTGGCCCTCCATTTATCTCTGGAGTCACAGACTGAGGCAAACCATGCAGAGCTACACACCACTGGCCTTCAGGTCTTACCTTGCTGTTTAGTTTTCAGGCCTCCTCATTTCTTTCCAGTCACTACACTTTGTCTATGATGAATAAGCAAACTGCTTGATTCTTTTTGCACAAATTCATGAAAATAGCTGCTTTGTATTGTGTTCATTGTACTGATATAGAATTAAAAATATAAACAGATTTTTCTTTCAGAGTTTTTGAGTGGAGTAGAGATTTGAGTTTGTTTTTTGTGGAGCAAGTTTGTGAAATTTATTTCTAATTACGTGTATTATTTTGAATAGAAAAGAATAAATGCTTCACGAATACTTAAAAAAAATTGTTTTAGGGAAGCATTATACAAAGCATGGTAATACCTAGTTGAGGCTTAATGGCCATGCTTCAGGAACAAGTCCGAGGATTTGAACTTATATCCTTCTAGTCACTAATACAGATCCTTAACTGTTCAACCTTTACTTAAGGTGATGATACAGGGGGCAACTTTTTGGGCAACGTTGCCAACAATGGGCAACTAGGTGAGACACTGGGCAACTAATTCGGGCAACAGACAATTGGCAATAACCAATCAGATAAGAGCAAATCTGTTGCCAGGGAGATAGACACCGCAAAGATGGGCACTGAAACATTTGCAGCTGTAACTTTTGTCTTGGCTTCAGCCTTTATTTTGCTAAAGTTATTACTTCTGGAACAAAACTGAATAGATACTCTGGTCGAAAGATAATTTGTCATTATTTTAACATTTATAAGTCAAAATAATCACATTATTTTGTTAATCATAAACACTTTTTAAATCTCTTTAAAAATGCTACTAGCCTCCATCACATATGCTAAAAGTAATAACTGACAAATACATCAGAAAAACAATCAATTAATTCTCATCTCAGCACAAAAGACAAAAGGACATGGATCAGGAGATGGCTGCTGAGGAGGAAAAGGGGCTGACAGAGCTCCTGAAACGCTTTCTTTTTCTAGATCCTGAACACACAAGAGCGCTAACGTTATCCCAACATAGCTAGCGATAACTTTCAGCTAACCGTGTTAGCAAAAACCAATGCTAGTTAGCTAAATCCCATTCAATCTCTCTGGAGCAGTGGTTAGCTTACGGCAGTTTACACTTAGCTGAAAAAAATCGATATCTTAATTACAACCTGAGCACATAAAAACAGATGTCTGTTGGTTTTCTAAGCATTTGATGAGGTAAATTCACCACTTTGGGTTTACACATAACTTACCGGCATACAAAGATACAAGTTGTCTCTCTTTTTCTTCGCTCCACTGCCATTGAGACGCCGCCATCTGTGTTGAAAATTTCAGAAGCTCTCAGGTGGTCATGTGATTCACTACTAGCACTCTGATTGGAGGATCTTAAAAAGTTGCCCAAAATGATCAAAATCGTTCAGGTAGAAAAGTGAACGTGTCGAAGTGCAATTGTCCGGTAACTCACTCACTCACTCACTCACTCACTCACTCACTCACTCACTCACTCACGGTGGCCACAGCCAAGCCGCACGCCGGACGCTCCAATCGTGTCGATCCGCCAGGCAGGTTTTAAGCTCGGTCGTGCTGGTGGCACCAACATCCCTCCTTAGTGTGTCCACGAAGGTGGCCGCGGGACGGCCTCTGCCTCTGTGACCATGTGATGGTTCCCACAGTATGAGTTTGGAGGCGGTGATGTCGCTGTGTCGGAAGCAATGCCCGATGAGACCGAGTCGTCGCCATGCCACCTTGTCGGATATTTTTGGGAGGTTGCCGTAGAGTTCTTTGTTGGTGATGTGGTCCTGCCAGCTGATCTTTAGCGCCTTGCGTAGCATTCTGGTGTAGCAGCCATCCAAGGATCTTTCAGAAGTTGACGTGAGTGACCAACACTCAGAACCGTAGAGCAGAACTGACTCCACGGTAGCCACAAAAAGCCTACGCTTGAGGCTCGCAGGTACCCCTGACTTCCACACGTTACTCATTGAATTGAGGGCCTGCCAGGCAAGGGCCTTGCGAACCTTGATATCCTGTTCGCTGGAGTTGACCCATGAACCCAGGTACTTGAAATCCTCCACTACTTTGAGAGCCATCCCTTCACTTGTGAGGATAGGAGACGGAAGGGTTATGTTACGTGTCATTACCTTGGTCTTCCAGTCATTGAGGACTAGCCCTATTCGGCGGCACTCTCTCTCGATGGAGGCTAGAAGATCTTGCGCCTGGGTTGCGCCATTTGATATCAATGCGATGTCATCGGCAAAAGCCAGATCTGTAATGGCAATTGCTTGATGTCTGCTTGAGCGCCTAGGTCTCACTGTGAAGCCCAGTTCTAACTCTCTGTCTTTGATCGCCATTCGAAGAGCATAGTCTAGGACGATGACAAACAAGAAGGGGGCAAAGGTGTCGCCCTGCAAAACGCCAGCGGTAATAGCAAACTCCTCAGTATCTCCATCAAGAATTACGACTTTCGCACGCGTGTTGGAATACATTACTTCGATTGCCCTTAATAGCCTCGGAGGGATACCATACGCCCTTAGGATCCTGATCATCTTTCCTCTATGAATGGAATCAAACGCCTTCTTGAAATCTACGAATGTTAGTACGGCTGGAAGGTTGTTCTTTCGAGTCTCCTCAAGGATTCTCCTCAGTGCCAGGAGTGTCCGGTAACACCGCCCAAAAAGTTGCCCTGTGTATGATCAGCCTTAGTGTTTCACTTTATTTAACATTCGTAATTTTTTTTTTCTCAGTTTCATAGTAAAACAAGTAACTTTTGAACGCGCTGCGTTCCGCATGTGCAAGTTGTGTTGTGAGGTCTGTAACATCTGCACAGAATGGGTATGGGTTTAGGTTTTCCACTTCGCATGTTGAAAAGCAGCTTTCTATAATATTCAGAATGAGCAGAGACCTGCTATAGCGTTTACCGCTGCAAGACGAAACATTATTAGTTACGAACAGGTGTCAGTCCTCTTCGTACAAGCCAAACACCAATCTCTCTTTTTAATCCCTACAAGGCAAACAGCATTATATATTTACAGTTCTTTAGCACCTCGTACTGTAGTTCTGTCAGATTGTTTTCAGAGAGTGCGTATAACTTTAAGGATGGCACACAGGCTTGTACGACCTCTCATGTAAACAGAATTTGTCTCTTCGGTGTTTGTAACAGCACCGTTTGTAAAATAAACTTGTTCGCTGCCAAAAAGTTAACAACGCACAGCAGTCTGTAAATCCTCGTAGACGAGCTACTCTGCCAGCCAGCCGTTCCTACCCCTTTTTTTTATCCACAAATGTATGCCTGACTGCCTTCCTCCAAACATCACATCAGTCACACGGTTACACAGCACCAAAGTGGTTCTCCTGGTGGGAGGTTTTAGGTTCAGCTTCTGCCAGTGGGAATCATGTGAGCCAAAGAGATGTGCTGGAGCTCAGTGTTTGGTTAATGTGAGCTTTGTCAGCTTTCCAGTAGGAGAATTAAATACTGGAGGAGCCACAGTTCTTCACAGTACCTTCCAAGACCAGCTGGTAGTGTGTTTAAAAAAAAAAAAAGACATTCTTTCTGGTGATGCTGCTTTTAATGCCCATGCTCAACCGGCTTACTTCCTGAAAGAGGAAATTTTGACCTGATAACTGCTTTGGAGAAGAAGCGAAAAGTGATTTAATGTCCCGTGGCTAATGTTTAACACCATGAATTAAAGCATGGTTGGTGTGTTTTAAGGAAAGATTTGAAGACTTTGTGGTTTGACAGCTTTATGGACAGGAGAAATAATGTCATTTTATGACACGGTATTGACAAAATACTGTAATTGTGATGTTAAGATAAGTTTTATACAACCTTCGGTGGGGAAATTTACATGTTTCAGCAGCTCACAGATAGAAAAGAGTCAGGAATAGACAGTAACAAAAAATAGAATGCAGTAAAAATATATTTTAAAAAACAATAGGAGAAAAAAGCATATATCTATGCAGAAAAATACAGTAAGGGGAAAAAAAAAAGAAAAACACGAGCCATGTATGTAAAGTACACAACAAAATAAGAATGTATGGAACTTATTAAATATTACCCCTTTCAGTGCCATTTATAGCTATTGTCTCCATGCGTATATACAGTTCTAGGGATAGTATTATCCATTTATGTGATTTTTCATTTTGTAAATTAACCAGTTAAATTCTGTTTTCATTCAGCACCTCATAAATACTTGAAGTTAAAATACTTGAAGAAAATTATGTTGAGGAAGCTGAAGTCTTCGATGATGAATGATGTAAGTGCTTCTCCATGTCCTGTAGTTTGTCTTAGCTGAAAAAGAAAATGGCCACTGGGTTTCGAAGATCTGCCAAGCTCTAAAAAAAAATGGCTGGAAAATAAAATAGTCATGGCTCATGATAAAATGCGAAACCATAAATTACAGAGAACCTTTGTACCTCGTTGAGATTGGTATCTCCAAGTAAAGCTTTGTGTTCCTGTGTAAGGAAAAACGAACCGCCTGCTTTGCATAGAATGTTAGAGTATTGAACTACAAGTGGTCAAATTGTGAAAAAAAAATCATGGGTGATCTGGGTTCGAGTGGGAGGTGGGGAATAGATCAAAGCTGCATAGGAAAAAAACCCCTTCATGAACCATCGCACCCTCTGCAAATTGAGCTCAGTTGGGGGGAAAAACCAAACAACTAACAAAAAACTAACTTTCCTGAAAGTTGTTTGGTTTTTTTTTTCCTGCCATCATAGTCTTTGACTCTCCGTAACCCATAATGCAGTATGAATGTGGTTGGATGAAGGGTCCAGATGGGAGTAATGTAGATTGCAGACTTTGCTTGAATGACTGTATGTAGACTGAGTTTTAGTAAGTTGATTCATACGTAATGTACTGAAGAATGTTTGTTTTGTCCATCATTAATCTTACTGTATACACTCATTCATCGAAGTGTGGAGCACGGTTTCTGAATTTCTTTTTATTCTGAGAGTCTGTTTTTCCTGATGAGGTCATTGAAGTGTCAGATTTAACTAAATAATGTTTGAAGTTAAGCTGTTTCTTCTGTTTACATCTTCGACACCACAATAAATGTACAAAAACCCTACCTATAGATCTTTATTAATCTTGTGTTCGACTTCTCAATGTATTTTTAGCCATAAGTAGCGAATGTTGCCTTGCTGCAGGCATTGGATGTGACAAAAAACAAAACATGAACCATTTACAGTCATGTTATCTTGTGAATTTTTCTTACTTCAATCACAACATAAGATAAGACTAATGGAGTTTAGTAGAATAGATATAGTTACTAAGGGCATCGATCTACCATGCATGCAGACACGGTTTTCCATTTTGAGCAGCTGCCTGAGGTCTGTTCACATCATGTTTATTTATCCAACATTTGCAAAGTGGGGGGAAGGATGAAGGAGTGAGTCTCTTGTTTCTGGCCCTTCAGGGAAAAGGATTGCGTTGTGTAAACCTACCACTTTTAACTCCATTTGCAATCTGATTTAACCCTTTTTACAAACAGTTCTGCACATGCACTAAAGAAAAGTTCAGTTAAGCAAAAGGCACATGAGACATCACACCTCATAAACCGCTACCAAAAAATAACCGCATTGTCAATCTCTAATGACCCGTTCACATCTCCAGTAGGCCCTGTCAAAAAGTCAACGTTAAAAGCCAAGAACAACTTGCGTGTGTGTTACTTTGGCCTCTCACTTCGACTTTTGCTTCACGTTGAGCCAAAAGTATGTAAAATGGTTAGCCATAATGCCTCAACGGTGGACTGGTGGCCTTGACGGTGAAACGTGCATTCCTGTGGATCTTAACAAAAGGACGGAAAACTCCTGCTTGGGTAGTGAAATGTATGGAATGGTCGAGGTTGTAGCCTGTTACATTTTATTTCATTTCAAGGGGAATTTTATTATAAATAAATAACTTAATTGATTGATTGACTGATTGATTGCATAGTTGTAGCAATGTCATCAGTCAAATAAGGCCGGCTAAGTTTAATTTTTCGTTTTTAACCTGTTTAATTTTGCACTTTAGCTAAATTTAAGAAAGGAATTCCATATTTGTAATTTAAAAATGTTATTGTAGCAAAGAATAATCAATAGATTATCCCTAGCGGGTTAATGGTTAAGTTGTTCAGCACTTTTTTTTTTTTTTAATAAATAGTACCTTATTGAAAAAAAAAGTAAAACAAATGCCAAATGATATAACCATTCTCATTTAGAAACCACATTTAAGATGAACAAATTGAATACTTGTAGATTAATTCACATGAATATATGCTTTTTTTCCGCTCTAATTTAAAGTGTTCATTATACACTCTTAGATTTTTATTGAAATAATCACAGATTATTTTCTGTTGGCTAATCCCCCCCCCCCCCCCCCCCCTTTTATTACTGTTCAAACATGTAGTGGTGGTGGTGGTGTGTGAGTGCTCTTCTCTCTTTAGACATTGTGACAGTACAGGAGCATCATGGTCATGGGCAGCCAGTATCTGATTCACTGAATTAATCAGGCTTAGGCTTGGCTCCATATGGCACATAGCTATCCAACAGTGACTAAAATGTGACATTAACTGTGAGAGGAAATTATACTTGGCTACTTAGCTTTTAGACATCTTTAGGCAGACTGACTGACTGTTTTTACCATCGCTGTTGATGAACTTTCTCCTTAAGCTAAGATCTCACATAGCTGCAATCACTTCACCAGTAGAGAATTTTGAGCTTTCTGGGGGTCAATCGGCATGCGTTCCAGGCCCTTACGTCGGAATGCGTGAGAGCTGGGGTTCAGGCTGAGAACCGGAAGGGCATGGCTTCCAGCCCCGGAAAGTTTTGTCGTGTTGAAAATCGCTGTGGGTCAAGCACTGGAGGAATTCATCAGTCACAACCATGAAGGCATCTTTTTGGCATCTGAAACCATCCTTGAGGCATACGTGGGCTACCGAGGGTAGCATTCTGTCACAACCATCAAGCTCAGAATGTTCACAGAACAACATTCTGCAAAGTGAAAAGTTTGCCTAGGGGACGTGGCTTATTTCGTCTTGCCGTGGCTATACCGTACTGCAGCCGTGAAAACTGTACACACTACAGTCATTGGCATAAGGCTATATGTCACTATACGTCAATGCTGCCATTGGTTTTACCACCATCTTCTTCTGTTGCTACCGTGGCTTCATTTGCATATTTACTCCACCTGAATTTATGTGATGGATCACCTCCAAAATCTGCCAGAATGGCCACGGTAGATCCCAGCCACGGTTCTCATGGATTGACCGGCTATGTGCAACCTTAGCTTTACCAACATGATCTTTACAGAAAGTAAATATATATCACCATGTGTATACACCATATGGCCAAAAGTTTGAGAACCCCAGACCATCTCACCCATGTGTACTTTTTTTGATCATCCCAATCCATATTTAATCCGCTCTTTTCTACTATAATAATCACCATACATCTAGAAAGGTGCCCCCCAAAATTTTGGAGCTTGGCTGTGGGGAATGGATTTGCCCATTCAACCACAAGAGCATTCATGAAGTCGGACACTGATGTCAGCTGAGGAGGCCTGGGGTGCACTTGGTGTTCCAGTTCATCCCAAAGGTGTTCAGTTGGGTTGCGATCAGACCTCTGTGCAGGCCACTTGACTTCTTTGACTGCAACCAAGGCCAACTATCTTCATTGACTCTGCTATGTGCTCAGGGGCATTGTCATGCTGAAATATTGTGCTAGACTGATTAGTTCCAAGGAAGGGAAACTGTCATGCTATAGCATACACATTCTATACAATTGTATGCTTCCAGCTTTGTGGCAACAGTTTGAGGAAGAACCACATTTGGGTGTGATGGTCAGGTCAGGTTTCCATATACTTTTGGCCATATAGTGTGTTATCATGCTATAATCTCACAGCAGTGGTGGTCAGAGCTGGTCTAAACTGCTTCCCTGTGTAATAGATCTTAGCCTGAAGGGCGAGGATAGGTTTTTTTTTTTTCCTTTACAGTCTTCCAATGTGACCTTATATGGGCAGAAGAAGACTTTGAGACCAGAAAGACCAGAGTCATTCAAGCTACTGTATCATTCCTATGGGATGCTATTATATATGTATGTGTAAATCTATTAAATATTAGGGGTAGTATGGAAAATTTACAGTCAAATGCAACAGAAACACTCCAACATTTCAGCTGCATGAGCAAATCCCCAACTGCATGAATCTTTGATCTACTGGCTGAATTTAATTCTGGATTTGTTAAAATTAGATTTCTTGCTTGGCCATGAACGACTTCTAGTTAACTTTGTGATTGTCCATGCATGCAGTAATGCTGCGTCTTGGTGGATTTTTAATCCAGTTATAAAATACCTCATGGTCATTTTCAAAAGCAGGAAGACAGTTTGGGCAATGGAGTCTTTGATCTTGTGCTTTTCTGCCTCGCAGATAACCCAGGCATGCCACGACTGTAATCTCTGGCATGTACTCATAGTCCCTCGCTCTTTGAAGCCCTAGAACTGAAATGATGATAAACTGCAAATACATATCAAGTGAGTAGTTGGGGAAAATGTTTCCTTTTGGTGATACATTTTAAACTTATCACCCCATCATAAGTCATGATGCTTGAACATGTTTTCTGAAAAGCTGTGGGACTCGAACATAAATCTTCAGTGTTTGATTGATTAATGATAATGACCATAATCTGAGCAAATGACTGTAAAACTGTTTATCCTGGCATTGTGAAAATAGGCATTTGCTATTCATCTAACCACCTGTGCATATCATTTAGAGTAATCTTTACTTCCTGGAAACTGTATCTTTGTACTTAGGTTGTCCATCAGGCTATAATACACAACATTTTAAGCTTTGTCACAAAATGGCTGCATCTGCAAAACATACTAGCGAAGACCATCATGAACAAGCCAAGTTCTGCTCAAGCTAAGAAATACTGGCATGCACCGACAAAAATGAGTCTTCCATGTGCAACATAAACAACCAATTTTGGGATTTGTGGAAGTGTAAATACATGTACAATTAAATGGTTCCTGTTGTCTTGTGTATTAGCTCATTAAGAGCATGCAGGGATTTGATGGGAATCCCATTTGCTAAGCTGTGGGATCCTAATCTGTGTTGAAGCGTCTGGCTCTGCTGTGGTGCTCCAAACCAAATGGGGAAACGTATTCAGGTGCTTATCCTTATGAAAAGTTCAGAAGTGAAGGACACTTAACTTTTTCTCGTTTGCATAGCCCTGCCTGGAAAGAGTTCATGCTGTTTGTGTACTTGGTTATTTGTTAGCTGACGGTGGTGCTATGTTCTGTAATTTGGATCATATTTGAGATAAATCAGATGCTACCTTTTAACTTGGATCAAAATGGCGATAAACTAAGAGATAAGAGGAATCGGAGGAATGGCCTACAAATAGATTAATAATTATCTAGAAAACAGAAAATAGTGCATACAATTAAATAATGTGAAATCAGATTTTATGAATATAACTTGTGGAGTGTGGCGGCACGGTGGTGTAGTGGTTAGCACTGTTGCCTCACAGCAAGAAGGTCCTGGGTTCGAGCCCAGCGGCCGGCGAGGGCCTTTCTGTGTGGAGTTTGCATGTTCTCCCCGTGTCCGCGTGGGTTTCCTCCGGGTGCTCCGGTTTCCCCCACAGTCCAAAGACATGCAGGTTAGGTTAATTGGTGGCTCTAAATTGACCGTGAGTGTGAATGGTTGTTTGTCTCTGTGTCAGCCCTGCAATAACCTGGTGACTTGTCCAGGGTGTACCCTGCCTCTCACCCATAGCCCATGTTTACATTAGACCGTATCAGCAGATCATCAGATTAACGTTTTTAAAACGATTGGTGTGCACACAGCAACACCAATACACGATTTGCGTGCACACAGCAATGCCAATACACGGATACGCTCGGCTCCGCAGGCATCCTGCGCTCCAAATCACTCCGCCCTGAACAGCGAGTGCCCTCTGGAGGGTGCGCACTCCGGCCTTGGGCAGCTCACAGAGCACGCGAGTGAAGTGAACAAGCTGTGATTCGGGACTGAGCTGCTGTGTGTGTGATCCCAGCGCATATCACTTACCACTTGCAAGTGGAAGGATGGCAAGCCTAAAGACAATCATAACCACACAATGGGCAGTATTTGCATCAGTATTTGCAGTATTTTCATACTTTTATACTCTTTAATGAAAGGTGATACAAGGCGGAAGTCCGCGCCGTTTTTCAGCAGTCGCGTCACATGACCAACGCCAGCGAATCAGGAAGGTGGATGTCACAGTGACGTTGTCCAATGAGACGCCAGCTAGAGCTCAGCACAGCGTATCCGCGTATTCTGAATGTTTATACAGCACCGGAGCTGACACGATCTAGATTGAATACGTGGACGCTGGCGGATTCCCGTTTCCCGCCGTTTCCAGGCGGTTTAATGTAAACGGACAGTGCATCCGCGAAGAAAACAAGACAGATACGGTCTAATGTAAACGTAGCCATAATAGTCAGCTGGGATAGGCTCCAGCTTGCCTGCGACCTTGTAGAACAGGATAAGTGGCTAGAGATAATGGATGGATGGATGAAACTTGTGGAGTGCCTCAAGGTTCAGTCTTGGGACCCAAGTTATTTATATTATATATAAATTATATTATGAACATATCAAGGGTTTTAAATTTTGTTTTGTTTGCTGATAACACAAACTTATTTTGTTCTGGGAAAGACTTGGAGAAACTACTGAAAACAGTACAACAGGAATTACTAACTTTGAAAAGATGGTTTGATATTAATAAGTTATCACTAAATCTAAATAAAACAAAATTTATAATTTTTGGAAATTTTAAAACTTACTGTCCAGTACGTATTTTAATAGAAAATATAGAAATAGAACGTATATATGATAACAAATTCCTAGGTGTACTTACTGATCACCAGCTCTGCTGGAAGGCACATGTTAAACATGTAAAAACAAAAATGTCCAAGTCTATTGCAATACTTTATAAAACTAAACACATTCTAAGCCAAAAATCATTGCACTTATTTTATAATTCTCTGCTGGTTCCATACATAACTTATTGTGTGGAGGTCTGGGGAAATGCATGTAAAACAACCACAAACCCGATCTTCATATTGCAGAAAAGAGCTATTAGGATCATACACAAAGTATGTTATCGTGAACCAACCAATCAACTGTTTATAAACTTGAATGCCCTTAAAAATCGTGATTTTGTGGATTACAAAATTGCTCAATTTATGTTTAAAATCAAAAACAAAACTATCCCTGACTGTATTCAGAGGTTCTTTCAAATCAGAGAGAGTCATTATGAATTGAGAGGAACTCATATGTTTGTTAAAACAAAGTTCAGAACAAATGTGAAACAGAGGTGTATACTGTATCTATAACAGGAGTTAATTTATGGAATGGTCTTGAAAATGAAATTAAACTGTGTAACACACTTAAAGGCTTTAAAAAAGCATACAAACATAAGACTATCAGTAAATACAAAACCAAGACATGAAGTATGTTTGGAAAAAAAAAATGGTTTGATTTAAATTTGATCCAGCTACTTGATATGCAAAACTACAGAATACAAAAACGTCAAAATTAATATGTGTGTTTTGGTGTTCATTTGAAATTGAAAGCTGTGGGGGCATCGTGGCTCGGGTGGATGGGGCGCCATACCATGAATCCGGGGACGATTCCGACCCGGGGTCATTTCCCGATCCCTCCCTGTCTCTCTCTCCCGCTCATTTCCTGTCTCTACACTGTCCTATCCAATAAAGGTGAAAAAGCCCCCAAAAAATCTTTAAAAAAGAAATTGAAAGCTGTAAAATTGTATCGAACAAAATGTAACAGATACCATTGTTACTATTATAATTTTATTTAGTCTTTTTTCCCTTTTTGTTTCTTTCCTTAATTCCTCATCTCATCTCATTATCTCTAGCCGCTTTATCCTGTTCTACAGGGTCGCAGGCAAGCTGGAGCCTATCCCAGCTGACTACGGGCGAAAGGCGGGATACACCCTGGACAAGTCGCCAGGTCATCACAGGGCTGACACATAGACACAGACAACCATTTACACTCACATTCACACCTACGGTCAATTTAGAGTCACCAGTTAACCTAACCTGCATGTCTTTGGACTGTGGGGGAAACCGGAGCACCCGGAGGAAACCCACGCGGACACGGGGAGAACACGCAAACTCCACACAGAAAGGCCCTCGCCGGCCACGGGGCTCGAACCCGGCCCTTCTTGCTGTGAGGCGACAGCGCTAACCACTACACCACCGTGCCGCCCTCCTTAATTCCTTTGGCATAAAAAAAAAGAAAAAGACAGTCTTTAAATTATGAAATGTGATAAGGGTAGACGCAATAAGCTTTTGCTTCAGTCTAATCCTTTTCGGTCTTTCTTGCTGATATGTATGTAACCAGTGTGTATGTTATTGAAAGTTGAAATGACCAAAATAAATAATTAAATCTAATCTAAAAATCTAAAAATAAGGACACCAGATTTGAACCTCGATTGCTACAAAGTTCCAAAAGCGATGCTACTACTACCGTATTTGAATTGAATTGAAAGACTTTCATGAAACTGTGGTGGAGAACTCGAACACATCAGACAGCACTAGTAGGTAGCTTTCGAGCCTCAGACGAACGTATATAGATGAATTGAAAAAAGCAAGTTTTAGTATCTAGTGACGTTCTCAGCCCCCCCCCCCCCACACACACAATTTTTTGTTCAAAACCAAAAATACCCTTACTGGCCACTTTATTAGGAACACATGTACACCTGCATGTTCATGGAATTTATCCTATTAGCTCAATCAGCCAATCATATGACAGCAGCACAGCGCAAAACAAAAAAATCATGCAAATTCAGATGAAGAGCTTAATTCATTCATTCATTCATCCATTCATTCATCAACAGACCCTGCTGGTCCAATTACAGTGATTGATAACATTAAAACCAAACAGTAAAAAGTAACAGATGTAAAACAGTAAACTGTAAAATACATAATATAAAGCAATTTATGAAACCAAACAATTATACATGACTTAAAACATGTGAAAATATACCAAATAAAATTAAACCATGTATATAGTGATCTCATCTCATCTCATTATCTGTAGCCACTTTATCCTGTTCTTCAGGGTCGCAGGCAAGCTGGAGCCTATCCCAGCTGACTACGGGTGAAAGGCGGGGTACACCCTGGACAAGTCGCCAGGTCATCACAGGGCTGACACATAGACACAGACAACCATTCACACTCACATTCACACCTACGGTCAATTTAGAGTCACCAGTTAACCTAACCTGCATGTCTTTGGACTGTGGGGGAAACCGGAGCACCCGGAGGAAACCCACGCGGACACGGGGAGAACATGCAAACTCCGCACAGAAAGGCCCTCGCCGGCCACGGGGCTCGAACCCGGACCTTCTTGCTGTGAGGCGACAGCGCTAACCACTACACCACCGTGCCGCCTGTATATAGTGATTTCAGGTAAGTGTATATTGTAAAAATACTTGTCCATATCAGACTAAAAACAAACTTTCATTAAAATAAAATTTTTACATTTCGTCTTAAAACAAGTCAAAGAAGTAAATAAATCAATGTCATTATATTTCTGGAGATAGTTAAAATTTATCTGTGTCTTAACCAATATATGATTGCTTCTAATATTTGTCTGGCCAAGAGCTGGATGAAGAAGCTCCATGTGGTGCGACTGTCTAGATGGTGCATACAGCAAGATCTCTGATGGCAGATATTCGGTTAATAGCAGATCGCTTCAGTTAATGTTCACATCAGACATCAGAATGAGGAAATAATGTGAACTCCGTGGCTTTGACCCAGTGTTGTAGTCGAGTCACTAAACTTCGAGTCCGAGTCCAGTCTCAAGTCCCCAGTGTTCAAGTCCGAGTTGTTAAAGAAAATTTCAAGTCTGAGTCAAGTCCACTATTGATCTGAGTCGAGTCCGAGAACAAGACTCCAACTGCACCATTTGACGGTGGCTGTTGCTGCCTTTATGTGAAAGCGTCTCTGCTGCTGTGTTGGACTAATGTTACTGCTCGACTGCTCCATTTTAGTTAATATACTACAGATAAAAAGCTTGTTCATCGCTCAGCAAGCCCCGCCCACTATCAACAGGGCAAATAACTTGAGAGAGAGTTAACACTAGCTAGTTCATCGGTCAGTAAGCAAGCCCAGCTATCAACAGAGCAATGAACATAGTGTGTCACTTTCTTCTCTGGGTGGAGTCTTACCAAATGATGACTGAAGTTCGAGGTTGTCCATGTCGTCTCCTTGATAGTTCTTCTACATATGGAACACACAGCAGTGCATTTTTTCCCACTGCACGAGAAGTCTGTATAAGCAAAGCGGACAATCCTAGGGGCTTCTCTCCAGGCATTTTAGCGCCATTAATGTTGGTTTGTTCCTTAACATGACGTGTGAATGTGCATTCTCTTGCACAAAATTAGTATAAAAATTAATGTAGATATAAATATCTTACACCAAATTATTATGACGTTACAAAAAATAAAGAAAAAATCCAAGTCTTTGTCTCCAGTTTACGCATCCGAAAGCAGTTAATGCACGAGTCTGAGTCCAAGTCATCAGTACTCAAGTCCAAGTCAAGTCACGAGTCCTTAAAATTAGGGCACGAGTCGGACTCAAGTCCGAGCCCTGGACTCGAGTACTACAAGCCTGCTTTGACCATGGCATGGGTGTTGGTGCCAGATGGGCTGGTTGGAGTATTTCAGAAACTGCTGATCTCCTGGGATTTTCATGCACAGCGGTCTCTAGAATTTACACAGTGTGGGGGAGAAAAAAAATCCAGTGAGTGACAGTTTTGTGGAAGGAAATGCCTTGTTAATGAGAGACGTCAGAGGAGAATGGCTAGACTGGTTTGACCTGAACAAGAAGCCTATGGTAACTCGACCACTCTTTACAACCTTGGTGAACAGAAAAGCATCTCAAAATTAACCTTGAGGTGACTAAGCAGCAGCAGAAGACCACATCGGGTTCCTCTCCTGTCAGCCAAGAATAGCAAAAGGAGTAGGAAAGTTGAAGTTTGGACAAATATTGACTTGTCTTTTTCCAATTAGCGTTGCCAGGGGTTGACGCATGGACATGTCGGCATGTGTTTTGTGAAAAGTTCAACACTGGTGAACTTATTTATTTTAATGGATGACGGTTTAATTTTCTTTCATCAGCATATGTTGGTGCATGCTGGACTTCAGTGAATTGTTCTCCTGAATGAATGGTGTTGGTGCTTTTTTTTTTTTTGATGGATACCAATAAATTCTTGAACACGGTTTAATTGCTGGGTATGACACACGAGGGAAAAATGTGGCTGGTGTGTAGTCCGAAACATAATAAGCCAATTAGTTGAAATTACTTGAGTGGTTCTTATTAATCCTTTACTTCAGCAGTGGTAGGTGAGAGTTGGCTTGTGCGTAAAGGATTTTCCTCTTATTTACTGAGGAAGTAAGTGTGCATGTGTGTGTGTGTGTGTGTGTGTGTGTGTGTGTGCGTGTGCTGCAGTTGACTTACATTCAGTACTTTTGACATAAAATGTTCAGAACCATGAAACCCTAATAATTCTTTGGGGTAGGAATTACTGGCCTCTGTTTTTCTTTGTGCTCAAAGAGTGATATGTGAGATGATTTATGCCATGACTCTGAGCAGCATGTGGTTGAATCTATAGCTGTGCTGGCACGGCATGCAGCCAGCCTAATTACAGTATAAGGTATAGGGGGCTGGCAGCACACATGTACCTGATATTGCACTGCAACCTCCATTTTGTTCACTTTTATATTTAGCGGCCTTGTTATGACTACCAGAATTCCTGTCGATAAACACAGAGCTTGGCAAGTTGTACGGAGTGCAGTTTATGTCTGTGGAGAGAGCTTGAAGAGCTGTTATTATCCCATCATTTGTGCAGAGGATCTGAGGAGTAGAGCTAGAGTTCTGCCATGTAATTACATTCTGGTTATAAAAAAAAAAAGCAAAGCATGCAGCTTTAGTAGAATCAGACCATCTCTCTCTCTCGTTCTGTCAAGTCTCTCTTTCCTTCTCCTTTGTATGTGTATTCCATGCTGTATTTTTAGCAAGTTGGCCAATGTTACATGTTGTACACTTCCGGACCTCCTTCAGTGACAAGAGTTCAACTACTACTCTGCCCCGTCACTGCTTCTCTTTGAGGGTTTTTCTGGTTACACGTGCAACAGAGACGTCACTGTTAAAATGACATCAGTTTTGCTCCTCGCTGTTACCGCATTAGAGATCCCAGTAGAGTAGCAGTGAATGAGATTCCTGTCAGAATTGTAAAAACCTTCTTACAAGTCCGACATTTAAAACAGGGTTTTAGTTTATTGTTGTTGAGAACCTTGAGTTATGCTAACATAAACGGTTTTCCTGAGGGTCCTGTTTTACGTGGTCTTAACCTGAAGGCTGTTGCGAGCATTGCAGAACTCCAACAGTTCAAGAACAAGGACGAAAAAGCACTAAAACCTATAAACTCATAAAAAACAAAAGGTCTAAAACACAAATTATTTCTTGTCACTGTCCATTGTGGGGGAGATTTCCAAACACGTGGCCAAATTGAATCTTTTTACAAAAACTGGGCTACAGAAGAAGACGTTGCAGAAGGTGTATGGGGTAGACTTTGGTCTGGCAATAGCAAGGTCGACAACAACAACAGCAGCAAAATAATATTAACCACATTCAATCTATGCTCATGTACAGTACCAGTTAGAAGTTTGGACACACCTTCGAATTCAATGTTTTTCTTTATTTTTGTTAATTAAAAGTCACTTCTTGTATTAAAGTAATGATGGATGTCGTTTCTCTTTATTTAGTTGAGCGGTTCTTGACAATATGGATTACTACAGTTGTGGAATAGAGCTATTTACTGTATGTTTATTATTTATTGTTTACTGTTTGATCTCAATTGCATTCAGAAGGCAAGAAATTGCACTAATTAACGTTTGACGAGGCACCTGTTGAAAATTGAAATTGAAAAGCATTCCAGGTGACTATCTCATGAAGCTGGTTAAGATAATGGCAATAGTGTGCAGAGTGTCATCGAGGTAAACGGTGGCTACTTTGAAGAATCTAAAATATGAAACACTTTTTTGTTTGCCATGTAATTCCATACATGTTCCATACGTCATTTCATAGTTTTGATGTCTTCAGTATTGTTCTACCAGTCAAAATACATAAAAACCTATGAATGAGTAGGGGTGTACAAACTTTTGACTGGTATGTGAGTTTGGTGGGTGAATTTGAAATCCGATCAATCATGTAGGAGGAGTAGCGATTTTTGTGAAATTGCATATGACCCCTGTGTAGCCTCATCCATGGCAGGTGGCGCCACCTGGTGAACAAGTCTTGTTGAAATATGTCTTTAGAGTCTTCTGGGTGAGTTTCAGTGAAAACATCCTAGCAGTTTACAAAGAGTAGTGTTTGGTGTGACGAGTCACCTAAAAATTTCAGACGCCCATAAAATCGTAAATATGACAGGTGGTGCCACCATCTTGACAACTTTTATACAGACCAACATGGGGAACATTCCATATGAGTTTGATCAAAATCTGATCACTCCTATAGGAGGAGTAGCGATTTTCGTGAAATTGCACATGACCCCTGTGTAGCCTCATCCATGGCAAGTGGCACCACCTGGTGAACAAGTCTTGTTGGAATATGTCTTTAGAATCTTCTGGGTGAGTTTCAGTGAAAACGTCCCAGCAGTTTACGAAGAGTAGCATTTAAGGTGACGAGTCTCATACAAATTTCAGACACCCATAAAATCATAAATATGACAGGTGGCACCACCATCTTGACAACTTTTATGCACACCCACCTGGGGAACATTGTATGTAAGTTTGATCGAAATACAATCAATCCTGTAGGAGGAGTAACAATTTTTGTAAATTGTGGACGGACGACGCGTAATCGCCTAAACTCATCTGGTCCAGCCTGCGGCCGGATGAGCTAAAAACTGATGAATGAGTAGGTGTGTTCAGACTTTTGACTAGCACTGTATGTGAAGCCCTACCTTCCAGATGTGGTGTGGTGGCTGATTTGCTGGCTAGCTATTTAACTTTGCATTTAATTTTACTTGCCTGAATCCCATGAATTGTTTGGTATAACTAGGAAGAGCCTGGGTTTGAAAGTTCTCAGCAATGATCTAGGTCCCCAAAACATGTAAACTTGCAGTGCCCGGGCCTGGGAATAACGTTAATGATCCTATTACCTTTCTGGAAAAATGTAGCAAATTCAGCTAATTTGAATTCAAACTGTATGCCCTTCACAGTCAGCATGATTCACCCATCTTGGAAATCAGCTCACAGATTTCCTCTTCCTTTATTTCTTTTGGCCTCATTACACTTTTTTTTGCAGCAGAACATGTTCTTCCAAATGCTTTCTTATGACCGGTCCTCATCCTCCATCAAAGAATCTCGAACGCCAGGGGCGGTTTTAGGAAATCTGAGGCTCTGGGCAAAGGACAATTTGGAGGCCCCCCTCAACCCCATTGGGTGGGAAAGCAAAGTTCTTAATTTGCACTGGACCTTTTTTAACTATTTCAATTCTCTCTGTGTCTGTTAACTTTGCTGGCCATAAGGCTGGATCTTCACTGATAGTGACTATGGGGCTTTCACTTCTGCTAATCACATTAATGTTTTCAGCTTCACTCACCGATTCTGTGGCCGTGTCATCAGTGGATTGATTGCCTGCTTCTTCTTCTGGCTCATGCTCGTTGCGAGACAAGTTAATTTGTGATGCTGGTGGTATAATATCGATATCTCTATGACTACCACTGCAGCTAGCATTGCTGTTGGCAAAACCCAGCTCATTAGATGTGCTGGCCCTGGGTTCTTCTTCGGTGGAAGAACTTGTGTGGAAGAAGGTTGTTAATTTCGGTAGCTTTTCAACAAACTGTTCGCTATCCTTTTTCCTCTTCCTTTTCTCACTGCCACTTAGAAATCGTTTCATTCTGATTTTACTTTAACAAAAAATTTTACGAGGGCTCTGCAGCTAGAGCTAGATGGTGCTGGTGCATGTATTCAGCCCGCTCGCGTCGTTGCCTAGGTTACTTCAGACACTACGGCTCTGAGAAAGAGCGAAGCCACATAGCTGTGCGTGACATCACGTCACATACTGATGGTTTTGCTTGTGAATCTAGCTGTAGGATTACACGTGAATCATGCTTTATTGCTTTTATTATTTTCGTAGCAATGTGGTTCATGTCGAGTGGAAAATATGTATAATCACAATGAATTATTACATAGTAAATGATGATGTATAGCATGCAGGAAAACAGGAATACCGTAACACGACGACGAGGCCCCTGATTGGACGAGGCTCAGGGCAATTGCCCGACTTTGCCCAATGGAAAGACCGCCTATGTTGAACGCTAAACTTTATCTCGAGTCTTGGTTTCCCGCTGCTGTTTGGTTTGTTCAGACTTATGATGTGCTCCTTGATGTGGTGGATAATTGCTGTACAGTGATGTTTCCTGTAATTCCAGCATCTATCAATATTAGTAAGTAATAAGCAAGGCTTCGTTAGAGAACATGGTTTTTCCAGGTGTCTACTTTTGCTGTCTGGCATGTTTTGCTGTATCACATTAAAACATTAGGAAATGTTTCCAGCTCAGGGTAAGAGTTTGGCTTTTCCTACAGGTGATGGATATACTATAGTTATTACACGGTGATGAAAATGCCTGTGAGCCTCATTGGTGCCCTCTTGTATGAACAATAGAGGTTTTGTGGCGATACAATTTCTTCTTCGAGCCAAAACCTACAGCTATGTACTTGAGCCTTGTTGCCTCTGCCTCTTGGGGATGCACACTGGTATTATGTCAACAGAGTGTCACAAGAATAACAGACTTTAAAGGCTGGCATGAAATTACATCACCTCAGTCATTACAAGGTTCTTATATGGTGGCAAATTAAGTGTGTAATTCAAACCGTAGGAAATAAAGTGAGAGGCCAGGAGTTCAGTGTGACATTGCGCTCTTGGTGAAAGGCCATTTCCAATTAGTAGGCTGGTTTAATGCCAAGCTCTAAAAGGCCACAGAGGATGTAGTCATTAGATATATTTTTTTTCTGCAGTGTTTACCAAATAAAAATGGCTTCGAATGGAACGGTGATGACTTGTAATGCACCACTAGTGTGCTATACTGATGTACTACTGTGCAACTGACTCACAGCCATCTAAACATGGCATCCTCCCTAACATACAGTAAAACCTCAAGGCTGGTCTTCGAGAGCTGAAAGCACATGAGTCGATTTCACTGAAGAGGTCATGAGAGACTCCTTGACTGGGTTCTTATTTCTTTTTGGCCTGACTTACAAACCTGAAAGGAAATGGACTCTGGTGTTCAGGTACTTCCCAGCGTTCCTCTTCCAGGTCGTAGAATATGTGGGCCAGCGGATATCAGGCACCTCCAGGAGCTGTTTTTCATGAATGTCACTCTGGGCTAAGAGTATCTACAGACATACTACACCTTGGAGGGTTCCTTCTATCCTCCAAACGTGCTTCATTTGAGTTTATGCCTGGTTCTAGGTTATCCATACCAGTGCATGTTTCATCCCTTTGGCGTTTGGCAAGGAGAATAGTTCTTGGCAAAGTTTGCAAGAGCTCAAAGCTAATCCATCTGCAGGAGACAGAAAAAGAAGACAGTTTTGGAAATTGGCTCAACAGGAAGCTACCACTGCTCTGCACGACTTATTATTTTTATGCACTTTTTTCAGAAAACAGCCAGCCACCCTAAAGTGACTGCCCTTTACTTCACGTTTCCCTCGTTTTATTTTATGACTCTGGCACCTATCTCATGAAAGAACGACCCTCTGGAGGGCAAAATAGAGTGTTAACAAGCTCCTGCATTTTCAACCTGGCCAAGAGTGCACCTCTGCCTTCCCTTTCCTCATCCTGGAGCCTGGCCATTCCCAAGAGGGAGTTTGGGAAAGGGGGGTGGGGGGCTGTTCAGCCTCCATGCTGTTTGCCGTCACCTCTTTACGAGTGCTCGAGAGTGGCCTGCCGGCCGATGGTTGCCAGGCACAGTGTACACTGAAAAAGGAGAATGGGCTGTGAAAGGCGACGATTCAGGGCCCCGAGCATTCGCAGGCTTGCTGAGCCAAAATAATCAGATCAGCCTCTTGACCGAGGCTTCCACACTAGCCCTTTTGTTTTTTTGTCCGCCCTCCTTTCTGTGATATAGGCACCCCATGCTCAGGTCTGCTTTTATAGAGGTGGAGGGAAATGGTGAAAGTCACCTTTGCTATTATTGCTGATTTATAGGCGTTTGGCTTGATTTATAGGCATTTGTTTTTAAGTAAACTTATGCTTTTGGGCTAAATGAATGATTAGTACAAGGAAAGTTGAATATTGCCTTTGCAAGTAATGCATAAGACCATGTAGAGTTCTGTTTAGTCTTAGCTTCAGACGCGGACCGTCTGATACCATCTGTACACTTTGTTGGCCCCAAGTTTCAAAATCATAAAGCTTGCATTCTGAATGTCTTGTATATGATATTAGCACCCCTTGTAAATCTCAGTAAAAAGGGGTTAGAAAAAAATCCATCTTTTGGCAAAGTCGCTTCATCTCACACTGAAAAAAGGAGAAAAATCCAACCTTTAATTGAAATAAATTTATTCTGAGGAAAAACAAATCCCTCATCAAGAAATAATTTTCAACAAAAGCACATGTGCCACTATTATTTACACCCCTGCGTTTAATACTTTGTACAGCCTCCCTTTGCCAGTAAAACAGCACTGAGTCTTCTCCGATAACATTTTATAAGGTTGGGGATACAGAGCAGGGCATCTGAGAACATTCCTCTTTACACAATCTCTCCAGATCATCCAGGGTCCTCGTCCGTCTCTTGCGCTCTCTCATCTTCAGCTCAGCCCACAGGTTTTCACTGGGGTTCAGGTCCGGGGACTGAGATGGCCAGGGCAGAAGCTTGATTCTGTGGTCAGATAACCATTTTTGTTTTGATTTGGACGTACATTTCAGTTCATTGTCCTGCTGGAAGATCCGATGATGAACCAGTTTGAGTCGTAGAACATTAGTCCATGATGCCACATGCCCGAACAAGGTTTTTAGGGCTTTTGTGGAAAAACAGCCCCAGAACACCACAGAACTTCCACCATATTTTACAGTTGGGATAGGGTTCTTTTCATCAGGTTCTCTTCTTTTTTTACGCCAAAACTACCTTGAGTGTTTATTGTCAAAAAGCTCCATTTTTGTTTCATCAGACCATAGAACACAGTTCCAGTGAAAGCTGTAGTAGCATTTCATAAACTTCAGGTGCATATGTTTGTGGTTAACTGACAGAAAAGGCTTTTTCCTGGCACCTTCCAAATAATCTGTTGGCCTGGAGGTGGCATTGGAGACTTGAAAACCCCAAGATTTTACTTTTTCTTGTAACTCGCCAACACTGATCCTTGGGGATTTTCTGCCTCTATTACCATTCTCTTCACTGTACATGGGGGCAAAATAAACTTGGGTCCTCTCCCAGGAGTTTGTAAGAGTTCCAGTTGGTGTCCACTTTATTATTGCCCTAACAGTAGAAATAAAAATTTCAGGTGAATAGCTTTTTTTTTTATAACCATTTCTTGACTTATGAAGGTCAACACACTTCTCCCTTGTTTGGTTTGTCTGTTCTCTTATCTTTCCCGTGTTGATGGATAACATATCCTGTGTCCGAAATCGCTCCCTACTCACGATATAAGGCACTATATAGTGGGGACGCCATTTTGTAGTGCAGTCCGAAATGATAGTGAGGATTATTACATCCTATATAGTGCACTCAAAGTATCCCACAATCAGGGCTCGAAATTAACTTTTTTTCTTTGTGTCCCCCAGTGGTCCCGAATTCTGTGTTGTATTGTCCCGAATGGAAGCAATAGTGTCCCCATTTTTTTCCTCTCTGAAATAACCAGTGGTTAATATTATCATATGAAGTCTCATCTCATCTCATTATCTCTAGCCGCTTTATCCTGCCCTACAGGGTCGCAGGCAAGCTGGAGCCCATCCCAGCCGACCATGGGCGAAAGGCGGGGTACACCCTGGACAAGTCGCCAGGTCATCACAGGGCTGACACATAGACACAGACAACCATTCACACTCACACCTACGGTCAATTTAGAGTCACCAGTTAACCTAACCTGCATGTCTTTGGACTGTGGGGGAAACCGGAGCACCCGGAGGAAACCCACACGGACACGGGGAGAACATGCAAACTCCACACAGAAAGGCCCTCGCCGGCCCCGGAGCTCGAACCCAGGACCTTCTTGCTGTGAGGCGACAGCGCTAACCACTACACCACCGTGCCGCCCATCATATGAAGTTACTATTATATTTGTAACTATGCGATTTTGAACCCTTTATATCATTTTTACAATAAGTCACAAGACACAAGCGACACATATCCTATACATCATCTACTTCAAAATTACAGTTATTGCATTTTCAGTTTATTAAACTTTGGCGATCTCACTGTATGAATAGATACCCGTTTATTTAAAGGGGCCAACTAGCTCATTCAGAAAATGTTTCAACTCACTACATCTGCAGTACACTTTAGTTGAAAATAAGACCCCTTTTATGTTCATTTCATCTACTTATACCTTGAATATCTGTTGGTACTTATAAGGCCAACTTATAATTTTCACCATTACCGTTATCCATTTTTATGAACTTTCCGTTATCCATTACCGTAATCCATTTTTATGAACTTTCCATTATCCATTTTTATGAACTTTCCGTTATCCATTTTATGAACTTTCGCTGCCGAAACGTGGGTGCAAATGTTAGCAACATCAGCATAGTGGCAGGTCCGAGCCTAGTTGTGCTGCTGACTGACTAAACTTTCTGAACTAGAAAGACACCAAGAAAACTCACTTATTCTGTTGAACGGTATCTTCCGTCAATATCATCCACATCATTCCTGTTGTATTTTATAACGTGTCTAACAGTGTTCATTAAGTTCATTCAGTTGCTAGCGTTGCCTGCAGACCAGGCGATGACACTTTGGATCCTGAAGGTCCCGGAGACGTTATGTCTGGGCTTTCAGTTTCTTCCCCGCGGTCGGTCCGCTTCAACCACTTAAGCATTTTTGTTCTGGCAAGAGTCGGCGCAGCGTGTGCGCTAGCAATTCCATTCCAAGTCCATATAATGCGGACTCCGGCCGAAGATTCTAGAACAGAATGCGCTGCTCTGTAGCCTACGGATGCAGGTGCATCCAAAGTGTAGCTACTATGTATTTTTCGCTGTTAACGTTTTAAAATTAAAATTGACAAATTAGGTGAATGTCCACGTATGTGTTACGGCTTTGTAAATAATATTAATGTAGAACTTTTTTTCTAGATCTATTTTTTCCATTGTCCCGGGATTGTCCCAGATATGATAATTTTGTGTCCCGATGACATTTTTTATGGTCCCCGGGACATCGGGACACCGTTAGTTTCGAGCGCTGCCCACAATGCATCATGAAAAGTAGTGTACAACCGATGGTCACTAACCAAAGCAATATATCCCACCATGCATTGCGGTCGCGCTGAAAGAAATCAAATTAAAGGTCTCAAATTTGATTTAATTAAAGGCAGCGGCAAAGAAGAAAGTATTCAGCCTTGATTTAAAAGAACTGAAAGATGCAGGTACTTTGTATTGATTAATGTGAGAAATGCGCTCAGTATAATATGTATTTATCACAAAAACACATGCATGTATTTATTAAATTGAAAACCCACCAGCTGACTGATCTGGCACGTTTTAATTGCGCGACAGTAATGACGTAAATACCCGCGCGATGGACTAGTGTCCAAAAGCGTTTTTTCATTTTATCAATGAGTTCACTATATAGTCTTCTATATAATAATTCCCTATGTAGGGAGTAGTGAACGAGTGAGTGATTTCGGACACAGGGTAAGGGAATTTGGCCTCTGTGTCCCCTCATATTTGTTCCCCAGTTAATCAGGAAGTCATGGATTACAGCTTGAAAGTTCCTACACACTCCAGTCAACTCAGACATGTACAATTTAAATTGGAAACATGCTTCAGTTGCATTGTGTTCACTATCATTTCCAGGGGTGTCAATAATAGTGACACGTGTTTTTGTTGAAAATAATTATTTCTTGATGAGAGATTTGTTTTTCTCTGAACAAATTTATTTCAATTAAAGGTTGGATTTTTCTTATTTTTTGCAGTGTGAGATGAAGCGACTTCACCAAAATATGGATTTTTTTTTTCCCCTAGCCCTTATTATCTTTATGGGGGGCAATAATATCTCTCTCTCTCTCTCTCTCGCTCACACACACACACACACACACACACACACACACGCTCTGCCCTTGGAGAAAACAAAAGGAGACTGGTTGATCTTTGTCAAGGACATTCGTACCATCAGCATGAAGGATTTTTCCTTTCCAGTAGCAAGACACATTCGCAACAATGAACATAACATTAATGACATTGAGGTTTGCATTGCTAGTTGATGTTGTGGGAAGTGATGCAAGTCAGAAAACATAAGGAAAAAGAGCTCATTTTCTCTCTTGGAACACATGGTATGAATTTCCGTGATATTACATCATCAGCTGTTTCAAATAAATCTGGTTTCACCTCCTACAGCTTCAGAAGCAGCTTCACTTACACACTTGATGGACATTTGTATTGTTTCTCCAGAAATTTTTGTGTGTGTGTGTGTGTATGTATGTATATATATATATATATATATATATATATATATATATATATATATATATATATATATACTGTTTTTGGAATCGGGGTTGTGTGTGTGTATATATATATATATACACACACAACCCCGATTCCAAAAAAGTTGGGACAAAGTACAAATTGTAAATAAAAACGGAATGCAATGATGTGGAAGTTTCAAAATTCCATATTTTATTCAGAATAGAACATAGATGACATATCAAATGTTTAAACTGAGAAAATGTATCATTTAAAGAGAAAAATTAGGTGATTTTAAATTTCATGACAACAACACATCTCAAAAAAGTTGGGACAAGGCCATGTTTACCACTGTGAGACATCCCCTTTTCTCTTTACAACAGTCTGTAAACGTCTGGGGACTGAGGAGACAAGTTGCTCAAGTTTAGGGATAGGAATGTTAACCCATTCTTGTCTAATGTAGGATTCTAGTTGCTCAACTGTCTTAGGTCTTTTTTGTTGTATCTTCCGTTTTATGATGCACCCAGTATGGTTTTCCGGCCTTGACCCTTATGCACAGAGATTCTTCCAGATTCTCTGAATCTTTTGATGATATTATGCACTGTAGATGATGATATGTTCAAACTCTTTGCAATTTTACACTGTCGAACTCCTTTCTGATATTGCTCCACTATTTGTCGGTGCAGAATTAGGGGGATTGGTGATCCTCTTCCCATCTTTACTTCTGAGAGCCGCTGCCACTCCAAGATGCTCTTTTTATACCCAGTTATGTTAATGACCTATTGCCAATTGACCTAATGAGTTGCAATTTGGTCCTCCAGCTGTTCCTTTTTTGTACTTTTAACTTTTCCAGCCTCTTATTGCCCCTGTCCCAACTTTTTTGAGATGTGTTGCTGTCATGAAATTTCAAATGAGCCAATATTTGGCATGAAATTTCAAAATGTCTCATTTTTGACATTTGATATGTTGTCTATGTTCTATTGTGAATACAATATCAATTTTTGAGATTTGTAAATTATTGCATTCCATTTTTATTTACAATTTGTACTTTGTCCCAACTTTTTTGGAATCAGGGTTGTGTGTGCATATAGTGGTTAGCGCTGTCACCTCATAGCAAGAAGGTCCGGGTTCGAGCCCTGTGGCTGGCGAGGGCTTTTCTGTGCGGAGTTTGCATGTTCTCCCCGTGTCCGTGTGGGTTTCCTCCGGGTGCTCCGGTTTCCCCCACAGTCCAAAGACATGCAGGTTAGGTTAACTGGTGACTCTAAATTGACTGTAGGTGTGAATGGTTGTATGTGTCAGCCCTGTGATGACCTGGCGACTTGTCCAGGGTGTACCCCGTCTTTTGCCCGTAGTCAGCTGGGATAGGCTTCAGCTTGCCTGCGACCCTGTAGAACAGGATGAACACTTTCATATGCTGATTCCATGTTCTGACCCAATGAGCTTTTGGAGCAAAAAACATGTGATGTATACGGTATCCCGTCTTACAAAGATATTCTAGAGTTTTGTTTCAAGCCTTTAGTGGTACGTAAACAAGATATCATCACATGTACACCAGCGCTTTACTGGAAAAATATGTGATGGCTACCTTGCATTTTCAATCCAGTGGCTTTGTTCTGAAAAGTAGGCTGTTCCTGGTTGTGTTTATTGCCAAAATATACCTAACCCTCTGGAGACAGCTTCACGTCTGGCATGAGATTTGAAGTTTTATAGAACACTGATTTTTAACAACAAAATCTCCAAGCTCTGTGGGTATATAAGTACACTTTTAAAATGCAAAAGAGTTTCAGACGTTTGTTGTAATGTTAGAATTTCCGGTGGCTGTTAATAATATAGACGTTTCAGAGGAGTGTGTGTGTGTGTGTTAATGCTAAGAGTCACGTTAGAAGAAGCAGTTATTCATGCTTTCAAACATTTATCTCAAAGCCATGTGACGGAAGAGCTGATTTTGAACAAGATGACGGCAAGCATTGGAGCTGATGTTAGCACTCAAACAATTAACAGCTCTGTCTTCATTTGTCAACCCATGTGAGCTTAAATCGCTTTGGTTCCCAGCCAAATAACAGAGTTACTCATTCATCTTAGTTCACTCCCTCAGGACAGAGCAGAGTAGCATGCCAAGGTTAGCCTGCACATTCTCTCTCTCTCTCTTTCTTTTTTTTTCCCTTGAGGGAGCGACATGTTCAGAGGTTAGATGCTTGTTCACATTCCAGATGTGTTGAATTAAATATAATATCTTCCTTGTTTGTTTTTGATATGGAGAAATGTCGTTTTATGTTCCTTGCTTTTAATTCACACTGATGACCGTAACGTGAACACTGTTTCCCAGTCCTATTCCCACTGCTGTGACCTAAACGATGTGGGAACTGATTATTTTCGGCTTTCTTTGGCTTTGTGTGAAGTCGTTGCTTATCCTCGTACCTCACAATGTGCGGATAAGTTGCATCCTCTCTCTGATCACCTCTATGGACACAAACATTTGTAATGGTTCAGCTCAAGCAGCTTGGTAGGCTGAACTCTCCATCCAGCAATAACATTCCGAACTGCTTGTAGTCTGATTTTATTAGCAAGATCTGCTCAGCTAATCACAAGCCGCAAAAGGTCCTGTTTTGTCAGTCAACATAATGGTCTCGTCAAACCTGCTTTGGTTTTCGGCATATGTTTCAGCTGTGCTTGATGGAAAAGAAACGTCCTAGGTTTTCTCTTTGTTATTCCCATGAGCCCAGATCTGATTTCTGCATTGATTAACAATACAGTTTAGTACCCTTTTTTATGAAAGTATACTTTTGCATGAGCCTGGAGTAGTACCGTCAAGCAAACACCTATTGTACTATATATATCTTTTACCTATTGTACCTTTTGGATCTTTATACTAAAAGGAAATTATAGTCCAACTACATACCTTAAATCTTTTTTTTTTTTTAAAGGTACACTATGTCTGCAGTTCAATGTGAAATATAGTAAAGGTTCAAATGATAAGGGTGCTTACCCAGCGACAAAGAGGTCCAGTTTATTCTCCTATTTTTTAAAAAGTGTATATTCTATGTGGGTTTTTAGGTTATGCATGTTATTCCGTGCTTGATCAATGCTGTCCAGGAGCATTAATAATGAAATTTATTTATTTATTTTAAGTTTCAGGTTGGGGTGTTTTTAAGGTCCGTAAAACGTGCATGATTTTTAGAATAAATTGATTTCTTTCATAGATTGATTTATAATAATAGAAACTAGATAGAGACTGTGACTACAGTCACAGTCATTTGCGTTAGCTGTTACAAACCGGGACGTCTGTTCACTGTGCCCTATAGATCCGGAATGGTAAGAGATAGAGAATGATGCTTCGTGAGGAAAAGTTGCACCCTGTCGCCCTGAACAAAATTAATAAAAAAAAAACCCACGTTTTTCATGGATCATTTTGGATCAGTGATCCGGACCACCACCAAAAGTCATAGCCATGTAATTCAGCCCAGAGGTATTCATGTGAAATTTGGTGGTGACTGGTTGAAAACTGAGGGAGAAGTAGCGTCCTAAAAAAGTTAGGATGATAATAATAATCATAATAATAATAACTAGACGGAGACTGTGATTAAAGTCACAGTAATTTGTGCAAGCTGACCTTTGTCAATTGAAGGTCAAGGTGAAAGTCATTTTGCTGGACAAAATAAAAAACAATTGACTGAAAAAATAATGAAAATTGACAGAGTTATAAGTGACTGGGGAGGGGAAAAAAGCCCATTTTTCATGGATCATTCCGAGATGGTGATCCAGATCAGCACCAAAAGTCATCTCATCTCATTATCTCTAGCCGCTTTATCCTTCTACAGGGTCGCAGGCAAGCTGGAGCCTATCCCAGCTGACTACGGGCAAAAGGCAGGGTACACCCTGGACAAGTCGCCAGGTCATCACAGGGCTGACACATAGACACAGACAACCATTCACACTCACATTCACACCTACGGTCAATTTAGAGTCACCAGTTAACCTAACCTGCATGTCTTTGGACTGTGGGGGAAACCGGAGCACCCGGAGGAAACCCACGCGGACACGGGGAGAACATGCAAACTCCGCACAGAAAGGCCCTCGCCGGCCCTGGGGCTCGAACCCGGACCTTCTTGCTGTGAGGCGACAGCGCTAACCACTACACCACCGTGCCACCCACCGAAAGTCATAGCAATATAATTCAGCCCAGAGGTATTCTTCATGTGAAATTTGGTGATGATTGGTTGAAAACTGAGGGAGAAATAGCATCCTAAAAAAAGTTATTATAATAATAATAATAATAATGTAGAAAGATCCTGAGTGAGAGTAACAGTTTGCACCAGTGCTGTTAGTCCAAATTAACTAAAAGCATTTTGAAAGCTGAGTCAATTCACCATAATAAATTGTCCAAAAAAAAAAAACAGAATTGAGAAAATACATAATCCTTCAGTCCACTTCATATGCTAAAGTTACTTTAAATTTCCATTTGTTCACAAAATAAATGTTCATAGCTCTCGTAAACCCAGCAGCTGCTATTAAATCATCCTTCTCCAGCTTGTTGCAGGTCTGTTGTACGAGCTGTGAGTGCTGGATTAGACGAGACACTCCTGATTAGCCTTCATTTCCTTTTGTTCATTAATGGTAATAGTCAGAGCAGCATTGCATTCTTGAACACGCCATGCTAATAGATGATAATGCTGTATAATTATGTGGACGATTTCAGCATGGACCGGTTCTTACTACATGCCAAATGTGGTTTTCTTCTCACCTACTCCTCCAGCACTTATATACAAGGCTGTCGTAAAGAATAGCAGAACGAAGAATAACAGTAGCGTAAATCTTGCCTTGTGAGCGTCGACCCGTTTTGATGTCTCACTGTATCAGACGAAAGGGAACAAGAAAGTCAGAGGGATATGTTTTAGTTTGAGTGTTTTCAGAAATAACATGTTATTAGGACTTTTAACCCCTCGGCACAAACTAACTCCCTGTCTTGTACAAATATAATGGTTCTTGCGTATTATTTATTTCCAGAAGGAAGCCATTCTTCAGTGAAACAAGATAATAATTAGTCTGTGATTATTTAAGTATGAAACTTAGATCAGCTGCTATTCATGTGCTAGATGTGGGCTTTCACATTTGCCTAGTCTTTTTCAGGTACTTGCTGTTTTTGGACAGAAGACCTCATTATTCTTTGGTGTGTCAGAGCCATCAGTGCTTTTATCTCTCATTTCTGTTTTATATTTGTGGGTGTTTTGCATTACATCAGAGCTGCTCTAATCTCCCGTGCTGTGTTTTGTGATTAATTGAGTATTCCTTTGGGCATCATTGCAGGGATGAACTCATCCGTTACTAAATCCCAAACTTGGGCAACGTTCACTCTCATCAGTGTCACAGTGATTTGGATATTTTGTTGCTAAACATCTGTATTGTATGCATTTATATCAATGTCCGTGTACCCATGTCATGCTTGTTCAGGTTTCACGGTCAAATTTTTGTTTCTGTGATTTCCATGCCTCTTAAAGAAAACATCTCGCAAATAAATAAATGGAGCTAAAAGTCGGTCTTTATGTCTGTCCTTTTTTTTTTAAAGCTGCATGTTGAATTTGTCTTAACGATATAACCACTAAAGTCATGAAAATAGGCAGGACTACTGTATTTTTGTCAGGGAGGCCGCCATAACGCCATCGTGTGTGATGACATTTTCCACGAGCAAAGCGGAGGTGTACCAGTGCATGCTATAGTAGACTATAATATAATATTTATACCCCCCGCTCCGAAGGAGGGGGGTGTATACTGGTTTACCTCTGTCTGTATCTTTATCTCCGTCCATCTGAAACACCCTTTTTCTCAGCAACCACAAATCATAGCCACTTGGTACCAAACTTCAGCTTGAGGTTCTATACCGTGTGTACCATTTTCAGGTCTGTCGCACATCAACTTCCTGTTTACTGACTGAATGTATTTATGAAACATATAACATGGATTAGCCCTGTGATGACCTGGCGACTTGTCCAGGGTGTACCCCGCCTTTCGCCCGTAGTCAGCTGGGATAGGCTCCAGCTTGCCTGCGACCCTGTAGAACAGGATAAAGCGACTAGAGATAATGAGATGAGATGAGATAACATGGATTTACAAAATTTTCGTCAAACTTTTCTCAGCAACTACAAATCACAACTGCTTGATATTTGGTACCGAGCTTCAGCTTGGGGTTCTATACGGTGTATACCATTTTCAGGTCTGTCGCACATCGACTTCCTGTTTACCGGCTGAATGTATTTACAAAACATATAGGGTGGATTTTGACGCTATTTCAAGAAGCAAAATGCTATTTCAGAATGACCGTCTACCAGGATGCTATTTGAAATCCCTGGAGAGAGACACTGCTCTTTACTTACTTGTTTCAGGGTTAATTATTTGTTGAAGTCAGCATTCATAATAAGTGTCCTATTCCTTCGATTGCTTACATTCTGATATAAGCGAGAGCGGGGGGATACATAAGTGAGCAGTAGCTCACAGTTGATCTTGTATGCTCTAGTGTGACTTCTCAGTCAATTTATTTGCATTTCTCCACAAAAATTATGGCAATGCAATATTAGAAAAGGAATCAAAATAACGCAATAGCTAGTTTATTGCCATGGGCGGCATGGTGGTGTAGTGGTTAGCACGGTTGCCTCACAGCAAGAAGGTTCTGGGTTTGAACCCAGCGGCCGGTGAGGGCCTTTCTGTGTGGAGTTTGCATGTTGTCTGTGTGGGTCCCCTCCGGGTGCTCCGGTTTCCCCCACAGTCCAAAGACATGCGGTTAGGTTGACGTGGGGTGGTCTTGGGCTGAGGTGCCCTTGAGCAAGGTACCTGATCCCTGACTGCTCCCTGGGCACTCTGGTGTGGCTGCCCACTGCTCTGTGTGTGTGTGTGTGTGTGTGTTCACTGCTTCAGATGGGTTAAATGCAGAGGATGAATTTCACTGTGCTTGAAGTGTGCATATGATGAATAAAGGTTTCTTCTTATTTAAAAAAATATTTACCTGCTTATCTTCCATCCATTTGATGCGTGACATGGTATGCTGTTGTGCTGCCAGTGTTTTGTGGTGAAACAAAGTCAGGATCACATCTGGCTTCACTTGTCGTTTCTGCTTCGTGTCTCGCTTCTTCCCAGTGTTTTTTTTTTCATACAAGTCCGCCACAAAACAATCTTGTGTAAAATGCTCACTGCACAATTTGCTGCTTTTTCCAGGGGTAAATTTTTCTCGCTTTACTTGATGAAGCCACTCGGCCAAACGTCTTGGATCCAGGACGGAATGAGGAATGGCGTGCGGAATCCTACGTCACGCAGCGCCACCTTCCTTTTCGTCTCCTGATACATTCAACCTTTATTTAACCAGGAAAGACTAACTGAGATTAAAAATCTCTTTTACAGGAGCATCCTGGCCAAGACAGGCAGCAACACTGTTAACAATACATAAAGCCAATACATACATCCATACACACAACAATAAAAAATTTACAGAATAAATTACACAATAAAAGATCATTTAAAAGTAATAAACAAAAGTTCATTAAAAATAATATTCCAAAAAGTCAAGCAAAACATCTGCAGCTGGATGTTTCTGTCTGCAAATCATTTAAAATAACTTTAAATACGTGTAATGGAACCAATTCCTTAAGTTTCAGGTCAATTTGTAACTGGATCCATATATCTAGCTAATCCAGTATGGCCGCGCCCGGGGACATGGTCCAACGGACTGATGTTACAACTTTAACATGTTTTTTTTTTAAGCTAAAGACTGCTTATTTTTTTCATCTAGAACATCTTGTATCTATATGTATAATGATGACATTTCATAACCCCGTAATTTCAAAATTTCCTGGTTAATCGCTTTAAAATTAAATTACAGGCATTTAGTAGACACTCTTATCCAGAATGATGTACAACATACCCAGAGCAGCCTGGGAAGCAGTTGGGGGTTAGATGCCTTGCTTAAGGGCACTTCAGCCATTCTTACTGGTCCACGGAGTTGAACCAGCAATCTTTTGGTCCCGAAGCTGCTTCCCTAACCATTAGGCCATGGCTTCCCATTGCCGCTTAAATCCGAGTCAATTCTTTCCTGCAGCTAAATGTTTTCTGTGATTTACTTCTCTTGTTATTGAATCTTTATAGAGTGCCTAGTGCTTAAATTTATTTCAACAGTGTTTAGAAATAGTGTTGGCGCATCCTGTGCTGGGATTTCGCCTATGTGCTGTAAACGGATAGCTCTTATTTCTTGCTGAGTGACTCTCATTGTGCATGTCTGTCTGCTGTTAAAAAGGCAGAATTGAGGTGAAAAGGCAGGAATTTTCTTTCCATGTTATTGACTCGGCTGCCAAAACATAGAACATTAGTTTCAGATTAGGCAAACATGAAGAGATCTTGAATCATTAAATCTTTCAGCACTTCCAAATAATTTGAAAACATATAATCCACCTTGTATCCAAGATCATGTCAGTGAGAATCCACTAACTCTTTCTGTCTGTGTTTTCTGCAGCAGCCAACGTGAACCTGTCAGAGTCGGGAGAGATTGAGCCATTGGCCGAAGCCCAGAGTGGAGGCTTGCCAACAGCCGAAGGTACACTAACTCGTTTCTGAACTCCTCGACATAGATCCTTTACGTTTTAAAATGTGGACTGTTTAGGTCATGTGACCTTAAGATGGATTCTGTCTTTTCAATTAGTACTCATCTGTTTACTATCAACAGGCTAATTTTGTGTTGGGTGTTTGCTTTTATCTACATTGGAGTCTAATGGTTTACTGAAGGGTTGCTGTTCTTAGTCAGCACCTCAGGCTTTCTGGATGAAGGGTACCAAAACTGTTGGTGTGACCTCAGTCTTGGTCCATTTTTACTTTTATGTTGCTTTCACACTGGGAATTTTTCTGCAGCTGCTCACACACTTTTTAGAAGTAATACTTTGGGAATTTCCAAAAGATGAAAAAACGAGACTGTCAGTGACAGCATAGCTCACTCTGGCCCCGTCTAGTCCAGAAGGAACGATCTAAAGTGGGCCACCTTGTGCAATAAATGTTGCAATCTATATACACTATATATAGAAGCTGTGTACACCCAAGGAATACCGACCTATTTGCCAGAAAGAATAAAAAACGACGAGGAACTGACTGAGAAGAAGCGATTTTTGTTGAACTGCTCATTAAGACTTAATTAGTCCATAACTTCATTAATAATTGTAATTAAGCAAATCTGGGTAGAAGTTATATGCACCCTTGGTACCCCTACCTTCATACCAGAAAGAATCAAAATCAGTGAACAATTGAGAGAGACGAAGTGATTTGTGTGGAAACTGCTCATTATGACTTGATTACTCCATATCTTCATTATTAACTGCAATTATGCAAATTTAGGTAGAAGCTATATGCATCCCAGGCAGACCCACCTTCCTGCCAAAAAGAATAAAATTCTGTGAAGAATTGAGAGAGAAGAAGCGATTTTCGTGAAAATTGGATGATGGACGGACAACACATGATGGCATAAGCTCATTGCCTGTTGGCCAGATGAGCTAAAAATCAGCTTTTTAGAAAAATGGAGCATGATATCAGGCATTTTTATTACCCAACCGATCAGGTTACAGTTCAGGGGGTAAGCAAGAAAAAACAACTTGGTAGAGAGAGCCACCATGAAAAAAAGTCTGTTGTTAATAAGCGAATATAGTATACAGTACACTTCTTTTTTTTTTAAAGCCAAATTTTGTTTTCGCAAATGGAAAAATTTGAAAATTTTTTGGAAAATTCTTGGTCTAATCTATTAGCTTTACTGATGCTTTTTTGTCTTTGTACTTCCTCATCTGCTCTCTCTCTTTCTCTCTCTCCAAGTTTACAAGTAATGGAAGTCATTAACCTTTAAATTAAGCATTAGGTCAGATGGGTCACTCTTCCACCCCCTTTTTTTTCCCCTTAACTTATTTTTGTACATACCACTATCCTGGACCTGGAGGTAAAACATGACGTCTGCCCCTCCTTAAAAGCAGTGACAACTACCAGCCCCTCAGACCTCATTCTGAAAGGAAATAATGACTTTTGGAGCATTTACAATGCTCTGGTTCCTCACATGCATGTCAGATGGTGTAGGAAGGCTCCTTGTGAAGATTTGGATCTTGATATATGGCTTCATGCGGTCGTGCAGGGGCGTGCGCCTGTACTCAAACCTTCGACCCACATAAATCATGTCGAAAGGAAAATGCACCACTTGGTCCTGCCAGGCCCGTTTAAGAGCAGCTGAAGAAAAGGGTATGTTGCACCATGGAGAATTACTATATTTGTGTTGGCCATGATGTGAAGGGTCTGGAAATTAACATAATCAGCAACGGTTTTTGAAAACGAACACAAGACAGAGTGATGAGGAACGTGTCTGAAAAGCATACTTTTATAACAAATGGCAGTGTGAAGTAAAATGTAAAGCTATTAACATGAGGTTTGACCCTTGCTTAGGGCTGTTTGAGATCTGGGTTGTGTTCGGAGTTGCTAATTTTGAGACCGAGACGGCAAAGTTGATACTCTGGAGTGTGTTTAAATTTCACTTGATTAGCATTTTTACTTCATCATAGCCAAAGTGAGGGAAATGAAAAAGTCGCACACCAAGGGCTGAGGTCAAGAGTGAAAACAGTGAAGCATTTCAAATCCAACTGATTACTGATGGAACCGTTTAATTTTCATCTACTTCGTTGCTTTACTTGAGCAAGTGCTCATCTGTCATCGCATCATATTACGTTGGTTTGATTCATTGATGCTCAAGCAGACCTTTGGACTTGTTAAGTTTGTCTCCTTGATGGTTTTGGCTGTGCTGTTCATGTGCATTTTCATCACACCCTCTGGATGGCCGTTTACACAGCCGACTATGTGTTGGCTTGATGGAAGAGGTGGCATTACTTCAAAGAGGAAGGAGTCTTGTCATTCTGATTTATTCCTGTGGAAAGTTCAGAATCAGTAAGCTCCTTTCGGACATCCCAATGCCAAAGATGGGACTCCATCCAGAGAATTTGGCTTTTGACCAGTATTGATGATGGATAAATACCTTGCCCCTAAATCGGGCTCCTTTTTAGGCATGTAGAGTCTTCAAAGCTGGAAATGTACTTTATTTCAATGCCTCAAAGTTAGTCATGTTCTTAAGTATTTGTGGGTTGTTGTTTTTAATGCCTCCACCACTGATTGTAGGATGCATTATATTTTCAGGTTGGAAATCTATCCATCCATCCGAGATTCTCGTTGGTGTATCTCAAGAACGAGTGTCTGAATCTTTGTAGGATTTATATGGAATTTTCATTGTAGCAAGCAGATGAATTGATTAGACTTTGGAACTGATCCAAACAGGGTCAAGATCACAGCATGGTTAAATGTCTGAAATAGTTTTTCTTCAATTGAATCATTCCTGGTTGTCATACGCAGATGTTACTTACACATTCATGTTCATGAATTCGAGACCTGTTTCCTGGCTAGCAATGATTTTTGCCATCCTTTCATCCCTCGGTGCATCTGTCTGAGATTTTTGTTAGTACAATATCTCAAGAACGAGTGGTTGAGTATTTGTAGAAGTTATATGGAATTTTCACTGTAACCATTAGAAGAGCTGATTAGATTGTAGAATTAATTGAAACAGGGTCACAGTAAGGTCAAATGTCTGAAATAATTTTACTTGAAATAGCTTCCTTCCAGAAGTATATTTTAATGGTATAAATTAGTAGCTAGTAGCGGAAATAATAATAAGTTCAACTTATATAGTGCCTTTTTCACACCCAAGGTCACTTTACAATTACAAAAAAAAAAGTCCACCAAAAGAGGGTCAGGATGTAATTCCAATGGCGTAGCTCCCCACAGTCCCACCAAAAAATCCACAAAAGTATGTCCCACACCGCCTGCACAGCCGCCGTGACGCCACCAAGTAACATAGTTCGGAACACCGCGCCAAGCACAGAAGCACCGCCGCACAGAGCGCTGAACAACCCCGATGCTAAAAGAGCAACAAGCTCACTGCAGTCCTTAATGAGGAGCGCAGGCATCACTCATGGTGGACCAAGGCCTGAAGGAAACCGACACCCAAAACTGGGTCCGGAGCTACACCACAACCGGTGGACAAAACATTCAAGCAAAGAACAAACATCAAATCATACAACCAGAAAAAGAAAAGCAAAGGGGAGGAAAAAAGTAAAAATAAAATGCTCCGGTAAGAAGTGGCAGCCAAAATGCGCACACCGTATTCTCAACCGGAAACAGGAAAAAAGCGGAAGCATCCCTGTTTGACGACTTTTGCCTTTTTACCAGAGGTGGACAGCAACAAAGTACATTTACTTGAGTACTGTACTTAAGTACACTTTTTAAGTATCTGTACTTTACTTGAGTATTTTTTTTTTTAAACTTATGACTTCATTACATTTGAAAGGCAAATATCATACTTTTCACGCCATTACATTTCTGTCATGGTCCTTGTTACTCATTACTATGAAGCAGCTTTAAAAGTGGATGTTTCTTTCTTTTCTTTTCTGCATTTAAACGAATCACACCGCACTCACGATGAAAAGGTGCAAAACAAAACCAAAAGACTGTTAAAACAAGAAAAAATGTCTGCACACTTAGATCCTTTTATTCATTAAATTGCCAAGCTTTCGGTCAGAGACCTTCCTCAGGGCACAAACAGATGGAGCATACAACAAACTAATCAATTAAGATTCATTAAGGTGCTCAGTCACACCTACACAGATGAGTTGTAGTCCAAGTGTGGGAGTTGTAGTTTTTCTGTTCTTCCTGGTTTCATATTTCCTCTACCCAAGGTAGCTAGCATTAAATTGACCCCAAATGCACCAATAAAATTACCCACCACAAAAACATCTTTTTACATACAAACTTAAGTACACACACACACACACACACACACACACACACACACACATATATATAAGCAAGTGTAAGTTCAAGATAACTGCATAAACATCAGCAAGAACTTCATAAACTGCAGTTTCAAGACTTAACAAATGGTATACCTCCAATCATAACATAACACTCATGTCAAAATCTACATTTAACCCTTTGGGTTGTAGGGCATCCAATGTATGGATCCAAAACAATTCCCTTTGACATAGCACTTTATCAATGTTCCCACCCCTTAACAATTTAACTTGCTCAATTCCCTGAAACCGTAGGGAAGAAACAGGGTGGGCGCACTCTACAAAGTGACAAGCCACAGGGTAATTAAGATCAACCCGTCTAATCGAACTCTTATGTTCGCTGATCCTTTGTTTTAAGCTACGTGTAGTTTTTCCCACATAGACCTTATCACAGGGACATCTTAACAAATAAACAACATTCTTTATATTGCATGTAATAAAACCCTTCACATTGTAACTTTTACCAGACCTGGGATGTTTAAAAGTATGAGTCTTATATGTACTGTTACATTGGGCACAGTTGCCACAGGGGTAGTTACCATCCCTCAGGGGTGCTAAGAGTGTTTGAGCAGGAGCAGATCTTATACATGCTTTAACAAGCTTATTCCTGAGGTTGGGACCCCGTCTGGAGACAAACAACGGGGGGTCCTTAAATTTACCTTGGAGTGAAGGATCATCACATATTAAATGCCAATATTTCATGACTGTGTTTTTAATTATGTAGGATTTTGGAGTAAAAGTAGTAATGCAAGAAACTGAAAACTTTTTATCTTTTTTAACACTTTTTTTCCAGAAGATATGGCCGTGGCGTGGACAGGGCAATGTTGTATGCCTCCTCAACAATCTTAATGGAATAACCCCTAGCCAAAAATCTTTGTTTCATTTCTAATGCATTCTCCTCATATTCTTCAGTAGAGTGACAGATCCGTCTGAGTCTGTAGAACTGACTCTTGGGCAGTCCGTTTTTTAGGGCACTAGGATGTGAGCTGCTTGCCAACAGGAAAGAATTGCGGTCCGTTTCCTTTCGGTAGAGGGTTGTGGTCAGTTTCCCATCTTCTAGTCTAATCCACATATCTAAGAAATGCACACGTTTAGAGTCAAACTCCACAGTGAATTTCAGGTCAGGGCTCATTTTGTTCAAATATGTGGTAAATTCATTCAGCTCATTTTGAGACCCTTTAAAAACACAAAGAACATCATCTAAATATCTAAAATATCTGATGATGTTACTATAAAACGGATTTCTGTCCTCATTGAAAATAAACTGTTGTTCAAAAAATGTGAAGGGTTTTATTACATGCAATATAAAGAATGTTGTTTATTTGTTAAGATGTCCCTGTGATAAGGTCTATGTGGGAAAAACTACACGTAGCTTAAAACAAAGGATCAGCGAACATAAGAGTTCGATTAGACGGGCTGATCTTAATTACCCTGTGGCTTGTCACTTTGTAGAGTGTGCCCACCCTGTTTCTTCCCTACGGTTTCAGGGTATTGAGCAAGTTAAATTGTTAAGGGGTGGGAACATTGATAAAGTGCTATGTCAAAGGGAATTGTTTTGGATCCATACATTGGATGCCCTACAACCCAAAGGGTTAAATGTAGATTTTGACATGAGTGTTATGTTATGATTGGAGGTATACCATTTGTTAAGTCTTGAAACTGCAGTTTATGAAGTTCTTGCTGATGTTTATGCAGTTATCTTGAACTTACACTTGCTTATGTGTGTGTGTGTGTGTGTGTGTGTGTGTGTGTGTGTGTGTGTGTGTGTGTGTGTGTGTACTTAAGTTTGTATGTAAAAAGATGTTTTTGTGGTGGGTAATTTTATTGGTGCATTTGGGGTCAATTTAATGCTAGCTACCTTGGGTAGAGGAAATATGAAACCAGGAAGAACAGAAAAACTACAACTCCCACACTTGGACTACAACTCATCTGTGTAGGTGTGACTGAGCACCTTAATGAATCTTAATTGATTTCTTTTCTTTTCTAAAATGTGAATGTTTTTTTTTTCCCAGGTGACACTGAGACAGCCTGTCAGTAATCACTAGGGTCATGTCACGTCCATAGACTGTATAAAATCCAGATCAATGATTTATCTGCAGCATTATTTAACACGATCAGTTGATAGCAGAATGGAAGGAGGCGGTTCTTCTGGGGAACGCACACACACCCATGGCCCATGAACCCATGTTTCAGTTTTCTGAAAGGATTAAGGATTCGTTTCGTTTTAAATGTTTGCTTTGTTTGCCGAAAACGAACCACATCACGGCCTACAAAAACTCGCCATCCAACCTGCAGAAGCACATTGAGGTATATAAACGTTTTATTCCAAAATAAAGCTTGCAACGAAGTTGTAAGTGTTTTTAGAGCTTGCGATAATGTTGCAAACATAGCTATGCAGTCTGGTTAGTTAAATGACTTTATATGGAGTTGCCCACCAAGTTGCCATACATGTCTACGGCTAATGTTTACACAAAGCAAGTTAACTTGGACACAGTTAGCATGTAAAAATGGAGTTACGCTAACATGAGTAATGTTAACTGATCTGAAGTCCTTTCAGAAATATGTTTTAGCATAACGTTGCCAAATAAACAGAATGTAGAAATCTTTCTTTTCTAGTAGCGTTAGCTACCCAATATGATTTCAAGTTTGAAAAGCGTTTGCTAGCATGTCAGGTGGAGCTTCACTGACTAGCTAGCTTAACGTTAAACCACCATGATGGCACAGCATGCGTTCATTTTGTGAATTCACATTTCTGTCTTTGGCAACGGCATTAGGTTTTGTAAGCGTTGTGGCAATAATACAACGATGCGTTGACAGAAAATGTAATTTTAATACTTAAATATTTTTAAAAGCAAGTACTTCAGTACTTTAACTTAAGTAAAAATTTGACTGGACAACTTTCACTTGTATCAGAGTAACATTTGACCAGTAGGATCTGTACTTTGACTTAAGTCATGAAGTTGGGTACTTTGTCCACCTCTGCTTTTTACCCTATTGTCACCAAATTTGGTCATATCCCAGTTCTCACCCACTGGCTGGCTCTCCCTGTTATAAGATATCTATAAAGCAGAGATTATAAAGGCTAGCACATGAAGTCGTATGAAGCCACTGCATCTTTTCAAACTGTTGCTCATGCTGCATCATAGGGCTGTGTAACACACTTGGAGGAAAGCGTCATCTGTCCTCTTCTACACATACATGAGCTCATAGACATCCATGCTTGGGTAGTGTTGGAGAGAGAGAGAGAGAGAGAGAGAGAGAGAAATATGCATTATGGGTGCTGATTTTTGTAGTTTGTAATGGCACCTTAGATGAACTTAAAGCAAATGGTCTTGCTTTATAGTTCAGTAAGCAAGTCAGTGTTGGAGCGCCTTTAGCTGGTGTGGTGGTTCGGTCAGGGAGGGCTATAGTGGCTTGTCAGCACTGCCTACATTGTTTAGCACCTTGGCCATGGCTAGCCACAAGCAAGCAAACTCCCGCTGACCAGTCTGCCAGCTCCTCTGGCCTGGACACAGCAGAGAGTACTCAATAGGGTTCAATAGGGAAGAAAGAAACAGGGGATTTGACAGGATAAGAGGGAAGATAGCAAAACTGAAAAATAGACAGGCTGTATTTTGAACAGTGGGCTAGGAAACTTTAATTAAACATGATGGTGACATCATGGTTGAGTGCTCCTTTGTGGTGATGGGCACCGTTAGCAGAGTTTCCATTGCGTCAGGTCTGAAGCTGCCTCGAGCCCCTGCTCTATAGCCATTTTAAGCACCCTCTCATGTAGCTGGTGGCCTGGCTGCATGATCTGTGCACATTCCTGTGCTGATTCAGTTGACTGTAATTTGCATTGGAGCAACCGAGGTGAAAGTGAAGTTAAATCTGTCTGCGGTGGAATTCTTCAAATGGGTCATAAAAGTAAAGCGCTGCCTTTGGCGAATGCAGTGTCCATGTACAACACAAATGTGCAGGATCACTGTTCGAGTGGTTTCTTAAAAATGCTTGAAGAAGCATGCCAGATCTTTCACCATTTTGTGCAGTTGTTTTTGCCAATTTGGTTTATTCATGTTTCCTCCCGTGAAAGATGCAATTATCAGATTCTGGATTCGTTTTTAACAAATATTGAAGATTTTCAGTATTGAAGATTTAAGTTTATTCAATCTGATATTTATCCACAGCATCTGCACAGAATGTATTTATACCACAAGCAATAAAATCAATGTACTATGTACATTGTACAATGCCAATTCCAAAAAAGTTGGGACGCTGTGTAAAGTATAAATAAAAACAGAATGAGATAATTTGCAAATCGTGGAAACCCTATATTTTATTGAAAATAGTACAAAGACAACATATCAAATGTTGAAACTGAGAAATTTTATTGTTTTTTGAAAAATATAAGCTCATTTTGAATTTGATGTCAGGAACACATTTCAGAAAAGTTGGAACAGGGGCATGTTTACTGCTGTGTTGCATCATGTCTACTTTTAACAACAATCTGTAAACGTTTGGGAACTGAGGAGACAAACTGCTGTAGTTTTGAAAGAGAAATGTTGTCCCATTCTTGCCTGATATACAATTTCAGTTGCTCAACAGTTCAGGGTCTCATGTGTTGTATTTTGCGCTTCATAATGCACCAAATGTTTTAAATGGGAGACAGGTCTGGACTGCAGCAGGCCAGTTTAGCACCCGGACTCTTTTGCTATGGAGCCATGCAGTTGTAATATGTACAAAAAGCGGTTTGTCGTTGTCTTGCTGAAAGAAGGAAGGCCTTCCCTGAAAAAGATTTTGTCTGGATGGCAGCATATTGCTCTGAAACGTGTTAATATCATTCAGCATTAATGATGCCTTCCCAGGTGTACAAGCTACCCATGTCATGTGCACTAATGCCCCCTCATACCATCACAGATGCTGGCTTTTGAACTGTGTACTGATAACAAGCCGGATCGTCCCTCTCCTCTTTAGCCTGGAGGACGTGGTGTCCATGATTTCTAAAAAGAATTTCTGCTTTTGATTCGTCAGACCTTGGGACAGTTTTCCACTTTGCCTCAGTCCATCGTAAAAGAGCTCAGGCCCAGAGAAGGGGGCAGGGTTTCTGGATATTGTTTATATCTGGTTTTAACTTGCATTTGTGGATGCAGTAATGAAGTGTTTTCACAGTCGATGGTTTTCTGAAGTGTTCCTGAGCCCATACAGTGATTTCCACTACAGACTCGTGTCTGCTTTTAATGTAGTGTCTCCTGAGGGCCTGAAGATCACAGGCATCCAATGTCAGTTTTCAGCCTTGTCTCTTGCATACAGAGATTTCTCCAGATTCTCTGAATCTTTTAATGATATTATGGACCATAGATGATGTGACCCCCAAATTCTTTGCAGTTTTACGTTGAGGAACGTTATTCTTAAATTGTTGCACTGTTTGCCCATGCAGTCTTTCACAGAGCGGTGAACCCCTCCCCATCTTTACTTCTAAGAGACCCTGCCTCTCTGGGATGCTCTTTTTATACTCAATCATCTTACTGACCTGCTGCCAATTAATCAAATTAGCTTTTTTTTAGCATTACACAACTTTTTCAGTCTTTTGTTGCCCCTGTCCCAACTTTTCTGAAACGTGTTGCTGACATCAAATTCAAAATGAGCATATATTTTTCAAAAAACAATAAAATTTCCCAGTTTCAATATTTAATATGTTGTCTTTGTACCATTTTCAATGAAATATAGGGTTTCCATGACTGCAAATCTTCACATTCTGTTTTTCTTCATGTTTTACACAGTGTCCCAACTCTTTTGGAATTGGGGTTGTACTTTCCTATACTAAGAAAATCCAGTTTATTTGATGCTTATTAAAAGGAAAGTTTAAGGGCAGCTGTTTTTAGAGAAAGCTCCATTCAGAGAATATCTAACCACACAACTTTGAAAGTGATCGCACCTCTGATTATATGTTACAGGTCAGAATTGTAGGTCAGGTGGAATTTTTCAACCTAGGTTCGAATTTTTAACCCAGTTCATAATTTGCTACTTGCATTAGGGGGACTTACTATATCTAGGATTCGGTTTAGGGTTAGGATTTGGGAAGACTTTGTATTTTAAACTACTTGATGACATCATAAGGCTGGACTCATTAATAAATTCAAAAAAAATATCATTCCTTCTGTCACAATTGTTGCTGGTCTAGTGGTTAAGGTGATGGGCTAAGAATCAGAAGGTTCTGAGTTTGAATATTGGTGAGGTTTGAAAAGATGTATTTAAAAAAGTGCTAATTAGATAGACATGAATAGGGAGACAAACAGATAAGAGGAAGTGGATAGAAGAAAGAGAGACAAAAGAAATGATGGAAAAATCCCTTTTAAGAATCTTAGCTAGTCCAAAATTTTACCTAGGTTGGAAATTATGAACTAGGTTAAAAATTTTAACCCAGGTTAAAAAAAAAAAAAATCACCTCGGTTGAAATGTTTTGACCAGTAACATATACAAAATTCTTTAAGGGCAGTTCACATTAGGTACATTTCTGAAGTGAGGGGTGTTTTTTTTTTTTTTTTTTGATGCTTATCACACTTGGCAGTTACACTTCTTTTTTAAGTATGTTTCAATCAATTCTGACTAAACCAGAGGTGCTTCAAACCCGAGCCCCTGTGTTGTACTACACCTTGTTTTGCATTTTTTCATTCATACCAATAAGTGAATTGTAAGCTCCAAATAAATCAATCAAAATTAAAAAAACATATCGCATTCTATAAACTGTGAACTTCATTTAAAATCATAATCTTTTAAGAACTGTTTTGTTTCATCCAGCTGGCCCAGTTTTTCCATATCTGAATTAACACTATTTAAAAAGGATTCTCGATACGCTCACTGGTTGGTCAAATGGTTCCCATCCTTCCCATCTTGTCCCATGGATGATGTACAACCAGTGGCGGCTGGTGGGTTCTTTTTTGGTACAGTGGATACATCACTAATCTCATTATCTCATTATCTCTAGCCGCTTTATCCTGTTCTACAAGGTCTCAGGCAAGCTGGAGCCTATCCCAGCTGACTACGGGCGAAAGGCGGGGTACACCCTGGACAAGTCGCCAGGTCATCACAGGGCTGACACATAGACACAGACAACCATTCACACTCACATTCACACTTACGGTCAATTTAGAGTCACCAGTTAACCTAACCTGCATGTCTTTGGACTGTGGGGGAAACCGGAGCACCCGGAGGAAACCCGCGCGGACACGGGGAGAACATGCAAACTCCGCACAGAAAGGCCCTCGCCGGCCACGGGGCTCGAACCCGGACCTTCTTGCTGTGAGGCAACAGCGCTAACCACTGCACCACCGTGCCGCTTACATCACTAATATATCATTTAAAAGTTTATATATATTACTTGGGTTCGAGCCCCGGGGCCGGCGAGGGCCTTTCTGTGTGGAGTTTGCATGTTCTCCCCGTGTCCACGTGGGTTTCCTCCGGGTGCTCCGGTTTCCCCCACAGTCCAAAGACATGCAGGTTAGGTTAACTGGTGACTCTAAATTGACCGTAGGTGTGAGTGTGAGTGTGAATGGTTCTGTGTCTATGTGTCAGCCCTGTGATGACCTGGCGACTTGTCCAGGGTGTACCCCGCCTTTCGCCCTTAGTCAGCTGGGATAGGCTCCAGCTTGCCTGTGACCCTGTAGAAGGATAAAGCGGCTAGAGATAATGAGATGAGATGAGATATATATTACTGTGCAAAAGTCTTTGGCACATGTAAAGAAATGCTGTAGACCAAAAATGGCTTAAAAATAATGAAATGAAATGATTCAACATTTAAAAAATACTATAAACAGTAATCAGTAAGCCATAATAAATGAAACAAAGTCGATATTTGGTGTGAGTTGACACTTTGCTTAAAAAAAAAAATAGTAGTCTGAGGTACAATGAGTGCAGTTTTATGCAGAAATGAGCTGTAGGTTTTACTGAGCATCTTACAGAACCAGCCACAGTTCTTCTGGACACTTTGACTGCCACACTCGCGTCTTCATTTTGCACCAAAACCCAGCAGCCTTCATTATGTTTTTTTCTTTTTTAATCTGAAAAGTGGTCTCTTATGTAATATTCTGCTCAGATACAAACACTTTTTTTTCTTTAACGTTTAATTTTGTGCCGGAAAATGAACGTTTGGACTCTAAAATGGTTTTTGTACTGGCTCGATAATGTAGAAGTCATCAAATAGAAATCTATAGCAAAGTTTGTATGAAAAAAAGGGGGCCTAATACTTTTGCACAATACTGTATAAATATTTCCATTTGAATCTGAACTGTGTTTCATCTGCATAACAAACATAATGATTGAGTAAATGATCCACTTCGTTCATGTTCATTACACCTGTGACTGAATCTATAACACGCCTATTACAGAAATGTCACTAAAATGGGCTAGAATATATTCACCTACTGGAACTCAAAATTAAGGGGGCGTGTCATGCTGTGTCATCACATGACATGATTTTCACTGATTGGGTGCATGAACCTACAGCACTGGGTTTGTTCCAGTTAGCCCACAGCCTCGCTTCATATCATTCTGTATGTGGGGTTTGTTTTTTTGTATGACTGCTATTATCTCATCTCATCTCATTATCTCTAGCCGCTTTATCCTTCTACACGGTCGCAGGCAAGCTGGAGCCTATCCCAGCTGACTACGGGCGAAAGGCGGGGTACACCCTGGACAAGTCGCCAGGTCATCACAGGGCTGACACATAGACACAGACAACCATTCACACTCACATTCACACCTACGGTCAATTTAGAGTCACCAGTTAACCTAACCTGCATGTCTTTGGACTGTGGGGGAAACCGGAGCACCCGGAGGAAACCCACGCGGACACGGGGAGAACATGCAAACTCCGCACAGAAAGGCCCTCGCCGGCCACGGGGCTCGAACCCGGACCTTCTTGCTGTGAGGCGACAGCGCTAACCACTACACCACCGTGCCGCCCGGCAACCAATTCAACTTCAGAAAATTTGGAGTGGGGTTTCATGTGGGGGCCAGAGAAATATGTCATCGTCAGCAAAAAAAAAAATGGCCAGAAACATACCTTCTATTACTCTTAACTCATAATCAAATCATGAAGTTCCTAAAATAGAATAAAACTGAAGTGTCCTGTTGCGCTTTCTCATGCCTGGTCTTTACACCACCCATCTGGTATGAATTCAGGATTAGACTGAAGGAGTCATGAAACCGTTCTAGAAAAAGATCCAGGTTTTGCCTTTGGATGTCCTATATAAGTGTATTTCAAGTAAATAGATTTTCCATTCCTCGTCTTGGTACAAGGAAATGTGTTGGAATCGTTTGTGCTAAATCTTTTCGTTTCATCTCTGACTGCTAAACTGATAGCAGTTTGGCCCAGAGAGATGAGAATATTGACTCAATTGGCCCTTTTCCACCGATGTGGTCCCGTTACCTAATGTCGAACTGCTTCCATGCATTTTGCCCAAAAAAAAAAAAAAAAAGGCTGGTGCTGGAAAGCTGCCACTGGCACACCATGACAAAATTGCTGGCTCTTTTCCAGCCGGCACTGTCCTGGTGGAAAAAAGTTAACCGTGATGCTGTCGGTTATATCTGTTTTAACCATATTAGTGCACATCATTCACTAGAAAGCACCACCTCAGTCATTTGAAACGGTTTGCCAGTACCTCCAGCAAGTTTTTCCCTCCTGCCAAAGAGATCAATGCTATGCCACCTTTTAAGGGTACATATCATGCCATCCTCCAGCTACCGTATAATGCATGTCAGAGCTTGCCTTGTTCTGTTCCAGGCAGTTTGCAAGACAACAAAAACAGCTTGTGCTTCCTTTTATAAGGCTGTGAACTGGCCAGAACATAATCAAATTATGCATGTACAGCAACAGGTTTGTATTCTGTAAATCCCTATTTAACATTAAATCAGCACCAATATCAGATACATTTCCTCACGTAAGAATGATATACTGTTAAACTCGCTCAGATGGATGTGCCTTGTTCCCACTCAGCCTTTAGAAAGATACTTTCTTTTAATTTGTGCTTGTTCCAATCAGCAGATGGACATCATCCAAGAGACCTGTTGCCCACGGGAGGGGAAGAAAACAAAGCAAATTATTCCACATTCAGAATTAGACTCTGACTTGCCCTTTTCTTTGCTGACAGCTTACTAACTGCACAAGTTTTTAATTTACCTCATGCCATTCAAAAGCAAATTATGTCTTGGAAACCACGAATAAGCAGTCCGGCTGAGTTGTAAAGTACGATGCGTCCATCTTTGCTGTGTTTACTTCCCTGTTCTTGCCCTTTGAGCGATACATCTCCTCTAATTCAGGTTCCTGGATTTAACTGGAAATGAACCTGGCTGTAGTTTTCCATATAAACCACTATAGTTTGCTGTATCAGTCCCACATGTAACGTGTTATCAGTACAATCCATCACTCAGGCACATCAAAGCTCCAAATGAGCATGCCCAAAACAGACAGCTTGCAAATCATTCGCACCCACACCGATGAGAGATTGCTAAGAACCTGTAAGAACCTGCCCGTTGCACAATGCATCACGCGTGCTTTCTTTTTCTATTTCCATTGCGCTTTCTCTGTGTGCTATTTTGGACAGAGTGTAGTGCTAAAGTGTCTCCTCCGCACACACGCACCCCCCCCCCCCCCCCTCCTTTTTCTTTCCTACTTTCCTACTTCCTTTCTCCTTGGATGCATATCATCCTCGGGATTAACCTGAGGTGCTTCTTGTCATCACTCCGCTTTTTGTCAAGACTAGTGGTTTCTGTAGCTTTTCTAGAACTTCCCATTAAAGGATTTCTGTGTTTGAGCTTCTGTTTATAGTCTTTTGTCAAGTGTGTGATTGATTGTCAGTAGAGTAAAGTTAGATTTGCAATGAAATCGAAATGAACTGAATGAAATCAAAGACTATAAATCGTCTGGGTGTGTTACAAGCCTTAATATAACCCGAGCATATGTTCACTTAACTGGGCTGGTAGGTGGTAAGGCAAAAGACTTCCATATATGGCTGCTGTTCTTGTCAGCCTTGTGCTTGGCCTTGTAAGTAAGGGCAGCACTGGGCCACAGAGACATAACCGCAGCTAGGTTTGGGAAGGGCAGGGGGCTGGGGAGAACACACTGATTGGCAGAGTAGGTCCTAATGTCTGGGTGATAAGATGGAGGTCTGGTGCTCCCGTCTCTGAGTGTTTATTTGAGCTCCGTCTGGCTCCTCACATGATCTGAGGTCATACCCTTCACACATGAGGCTGACCAGAGCCTGTCCCTCCTGTCCTCTTTTTCTGCCTCCTTTCTCCCTCTCTTATCATCTCTTTTTTTTTTTTTAATCTTGATCTCAATCTAACTTCATTCTCACTTTCAAAATTAATTTTTTCCCCTTATCTCTCTCTCCATTTTTTTTATAAACCCTTTTCACACATGCTGTATGTTTTTAGATTCTCTAGCAAAAATGAAAACAGCCATGTAGAATAGGATAGGTCTTTATGGTCACTGTCACAAGTACAACGAAATTTAAAGTGCTCTCCAGTCAGTGCCTCATTCATTGAGTCTCTAAAATATAATTTAAGTTAAAAAGAATACATAGAAAACATATAACAGTATTAGCAGCATACATGAACACACAGTCAAACACACCCAGTCATTCAGTGCGTTTACATGCACATAGAGAAAATCGAATTTCTGCCGTTGCTCGACTGAAATCGAAACTCTAAATGGCATGTCAACACCTTAGCTCGGCTGAAATTGAACCGAACTTGATTTCTCGCAATCGAGCTACACGACCTAGATTATGCGATTTTTGCCGAGCTACTTAGTGCATGTAAACCCTATTGAGCTACGTAGTCGAGCTACTTACTTCAGCACTGCCCCTTCCGGAAGTGACGAGTGACGAGACCACAAGCGGGAAACACAACAGCCTCGGTCGGCATGACAACGAATCATGACAACGGCATGAATCTTTTCTTTTTGTGGCATTGTTTGCACTGTTAAAATTTAGCTCACTTACTGTATCACCAAATACATCTGTACAGCTGTTGCATAGTTGTGAATTGTGTACATAAACAAGTCATTGTATTTGTGTATATATATATATATATATATATCTCATCTCATTATCTCTAGCCGCTTTATCCTTCTACAGGGTTGCAGGCAAGCTGGAGCCTATCCCAGCTGACTACGGGCGAAAGGCGGGGTACACCCTGGACAAGTCGCCAGGTCATCACAGGGCTGACACATAGACACAGACAACCATTCACACTCACATTCACACCTACGGTCAATTTAGAGTCACCAGTTAACCTAACCTGCATGTCTTTGGACTGTGGGGGAAACCGGAGCACCCGGAGGAAACCCACGCGGACACGGGGAGAACATGCAAACTCCGCACAGAAAGGCCCTCGCCGGCCCCGGGGCTCGAACCCAGGACCTTCTTGCTGTGAGGCGACAGCGCTAACCACTACACCACCGTGCCGCCCACATATATATATATATATATATATATATATATATATATATATATATAATGTCCAACATCTGAAGAATGTCAATAAAAACAAAACAATTGAACTTTTTGTGTGTTTATTAAGACATAAGTTAATTGTAAGCAAAAAAATATTTTTTTGTAAGCAAAAAATGGACTTTAGAAAAATATACAATTGTGCAAAATAAGTTGTCTTACAAAACAGTGGTCTGCGCCGGACAGTTTGTAGCCATACAGTCTGTTAGAGCAAGCCTAACAGCTTGAACACGCTCTTCTTCATGACAACAACCGGAAGTGTACCAACACAATGGGGCGTGTAGCGCCACCTGTGGCTCGGGTGCACAATGCACCTTACACAATAGCTCGATTTCACAGTTGCATGTAGGATTGGATTTCTCTGGCACCCCTGTTGGGACCCTTTGCTCGATTACCGACAGTAGCTCGATTTGGATGTGCATGTGAACGTACTGATTGCAAAAAAAAAGACAATACAGACACACAGTTGTCGTATGAATGTACATCTACAGACGTGCATACTTTCTGTCATTACATCGGTCTGTTTCATTATTGCACATTGTATTGCACATTATTTAGCAGCATTGAGGGTTATTATTGCAGTTGGATAAAAACTGTGTCTGAGTCTATTTGTCCTTGCGTGTATTGATCTGTACCATCTGCCTGAAGGCAGCAATTCAAACAGGGAGTGACCGGGATGGTAGGTATCTTTTATAATGTTCTGGGCTTTTTTGAGGCAATGAGAACTGTGTAGTTCCTCCAGTGTGGGAAGAGGGCAGCCGACGATCTTTTGGGTGGTGTTGATGACCCTCTGGAGCGCTTTCCTCTGAGCCGCTGCGCAGCTGGTGTACCATATACAAGTCAATGGAAAAAAAAACGGTTAAAGGTTCAAATGTTTCTAAATAGGTGGCACGGTGGTGTAGTGGTTAGCACTATCGCCTCACAGCAAGAAGGTTCTGGGTTCGAGCCCAGCGGCCGACGGGGGCCTTTCTGTGCGGAGTTTGCATGTTCTCCCCGTGTCCGCGTGGGTTTCCTCCGGGTGCTCCGGTTTCCCCCACAGTCCAAAGACATGCAGGTTAGGTTAACTGGTGACTCTAAATTGACCGTAGGTGTGAATGTGAGTGTGAATGGTTGTTTGTCTCTATGTATCCACCCTGCGATGATTTGGCGACTTGTCCAGGGTGTACCCCGCCTCTCGCCCATAGTCAGCTGGGATAGGCTCCTGCGACCTGGCACAGGATAAGTGATTATGGATAATGGATGTTTATAAAGAAAAATAAATAAATAAATTGATTGGAGTTTGGGAAATGTTGTAATCTGGGCTGCATGTTATATTAGTTTGGGTGGTGTATTGTCTAGCCTGTGTTGCAATTTAGGCATAGTGTGTTGTACAACCCTGTTTCCATAAACATTTGTAAATGTCATACATAAATAAAAACAGAATGTGATGATTTGTAAATCATGGAAACCCTCTATTTCACTGGAACTAGTACAAAGACAACATATCGAATGCAGAAACTGAGAAATTTTATTATTATTATTATTATTATTAATATATACTCATTTTGAAGTTAATGCCAGCATTTATATTAAAAAAAAAAGCATGGGACAGGGACAACAAAAGGCTGGAAAAGTTGTGTAATACTAAAAAAAAAAACCCTGATGGAGCGTCTCACAACTAATTAAGTTTAATTTGCTACAGGTCAGTACTATGATTGGGATGCTCTTTTTATACCCAGAGAGGCGGAGTCTCTCAGAAGTAAAGATGGGGAGGGGTTCACTGCTTTGTGAAAGATTGCATGAGCAAACATTGCAACAATTTAAGAATAACGTTCCTCAATGTAAAATTGCAAAGAATTTGGTGATCACATCATCTATGGTCCATAATATCATTAAAAGATTCAGAGAATCTGGAGAAATCTCTATACACATGGGACAAGGCCGAAAAACCAATATTGGATGTCTGTGATCTTCAGGCCCTCAGGCGACACTGTATTAAAAACAGACACAAGTCTGTAGTAGAAATCGCTGTATGGGCTCAGGAACACTTCAGAAAACCATCATCTGTAAAAACAGTTCATTACTGCATCTACGAATGCAAGTTAAAACCAGATCTGAACAATATCCAGAAACACTGCCACCTTCTCTGCACCTGAGCTCTTTTACGATGGACTGAAGCGAAGTGGAAAACTGTCCCGAGGTTTGACAAATTGAAATTTGAAATTCTTTTTGGAAATCATGGACACCACGTCCTCCAGGCTCAAGAGGAGAGGGACCATCCGGCTTATCAGTGCACAGTTCCAAACCAAGCATCTGTGATTGTATGGGGGGCATGAGTACACATGGCATGAATAGCTTGCACATCTGGGAAGGCACCATTAATGCTGAATGATGTACAGTCTACAGGTTTTGGAGCATGTACTGCCATTCAGATGATGTATTTTTCAGGGAAGGCCTTGCTTATTTCAGCAAGACAATGCCTAATTGAATTCTGCATGCATTACAACTGCTTGGCTCCATAGTAAGAGTTCAGGTGCTAAACTGGCCTGCCTGCAGTCCAGACCTGTCTCCCATTGAAAACATTTGGCGCATTATGAAGCGCAAAATAATAATAAAGGAGACCCCGAACTCAGGGCTCGAAATTAACTTTTTTTCTTTGTGTCCCCCAGTGGTCCCGAATTCTGTGTTGTATTGTCCCGAATGGAAGCAATAGTGTCCCCATTTTTTTCCTCTCTGAAATAACCAGTGGTTAATATTATCATATGAAGTCTCATCTCATCTCATTATCTCTAGCCGCTTTATCCTGCCCTACAGGGTCGCAGGCAAGCTGGAGCCCATCCCAGCCGACCATGGGCGAAAGGCGGGGTACACCCTGGACAAGTCGCCAGGTCATCACAGGGCTGACACATAGACACAGACAACCATTCACACTCACACCTACGGTCAATTTAGAGTCACCAGTTAACCTAACCTGCATGTCTTTGGACTGTGGGGGAAACCGGAGCACCCGGAGGAAACCCACACGGACACGGGGAGAACATGCAAACTCCACACAGAAAGGCCCTCGCCGGCCCCGGAGCTCGAACCCAGGACCTTCTTGCTGTGAGGCGACAGCGCTAACCACTACACCACCGTGCCGCCCATCATATGAAGTTACTATTATATTTGTAACTATGCGATTTTGAACCCTTTATATCATTTTTACAATAAGTCACAAGACACAAGCGACACATATCCTATACATCATCTACTTCAAAATTACAGTTATTGCATTTTCAGTTTATTAAACTTTGGCGATCTCACTGTATGAATAGATACCCGTTTATTTAAAGGGGCCAACTAGCTCATTCAGAAAATGTTTCAACTCACTACATCTGCAGTACACTTTAGTTGAAAATAAGACCCCTTTTATGTTCATTTCATCTACTTATACCTTGAATATCTGTTGGTACTTATAAGGCCAACTTATAATTTTCACCATTACCGTTATCCATTTTTATGAACTTTCCGTTATCCATTACCGTAATCCATTTTTATGAACTTTCCATTATCCATTTTTATGAACTTTCCGTTATCCATTTTATGAACTTTCCCTGCCGAAGCGTGGGTGCAAATGTTAGCAACATCAGCATAGTGGCAGGTCCGAGCCTAGTTGTGCTGCTGACTGACTAAACTGTCTGAACTAGAAAGACACCAAGAAAACTCACTTATTCTGTTGAACGGTATCTTCCGTCAATATCATCCACATCATTCCTGTTGTATTTTATAACGTGTCTAACAGTGTTCATTAAGTTCATTCAGTTGCTAGCGTTGCCTGCAGACCAGGCAATGACACTTTGGATCCTGAAGGTCCCGGAGACGTTATGTCTGGGCTTTCAGTTTCTTCCCCGCGGTCGGTCCGCTTCAACCACTTAAGCATTTTTGTTCTGGCAAGAGTCGGCGCAGCGTGTGCGCTAGCAATTCCATTCCAAGTCCATATAATGCGGACTCCGGCCGAAGATTCTAGAACAGAATGCGCTGCTCTGTAGCCTACGGATGCAGGTGCATCCAAAGTGTAGCTACTATGTATTTTTCGCTGTTAACGTTTTAAAATTAAAATTGACAAATTAGGTGAATGTCCACGTATGTGTTACGGCTTTGTAAATAATATTAATGTAGAACTTTTTTTCTAGATCTGTTTTTTCCATTGTCCCGGGATTGTCCCAGATATGATAATTTTGTGTCCCGATGACATTTTTTATGGTCCCCGGGACATCGGGACACCGTTAGTTTCGAGCGCTGCCCGAACTGCTGAGCAACTGAAATTGTATATGAGGCAAGAATGGGACAACATTTCACTTTCAAAACTACAGCAATTGGTCTCCTCAGTTCCCAAATGTTTACTGAGTGTTGTTAAAAATAGAGGTGATGTAGCACAGTGGTAAACATGCCCCTGTCCCAACTTTTTTGAAATGTGTTGCCGACATCATGAGCATGTTTTTCAAACAACAATAAAATTTCTTCGTTTCAATATTTGATATGTTGACATTTTGCTATTTTTAAAACAAATATAGGGCTTTCATGATTTGCAAATCATTGCATTGTTTTTATTTACATTTACACAGCGTCCCAACTTTTTTGAAAATGGGGTTGTAGTTTGAGTGCAATGTGTTGTAGTTCGGTATAGACCCCTTCGCAGTAAACGTCATTCATACGTAAGCGGAAATTGCGCGCGCAGCCTGGACCCAAAAAAGACTCAGAAATGCCTAGTTGTTGTGTTGTCGGGTGTCAGAATCGTAGCAGTGATGGGGTTAAAATGTTCAGAATTCCAGCAGGATCTCACCCATTCCAAAAAAATCGCCGACGTCTATGGCTACAAGCCATCAAACGTGTAGACTGGGATGAAAAGCACTATCAAAAATACGCGGGTTTGCAGCGCCCACTTCATCACAGGTAAGATCAGGCTATTTATTAAATCTTTCTTTTTTATTCTTTCTAGTCTTCGTTTATTGATGTAGCAAAATACTTTGGTAACGTTTGTCTGATTAGCTGGGTCATAGTTACACAATGTAATGAATATTGTTAGCATGTTAACTTAGCTTTGCATGCAATTTTGTTTGTAGGAGAGGTCTCGCTTGACTCAAGCAGTCCAGATTTTGTGCCATCATTATTTGTGTATACCGAAAATCACAATTTTAAAGCAAGGATGGAAAGGTAAAATTGTGCGCCCTCACTCTAAATGCCAACTTACGTTGACTGCTCTAACCTAGCTCCCGCCCCGTTCAGTTTCATTTCTGGTCTCTGCCTCTCGCTTTTTACGCAGCTCTGATTTCTCTTAGCTGCACTCTTTACACTATCATTCCTTTCATGCCATTACCTCCTGCAAATTGCTGTTTAGTGTTGGTATTTGTTGTTGTAGCTAAAGCCACAGTGCCATCACATCACTGGCATAATTTGATTAAAACAAAATGAATATGAATGGCCCATTGTTAATCAAGTTGTACATGCCCGCACATAACATAATCATATGCGTCTAAAGACTTGTAGGCACGAAGTTTTTCGTGGGTGTACACTGAAGTCTTGTCAATAAAGTACGAGTATATATCTGGCCATTGTATACCAGGGAACTTACTAACATCGTCCGTCCTCTCTTTAATTAAATGCGGATCCGGTAGGCGATGTCCACTTGTTAGAGTTAACTTATTTATGTAGCATTCTCGATCTTGTAACGACAATTGTTTGGCATAATCTGACAGCTCATAATGCCAGTCTATGGGCAGCGCCATTGTTTCTGAGTCCAGGCTGCGCGCGCATCCTGGCAACGGTCGGTTTGTTTACAAACATGCGAAGGGGTCTATTAGGTATTCAAAAAAATAAATAAATAAAAATAAACAACTGTTAAACATAAATGTACAAAATCCAGAAACTTCCCTGTTAAGGTGATGATATTTGTAGAGATGTGTTTTAACGGAGTTCGTTAGTTGTAAGCCAGTTATGTCAGAATGTCTGGACACTGGAAAGATTTGGAAATGAGAGCTTTGTGCCATCCAAGCCACTTCTCAATTATTGGCGTTATTAGTGTAAGACACTCTCATCTTTTAAGACAACTTCTTCAAAACAAAGCATCTATGCGAGACCCAATTTATGGCAAATGTGAGTGATGATTCGCCATTACCGATGGAAAATACGGCAAAGCTTTTTTTTTTTTTGTCTGAAAAGAACTTCTTTCTTCATTTTTTTCTTCCTTCAGCCACATATCCTAGAGTTACCTCTGCACTAACGTGTCATCTCTCACTCCTATGTGAGGCTTTGACCTGTGCTCACTCTTGCTGGCTGAAATTGAAACCTGCTGGATTCCGAGGCTGCTCATGGTAAACCGCAGTTAGTCTCCATCACATGTGAAGAGTAAAACCAGATTTTAGTCACTTTGTGTTTGCAGTGCCTAACTTCCAATACCATCGCTTCCTCATCATTATTTCATTATTTTCATTAAAACATTTCTTTTGTTGGTTTTGAATAGGACTAAGCAACTACAATTTGCACATGAGCAATTGCAATAATATTTCACATCAATGCACAAAATGCAATTTTCCAAGTTGCTATGGATTTCATAGTAACCCATAGTTTAATCATTTTTCATAGGTTATCGATTTTAAGGTCACGTTGTTTGTAGTTGTCAAAGTACTTTCATGATTAATGCTAAATATGACATTTGTGTGTCTTACAATTACAAAAAAAAACCCCTCCTGTTGCAGATCTGCCAAAAACAACACAACCTTTCCTGATGCTCCACGTTCACCCTGCAGCTATCAAGCTGGAGCTGCTTAGAACAGTATGTTTGTTTCATGGGCTGAAAAAAAAGAGAGCTGCAGTTACTTAATCCAGATGTGGCAGATCACGCTCTCTGGAATTCTGTGCTTTGTGAAGGATCAGACCTTCAAAAGCAGGCTTGCTGGCCTGTAACTGCTAAGTCTGCTTTTCTGCATTTCTGGCATGTGAAGGACAGAGATGCAGATGTGTGCATTAAGAAATATTTCAAGAGCGTTGGATGAATGCATTGGCATTTGGGTTGTGTGTTGTAAGTTGGAATGTGTGTTGTAGTTTGGGTCCTGTGTTGCAGTGTGTTTATAGTTTGGGAAACAGGTTGGCGTTTGGGCAGTGTGCTGCATATTTGGTCATGTGGTGTTTGAGCAGTGTGTTGCAGTTTGGATCATGTGTTGGTGGTGGTGCTTAGGTTATGTATGGTAGTTTGGGGAAGCCATGGCCTAATGGTTAGAGAAGCAGCTTTGGGACCAAAAGATTACCGGTTTGATTCCCTGGACCAGCAGGAATGGCTGAAGTGCCCTTGAGCAAGGCATCTAACCCCACCTGCTCCCCAGGCTTCTCTGGGTATGTTGTATGTCACTCTGGATAAGAGTGTCTGCTAAATGGCATTAATGTAATGTATGTAGTTCAGGGTATACATTGTAGTTTGGGCCATGTGTTGTGCTCAGCCCGCTCAAGACTGCTGTCTGTCCTGGTACCCCATTGAGTTCCCATTGAGGTCAGAACTGCCAACTTCCTGACCACCTTCAAGCGGAGACTGAAGACTCACCTCTTCAGGCTGCACCTCTCCCCTGCTTCCCTGCCCACTGTGTTTCAGTCTAGACCAACCGAGGCTGTGTACTGTCTAGCCTGGGGTTAGCCTTTTTGAGTTCTCTATTTAGTTGTACTTTATATGGTTGGTTTGTTTCCTTGGCTGTTTGAGTATTGGTACTTCAACAGAATATTACACTTGATATTACTGTCACTTGTTCAGCTGGCACTTTCTTGTCTAGAAGTTCAGCACTTCTTGAACCTGACTGTTGCACTCATTGTATGTTGCTCTGGATAAGAGCGTCTGCTCAATGGCACTGAATGTAATGTGTTGTTGTATGGGCCATATGTTGTAATTAGACTGAATTCCTTCATTTTCTAAATGCCTGCACTGATTCCAACCTTTGTCTCCCCCCCCCCAAAACTTTCATCCCCAGGGTACTTCCTGGAATTTGTGGAACCTCCGAACAACATGACTATCATGCAGGGTCAGACGGCTACACTACACTGCAAAGTGACCGGTAACCCATGGCCCACCATCAAATGGTTAAAGAACGATGCACCAGTAGTGCAGGAGCAGGGCCGCATCTCAATCCGTAAAACAGAGTCCGGCTCTAAACTCCGAATCCAGGATCTGGACACTACTGACACTGGATATTATCAGTGCGTAGCCTCCAACGGCCTCAAGGTCATCTCAGCCACCGGTGTTCTCTATGTGCGCCTAGGTAAGAGCTCAATTTGGTTTGTACTACAAATTTTTTTTTTCAGTGACGTTGATGGTAAGTATCTAATTTAATGGATCCAAAAACTGTATTGGAGAAACTCTGCAATGAATGATGATATTGTCAAACAACATGCCTGTGGTTAGTATCGAAAAACAAAGCTCTCTCTGATTTTGCTATGCAGGTATAATGTCCTTTTACTTCATCGCATTTCTGAGAAGAGAAGACCATTAACCATCATAATAACCATATTGTCTCCAACTATATGTCAACATCATAGGGGCAGTGTTTTCTTTCCTGTCTGCTTAATTTAGGTTATTATATGAAAAGCCTGTTGGTTTGTAGCTTGAACTAAAGCAGCTCTGTTAAAAACCATGTGTATGAAATCAACGCTGGGTATCAGAGCGGTTAAGGTTTTTAGCACGGCGCTGGTATAAATCTCAGAGTCGCACTATTAGAACTCCACTTTGGAAACAACTTCCCAGTGTTTTGGCTGAAATCCGTCCTTTAACAAGGAAACAACTCTATTGTGTTCATCTGGGATCCTCTCAAGTAGAAGTGAGTTCTGTATTTTACACCATGTTCCTGACAGCTTTAGGAGTGCTTTGGAATGAAGTGCTGCCTCCTTTCTTAATGCAAAGTCATCTTAGTTTAAGAATGCTTTTATTTCCCCTCCAATGAAATTCAAGATCAGGCCTCTTGAAAACATTTAAGTGGTTTTCAGAGCAGGGATCATGTGGAAAGCACATGAAGCAGATGAAAGCTCTGGTGCAGACATGAGCAGTCCATCGTCCTGGCTCAAATCAGTGTTGCAGTATTGCGTGTTCATGATGAAAGTCTTGTGTAGACAAAATGGTCTTCTCAGCGGAAGGTTTGAGTTTTAGCATGCAAGTTTAGGTAGGTGACCTTGTATGCAACTTTGATATGTGTTTGAAGTGATTATGGAGTTTCGCGTTTAGGTTCAACCATTGAGCGTTTAGGTTCAACTTTTATTTAGTTGATCTGTTGAATTGATCCAGATTTACACTGCGATTAGAGCAGTTCATTATTACTTGAGTTGTAAATAACTGTATTGAGACTGACAGGACTTGTAGTCAGCTGTTTGGTCGCAATAGATAGTTTTCACTGACGTCACGGCATTCCGGAGAACGCCCTCCAGCCGCCATCTTGTGGGGCAAACAAAACGGACCATCGCCATTACCGGCTACGTTATCTCGGACGAATTTATTAAGTTATATAGTCAGTTTTCTAAAATAAAGATCAATGTCGGCAAAATCAAGCAAACAGAAGTATATAGATACATTAGACGACATCTCACAACAACGGTATGCAGCCAAACTGGCCTTGATTGGGGGAATTGACCCCTACGAAGTGGACAAAGATGCATTTTCAAGTGACTATGCAGGGCTGCCAAAGCCTGAAACTGCCAAAGCCTGCTCCAAAGCCTGAAACTGACTTCATCAAACTTTAAAGGCTGTCTGATATATACAACTTTATATATTCACAGCGCGCCTTTTGTCGGATGCCGCCTTTTTCATGGCTGAATCGCGCAGATCCGATTTTTTTTTTGGGGGGGGGGGGGGGGGCGTTGGAGTGTCTGATTATAATTTCAAAGTAAATTCTGTATTAAAATTACTAAATAAGCAAATGCGTTACAGTCCATGAAACAGGAAGTATAAGGATGAGAAAAAAACAGTTTAAATCGCAAAGCTGCGCACATTTGCGCAGTCCTGCTCGGGCTGCGCAAATGTGCGCAGCTTTCCGATTTAAACTGTTTTTTTCTCATCCTTATACTTCCTGTTTCATGGACTGTAACGCATTTGCTTATTTAGTAATTTTAATACAGAATTTACTTTGAAATTATAATCAGACACTCCAACGCCCCCCCCCTAAAAAAAATCGGATCTGCGCGATTCAGGCGGCATCCGCCAAAAGGCATGCTGTTTGCATCCCAAACACAAATCAAATCATACAGAATAGACCTAAAATGTTTTTCAAAAATGACCCTTGCGTGAGTGAAGTGACAAGTTTCAAATAGAAACGTGACAAACGAGCGATATTAAGTGTACATTACAATGTAAATGTACACTCAGCGGTTCCAGTTAGGCATTCTCCAGAGATTGTTCACATGATGTTTTGGTTTCCAAAAACAAACTTAAACACAATTGATTGTTTATTTAAACAACTTGCCACTTATAAAATGATCGGAGCAGACTTTGCTGTGTTTGGAAGGCTGATAATCCTTGCGGTTGATTTCTCACAAGCCATAGATTTCTCCTTTGTATGCTGAGTTTCTTTGCTCACCTTCGTGCTCCCGTACAGTGGGAATTCCATAAAAGCTCCGCTTGACGTCATCATCTGACCTATTACGCCAGCCGTGAATACAACAGGTGTGCACCATTGCTAGCTTTAAATAGCCTGCTTGGGTTCTTTTGAAGACTTTGTACTCGCGCGTTACAATGTGTGCTCAGTCACCCGTACGGTAAGCTTGACCCGCAAGATGGTCGCCACTAGGAAATCCCCGACTCTGTGACGTCATGTGAAAACTATCTATAGGAGTGTTTCACAGTCAGGATACACAAGTTTGTATCACTAACATAAAAAAATCAGGTTCAATTTTTTTTTTTTTGCCACAGTTTGTGAACTAAATGAGGCCCTTGCTGGAAATTTATTTCCCGCTGAATACAAACAGTAGGCATATCAGGTGAAAATTCAAATTCAATCCAAATTGCTTGAAACAGCTCTCATTGAATTCAGAATTGAATGCAGAACAACATACTTTTTACAGTTAAAATATGTTTATCCGTTCTTGAGATATTACAAATCAAAGATTGAAAAAACGGCTTAATTTTTAGAAAACTGCCGTAATATTCTGTCTGGGGATCACATGGTCCAAAATGGGCCTCATTAACGAATGAGATCAAATGTTTTTTCTGAATAAGTTTTTTATTTTTCAAGATATTTACATGGAAATCGGCAGGCACATAGATGGTTGTATACTGAATACAAAAGTACAAAACTTAGTAAAAACAAATTATGCAAATTAGTATTTAATTAGTTTTATTTATTCTAATTAGGTAAAAAAGTTAAATTAGTTCACTCAATAAAAAAGTTATAAAATATTTCTAATACACTCTTTGTGCACTGTAGGCCTTTGTATTTTTCAAAAGTAGGCCCTACTAGTGTTTATATGAAAGAATCTAAATGACAATATTCACAGCTTTCAAGGCGAACCTTGAAAAAACTGAGAGCCACATCCAATAAACAATTCACATTAATTGAACTGAAATTGACACTTGCGTTTCTGACTTCCGTTTTTTTTAAATATCATTTTGACCACTAAGATCTCAATATTTGTCATCAAACAACTACAGTTATATTCTAATATACAGTAGTTATTTATTTACATGAATCAGTTTGATTTGAAAGAATAAGTAGGTAAAGCTCTGAAAACACTTCAAAGTCTCCTGTGAATCAAAACTAGCTGACGGAAAATTTTGCTGAATACTTCATCAGAAACTGTGAGAGCTACAGAACATCCCTATAAAAGTTATCTGATTGATATTCACGAACCGTCGTACAGTAAAAAACTGATCAGAAGAGAGAGAGCCTGACCGCTTTCCCATGACAAAAAGCACCGTCAATTTCCTGACGTCCCGCGAGCAGAGTTTTAACTGTCGTACCAACTTCAACCTGCCGTTACTCCCAACGTACTGAACAGATCTTAATGAGAAATTTATTTGAAAAGCAGAGATTATAAGCTTTATAATGATGGTATTCACAATAGAAAATATTCAAGAGTTTAGCAGTGACAGATTAGGAAACTCAGATGATCGTCTGCATGCAGAATTTTCACACACGGCCACCGAGCGTCTGATATATTGTACCGACAAACAGCACTGTGTTGTTACCTGGCTAATGGCGAGAGCATAATTTTTTTCTAGAGAGGACAATTTTTGACAGACAAACATCATGTTTTTTGTTGGTAACCATTGTAGCTCATTTTAAGAAGCTAAGTGTATAACCTTATGTGCCAGCACTTATATGGAACTGGACTTTCAGAATCAGAAGCTACTTGTCTAAGAACTGCATTTAAAAAAAAAAAATACTTTAATAAGGACCACATTACCAGAGAGGACATTTTTGACAGACAAGTTACTTTATTAAATATACCCTTGTTCCCCAATCAGTACCCATTTGTGGTCAACTTTGTTGGCAATAATTCAAGTATGAAATGAGGCTCCAGCTAAACTATTCAGAGCCTATAAGATTGCTTAATATTGGGATTGGCAACCTCTTCAAACTAGACCAAATAATTTTGGGACATAAAAAATGGGGTTAGTTCATTTTTTTAGCTTTTGCCATATATATATATACTAGTGTGTGTATATATATATATATATATATATATATATATATATATATATATATATATATATATATATATATATATATATATATACACATACAATGGCTGGGGAAACCACAACAGCTTACACCAATTACAGTGGCCCCCATTGTACCTAACCTGCATGTCTTTGAACTGTGGCAGAAACAAGGAGAACATGCAAACTCCACACAGAAAGACCCCATGTCAGCCATGAAGTTCAAACCCAGAACCTTCTTGGTGTGAGGCGACAGCATTAACCACTGCACCACCATAGTACATTAGGCTGGTATGTGCATGTATTCAAACGAATGGCTAATTTGCAGGTGGGATAGTATTAGTTCTTCATGCAGAGCTAATCCTCACTTCACAAGTACTTATTGTACTTCAGTAATACTTGATCCATTCCATAGAATCCACTTTGGTATCCTGACTGTGAAACAGCCCAATAGCGCTAAACCAGCTACTACTCTTAACTCCGCAATCTTAACTCAAGACCAGGTTGTGTCTTTTTTGTCTATGACAATCAAGTTGGGTCAGAAATCGTACAAGTGTAGGTCTTTGCTTTAGTCACTTTACAGCTGAGATTAATCCTTTATTCTTTTTTCTTCCGCAGGCCAGTCTCCAACTCGGGATCCAGATGATGCGTAAGTCCTCTCTCTCTCTCTGTGCAACTCTTATGTCTTCACTGGTTTGTTTACCTGACATTTGAGATCACTCTTTCAGAACGAATCCTTGTATCTATTCCATTTGAATGGAGACAATTCTGCAGTGAATTAGTCATAAACCAGTGCTCACTCATTACCGGTGTGATAAAGAGAGGCAGATGCTTGCTGGGGTCGTTGCATGTTAAAAAACTGATTCACCACAATTCCAGTCAGCAACAGCCAGTCATCTGGGTGTAACTCCTATCTGAGAGCTCATCTCTGCTGAAGCCAAAACAAATTGTCCACAAAACAAATGGAACAAGCAGTGGTTTCAGTCTCTTCTCTGTCTTGAAGTGCATTCAGTATGAGCAGGATATGTGAAAGGCAAAACAGTAGCAACTCCATCCATCCTTCTTACCCCTATATCTTTGAAGGGAAAAAAAAAATTGCAGCTGAGTCAAGGACAGGAAGCCTATTCAGACTTTTGTAACTGAGCAGATGTCATGACATCACTATTCTTCTTCTTTTCTTCTCTGTGCTAATATTCATGATCCAGAGCTGTGTCTACCCAAGTTGTCATGCTCCTTGAGCTTTGAAGTACTCCCCCCCACCATAATGGTAATGGAACTGGAGCTGGTACAGATACAGGGAACCAGAACTTTTTTTTAAGGACTGTGCCATGTTTCCACCAATTTGACATGTAGGAGTTTCCATATAAATGACATTAAAATGATAACACAAGTGGAAAGTTTTACATGTTTGACCTCTCAACAAGAGCATATTTTATCCTCGGAAAAAGCCTTCTGAGTTTATATACAGCACACAGATGATATCACAGAACAGTGGGTCTCAAAGTGAGGTCTGGAGACACCCAAGGTTCCATTTGGTATAGCCAGTGGGTGCAGGTTTTTTTTGTTTGTTTGTTTGGTGACAGTGGTCATCACCATCCACCTTTAACCAAGCAATTACATTCTAGTTCTAACAGTTATTATTCTATCCACATTCACTGGATATGAGCAGTTGCGCACTCTGATTGGCTACTCTACTACTAGGATATCAGCTCCTATACCGTGAGTAGAGAAAAACAAAATGGCGGAGCGTGTTGCTGAACCAACCGAGCATGAAATAAAAACTACTCGAAAACAAAACCCCCCAAAAATACAAAAAACAAAACAATAAAAATATGGAATGAAAACATTTACTGGTAAGAACTTTTTATTTTTTATTTTTCAAGAATTATTATTATAGCATTTTTCACAAAATGCTACTGTCATTTCACTGGCTTGTTTACATTCTAAGCTGAAATTATTTTGTCGGACATTTTGTATAAAGTTTTTATTTATCGAATTTGCAAAAAAATAAAAATGCTCTGTTTCTCAAAATCCAGTGAATGTGGATAGAATAAAACAGTTATTCCACTCAATCTCATCGTACATGGCTCATAGCTGACTCGGTGCTACGCGCCTCGTCGGCTATCAGCTCATGTACGACTCGATTTCATGGAATAATTATTAATTAGCCTGTTTGACTGGTCACTTTGCTTGAATGGGGTGAAGCCAAAACTGAGTAACTCAAAAACAAGTAAAACAGTCAGTTAGAACCTAGCATGTTCTATTGATGGAAATTTCAGGAATTTAAAAAAAATCTATGGCTGTAATAAATAGGCTATATATATATATATATATATATATATATATATATATATATATATATATATATATATATATATTAGTGCTGTCAAAAATGTCGCGTTATTAACGCGTTAACTTGACTCAATTTTAACGGCGATAATTTTTTTATCGCGAGATTAACGCTCTGTGACATGATGTAGGTTTTTCATAAGCTTTTGAAACTGCCAGGAACTTGGAACAGAGACTTTGCTTAGAAAACCGATAGCAGCTAGACTGTAATGCCACGCCCCGCACAGCCAGAGTCCTCTGCCCCCCCCCAAAGAACCAGCGCGGGCAGGGCGCGCTAGTAGAGATGGGATTTATGGCTCTTTGATGGGATCCGCATCTTTGTGATCCGTTCTTTGAAAAGAGCCGTTCAAAAGACTGGCTAATTTGGCTCTTTTTAAATATTTATTCAGTTTTAAGAAGACAGCGTCTAAAGAAGCCAGATCCCTCTGAACTGTAAACTCAATGCTATCCCAGAAATCCTTCCTGTAATATGCAAATTTGGCCACCTCTGATTGGACAGCATGACGCATCAACAGGCAGAAAGTGTAAAAGTACAAAATGTGTTAAGTGAGCTGAAACAGTAAAGATCAGATTCAATGCAATATTTATCAACGAACAACTTAAACTTAATATTATAGTGTACTTTATATTATAATCAAGCATGTCAAGCCTACCGTCACTGTGTAACCTATCTCTCTGATTAGAGTTGTAGACTAACTCAAACAGTAGATCATTTCACTCATGGTTCTCTTGCTAGCCCCGCGCCGGTGCTTGGCTTAGGTTTCACTTTGCAGTGGCTGTGTCAAGACGTGTTATGCTTTGCAATAAAAAAAAACATTGGTACAAAGCAAGCCCATTCACTTTTTTATGCTGATAAGAGAATTACAATGGTTTTTTATGTGACAAAAATGTGCGATTAAATTGCGATTAATCGCAAGTTAACTATGACTGTCGCGACATTAATCGCGATTAAATATTTTAATCGCTTAACAGCACTAATATATATATATATATATATATATATATATATATATATATATATATATATATATATATATACAGTGGTGCTTGAAAGTTTGTGAACCCTTTAGAATTTTCTATATTATTGCATAAATATGACCAAAAACATCATCAGATTTTCACACAAGTCCTAAAAGTAGATAAAGAGAACCCAGTTAAACAAATGAGACAAAAATATTATACTTGGTCATTTATTTATTGAGGAAAATGATCCAATATTACATATCTGTGAGTGGCAAAAGTATGTGAACCTCTAGGATTAGCAGTTAATTTGAAGGTGAAATTAGAGTCAGGTGTTTTCAATCAATGGGATGGCAATCAGGTGTGAGTGGGCACCCTGTTTTATTTAAAGAACAGGGATCTATCAAAGTCTGATCTTCACAACACATGTTTGTGGAAGTGTATCATGGCACGAACAAAGGAGATTTCTGAGGACCTCAGAAAAAGCATTGTTGATGCTCATCAGGCTGGAAAAGGTTACAAAACCACCTCTAAAGAGTTTGGACTCCACCAATCCACAGTCAGACAGATTGTGTATAAATGGAGGAAATTCAAGACCATTGTTACCCTCCCCAGGAGTGGTCGACCAACAAAGATCACTCCAAGAGCAAGGCGTGTAATAGTCAGCGAGGTCACAAAGGACCCCAGGGTAACTTCTAAGTAACTGAAGACGTCTCTCACATTGGCTAATGTTAATGTTCATGAGTCCACCATCAGGAGAACACTGAACAACAATGGTGTGCATGGCAGGGTTGCAAGGAGAAAGCCACTGCTCTCCAAAAAGAACATTGCTGCTCATCTGCAGTTTGATAAAGATCACGACAAGCCAGAAAGAATATTGGAAAAATGTTTTGTGGATGGATGAGACCAAAATAGAACTTTTTGGTTTAAATGAGAAGCGTTATGTTTGGAGAAAGGAAAACACTGCATTCCAGCATAAGAACCTTATCTCATCTGTGAAACATGGTGGTGGTAGTATCATGGTTTGGGCCTGTTTTGCTGCATCTGGGCCAGGACGGTTTGCCATCATTGATGGAACAATGAATTCTGAATTTTACCAGCAAATTCTAAAGGAAAATGTCAGGATATCTGTCCATGAACTGAATTTCAAGAGAAGGTGGGTCATGCAGCACGACAACGACCCTAAGCACACAAGTCGTTCTACCAAAGAATGGTTAAAGAAGAATAAAGTTCATGTTTTGGAATGACCAAGTTAAAGTCCTGACTTTAATCCAATCGAAATGTTGTGGAAGGACCGGAAGCGAGCAGTTCATGTGAGGAAACCCACCAACATCCCAGAGTTGAAGCTGTTCTGTACGGAGGAACGGGCTAAAATTCCTCCAAGCCGGTGTGCAGGACTGATCAACAGTTACCGGAAACGTTTAGTTGCAGTTATTGCTGCACAAGGGGGTCACACCAGATACTGAAAGCAAAGGTTCACATACTTTTGCCACTCACAAGTATGTAATATTGGATCATTTTCCTGGATAAATAAATGACCAAGTATAATATTTTTGTCTCATTTGTTTAACTGGGTTCTCTTTATCTACTTTTAGGACTTGTGTGAAAATCTGATGATGTTTTAGGTCATATTTATGCAGAAATATAGAAAATTCTAAAGGGTTCACAAACTTTCAAGCACCACTGTGTGTGTATATATATATATATATATATATATATATATATATATATATATATATATATACACATTTTAAATAATGTTCATGAAGAAAAAAAATGTACTGAACATGGTCCGGGTAGTTTTTTTTTTTTTAAACAGTTAAAAAGGTCTCTGTCTCGAAAAAGTTTGAGAGCCTCTGATGATAGATAATCATTATGCTAATTACGTGAGATAAGCTAATTATTTTTGCCTTTGCCCAATATTTTTGTGTATAGTTGTCTTCTAGTGTGTAGGATGTTTTTGTTAGCGGTATAGTATCGCTTGTTTATGCTTTATTTTAGTGGCAGTTTCTCTTCTCCTCAGAGCTGTACAAGGTTATGGAGGCTACATTACCTTCCTAGCAAGTTAGCAAGCAGCCTACAACACCCTTTGTGTCAGTATTCACATTTGACACATTTATTTGTCATTGCGATCAGGCTTCACGGCCTGATCATGTGACAAATCAATTCATACATGTAGGATGAAAGGTAATGCGTGTTCTGACACAACTCTTGTGGTTACTCAGTGCATTTAAGCCAGTATCTCACTGGGCTGAGACAGCTTGCGACAAATTGCGAATGTCATTCACGAGAGAGTTTCAAAAGTGTCTTGAAACATTCACGGGGCTTCTCAATTTCCTCATATGAGTCACAAAGCTCCTTCGTCGCTGAAATTTTGAACATGTTCAAAAAATTTGCGCGACAAAATTTCTCTCAAAATAGCCGCAAATGCGTCGCTGGTGTCGCGAAGCTGTCACGAACCCTTCTCAAGTCAGTTTCTGTGAGACAGGAAGTGCGAGTGTATCTCACTGGGCTGCGACAGCCTGCGACTAGTTGGAGACACAACAATTGCGGTAAAATATGCAAATATCAATTCAGTGTGATTCCAAGTGAAAATTTGCATATTTTATTGCAATTGTTGTGTCTCCAACTAGTCGCAGGCTGTCGCAGCCCAGTGAGATACTACCCTTAGTCAGACAAGAGAGTCAATTCTAGCTTTCTTTGTCTGATAGCAGCAGCAGCAGGCGGGGGATGTGCATCACTTAATATTCAGTATACAATGTGCCTTAAAGTGCATATCCTGGACCAAATTTTTTTAAATATATATATATATATGAAAGAATGTGGGCTGCACGGTGGTGTAGTGGTTAGCACTGTTGCCTCACAGCAAGAAGGTCCGGGTTCGAGCCCCGGGGCCGGTGAGGGCCTTTCTGTGTGGAGTTTGCATGTTCTCCCCGTGTCCGCGTGGGTTTCCTCCGGGTGCTCCGGTTTCCCCCACAGTCCAAAGACATGCAGGTTAGGTTAACTGGTGACTCTAAATTGACCGTAGGTGTGAATGTGAGTGTGAATGGTTGTCTGTGTCTGTGTCAGCCCTGTGATGACCTGGCGACTTGTCCAGGGTGTACCCCGCCTTTCGCCCGTAGTCAGCTGGGATAGGCTCCAGCTTGCCTGCGACCCTGTAGAACAGGATAAAGCGGCTAGAGATGATGAGATGAGATGAAAGTATGCCCCTTTACACACTCATCCAGAAGGGTAATTTTGCACAAGGCCATCTGTCTACAGCAGAAAAAAATAAAATAACAAAACGCGTCTGGAAAAATCCCAAGGGAGTCTGGAGCCAGATTCGTGACGTCACCTGCGGAAGCGCCAGCAGGCTGTGAGAGCTTACACAGTTTCAGTGCACAGCCTGTGCAGACCAAGTTTAGCAGCTAGCGATTTTGCATTGAAATATGGAATTGTCACCTGAGCGCAATGTGGGAAACGATGAGTACTAATCCCATCAAGATTGGTGTTGCTACACCCTCCTATGATACATCTGTTAACCATTTTAATAATTAAAAATAAGTTCTCTTAACCATTTTAATAATATAATTTTAATTAATTCTTCAATGATAACGTTGAAGAAATTTGCAGAAAACCACCAGGTCGTATTCTCATAAACAAACCAGCGCTGACGTAGGATTCAGAAGGAGGCGTCCCGCACGTGACGTCACGAAAATCAATGTTTGCCGGGAAATCCAAATGCCAAGTTTTTTCAGAGGCGGACCAATTCGCCTCAAATGGCTTGATTTGATTTCAACTGAATTTTTCTGGTATTGCGCAAGGTAAAAAAAATTGCACAAAATGCCAAATGTGACAGATATTTGACCAAAGTTTAATATAAAATAGGAGAATTACATTGATCTTGCTCCTGAATTTACCCGTGATATGCACTTTAAAGTGGCAGAATATTATTTGACTGTTCCAAGTTGTTTGTGATGTTTAGAAAACTTGAGCTTATTTGTCATGGCATCCAAAGTCTTACCACCCAAAGTCAAATCATTCAGTGTGAGAAATTTCCTCTCACACTGATTATTTGAGATGACAAATACATGTTTTAATTACTGTTTATTACCTTTGCCAAATTTGTTGGAGGAGGTTATGTTTTTGCCTCTGTTGGTTTGTTTGTTTCCAACATAACTCAAAAAGTAGTGAACGGATTTTGATGAAATTTTGACGAAAGGTGAGCCATGGGCCAAGGAACAGTTGATTAGAGTTTGATGCAATCTGGATATGTATATGGATCCAGGATTTTGTTGTTGTTGGTTGTTTGTTCTCAACGTAACTCAAAGTACTGAACAGATGTGGATGAAATTTGGTGGACAGCTTTAGTATTATCCTAGGTTCAAGTGATTTGCTTTTGATGTTGATATGTGGCTTGATGGAGGTATACACTCTATCAAGTACCCTTCTAGTATTGTATCTGTAGCTGCTCACAGGTGGATAAGTTTAAGAAAACTGCATTACCATTAGCAGTGTAGCTCCGATGTAGTTTGTAATACTCACCAATATTATGGCTGTTTTCTCATCAGACCAGTGATTTATGGTTTCTTTTTTTTTTCCATCCCAATAATACTCAAGAAAAACTGCTGTTTTTAATGGCAGTTAGAATAACTTGATCATTAAACGTGTGGGTTCTTTATACACAGCACAGAAATGATGACCATGGAGAACATATTTTAATACCTGAAATTGAATCCTGAAACACCCTAATACATCTTCATAGACAGTTCTTGCACAAAAAAGACAGGCAAATGGTTTAATTGCTTCGCTAATTCTAATATATATGGAATTTGTAGCTTCTTAAAGCAACGCTAGCAATGAAGTTCCTAGTTTGAGGTTGTTGATTGTTGATTCCCCCCCAACAGTGAGCTTAAAAAAAAGTGTCCATGTCTTATTTTAATGATGCTGATGTAACTTTGCTCAAGTTGTTAGTTGTCATGACCCTGAACCCCTGACATAGCTGGTTCTTTTTGGCTCTAGAAGCAAATTGCTTCGAGATTATGCTCCAGCAGCACCAGCACTCTGTTGGTGGAAAAGGACTCGCTGTTCCCCAGTTTCTCACCTCTCATCTCCCTCCTCCATTATTCCATACTCCGTCTCTCCTTGATCTTTGCCAGCTTTGCTGCAGCACTGCACTTCTTGTTTGATTTGGCCATGAAATGCTTGGAGAGTGAGACTAAAATGTGTTCGCCCTGGAGCGCTCTCCATAGATGCTGTGTGTACAGGGACTGTGGCTGGAGTCGGTGCTGCATAAGCAACAAAGAGCCTTTCTCACTCCGAGAGAGTTTTGGCTAAATTTCCCTGAGAACCAGGGAGCTGGTGGTCACCATGGCCTGAGGAAAGAAAGCACAGGGTGAGGGCCAAATTGATCCTTTTCCAACTTTTAAATAAAGGGTATAATGTCTAAAGGGACATTCAGTGTAGACTATGCTGACATTCACAGTTGTATTTAAAAACTGAGAACAAATTTTGGTCTGAGAGACTTTCTGGCTACTAATTTGACTCCTACGCTGTTAGAAATAAAATGACCACGCTGTCCCGGTTGAGTGTTTTGTAATTATGTTTCACATAGGAAACTGTATGTCGTACACCTTTACTTAAAGTGCCATTCCACCATTGGATGTATTCTTTGGCATAAAATACAATATATTTTATGACAACATGACTAGACAGAGAAATCTTTTAGCTTCAAAATGAGATATCAAACAATTTTTTGACAACGACAAGTATATTAATTTTGCGACCAAAGTCACCTACCCTTTTAATTTCTGCGCGTGATGTCATCGGCAGGTTCCCCTTCTTGTGTACCACGTGTCGGTCTATTTTTAGACCAGGAAACCCCCAAAGTGAGAGAGTCATTTCTCCTCGTATATGGGGGCCAAAAAAATTGCGAAAAATTTTGAGTTAATCTTTCAGTTAGCTAGATTTATTGGTATTAGCTAGATTTATTGGTATTATTTTTATCGCGTTCTATCCGCCATTGCTGATAATATGTGCCACGTCACACGTCACGTGGTACACAAGAAGGGGAACCTGCCGATGACATCACGCGCGGAAATTAAAAGGGTAGGTGACTTTGGTCGCAAAATTAATATACTTGTCGTTGTCAAAAAATTATGTTTGATATATCATTTTGAAGCTAAAAGATTTCTCTGTCTAGTGATACCATTTATATATGTTGTCAAAATATATTGTATTTTATGCCAAAGAATATATCCAATGGTGGAATGGCACTTTAAGGTCCAATTATACTAATTATATACCTCAGATTATCCTTAAGGGTGCAAAACATGCTTGATAGTACCATCCCAGCAGCAGGGAAAAGTAGTTTAGTACCTTTATTTCTCAGAGTGCAACTGGTAACGTTTTGAAATGCAAGACTTCTTCACTGCGTGCTCGTTCTGTTGGTGTCCTGTGTACTGTTTTCTTAAAAAGCTTGCCGTTGGTATGCCATTATTGTAAAGGGCTCGGATGGTTCTTGAGGGTGTTGTGGGCATGTAGTGGAGCTTTCCCTTCTTCTGACATGCTGATGAGTGTCATGACTCAATGAGGGTCCTCAGTATTTTGATAAATGTTCTGAAGAAGTAAAGAAAGTTGTGCTCTGATAGAGATCTTCTGTAATGAGGAATGGTTTTAGTACGGTATATACACTCAGTTACTTCAGCACAAACCACATATGAGAGAGAGAGAGAGAGAGAGAGAGAGAGATAAGTGTTATTTCCATGATGCCAGAGCAGGCCCAGTGCTTACTCACAGGTCACACAGACTGATTAGGACCATGTTGTAAATTCCTCTGTGCAGGAATGCTTTTGTCTGTCTCATTACTCCTCCATCTATTGCTTTTCCTCTGAATCACTGCTGCCCTGCAGAGAGCCTGTTTCTTAAGAGCCGTGTGTGTGTGTGTGTGTGTGTGTGTGTGTGTGTGTGTGTGTGTGTTTTCTGTTTACAGGGATACGTAACTTATTAAAAAGAGAGCTGATACCTCCACCCTTTTACAGTACGAATCTAAGTGTGTGTGTGTGTGTGTGTGTGTGTGCCATTCACTCTTTCACTTTGACTTCAGAGCAAACTCTAAACTTTAGGCCAGAGGTGCTATGAAGGAAAATCTCATAATTCTCAGACATTTTCATGATATATTGTTTAACATTGTATTTTTGCTTATGATTAATACATTTTAACACTGAAAATGGGGAAAAAACCGCAAACAATTTTAAATATCTCATCTCATTATCTCTAGCCGCTTTATCCTGTTCTACAGGGTCGCAGGCAAGCTGGAGCCTATCCCAGCTGACTACAGGCGAAAGGCGGGGTACACCCTGGACAAGTCGCCAGGTCATCACAGGGCTGACACATAGACACAGACAACCATTCACACTCACATTCACACCTACGGTCAATTTAGAGCCACCAGTTAACCTAACCTGCATGTCTTTGGACTGTGGGGGAAACCGGAGCACCCGGAGGAAACCCACGCGGACACGGGGAGAACATGCAAACTCCACACAGAAAGGCCCTCGCCGGCCACGGGGCTCGAACCCGGACCTTCTTGCTGTGAGGCGACAGCGCTAACCACTACACCACCGTGCCGCCCAATTTTAAATATTTAGGACAAAATCATATCAGCTACTTCTGCTCAGTTTGTAATTATTATTAAAAATTCATAAAAAAGACATCACAATGTATTCTATCCACATTCACTGGATATGAGCAGTTGTACACTCTGATTGGCTACTCTTCTACTACTAGGATATCAGCTCATATATCGTGAGTAGAGAAAAACAAAATGGCAGAGCGTATCGCCGAACCAACCGAGGACGAAATAAAAACTCTCCTCGAAAACAAAACCCCAAAATTATCAAGTATTAAAAAGAAACAGAAATGGCTAAAAGAATATAGTTTTTGTTTGTGTGTGTGTGTCCCGCAATATCGCCTGTTCCACACTCCAGCCCAGTTGGTGGCAGTAATGCACCTTTAATTTGGTTTGACAACCACCAAAAAAAACCCTAAAGAAGAAGAAAAAAAAGATGACCCCCCCCCCCCCCCCCCCCCCCAAAAAAAAAGCAACAAAATATGGAATAAAAGAATTTGATGGCCAGAACGTATCTTTTTTTTATTTTTCAAGAATTATTCTAATAATATTTTTGACAAATTGCTACTGTCATTTTGTCGGTTTATTTACATTCTAAGCAGAAATTATTTTGTCGGACGTTTTGTATAAAATTTTTATTTATCGAAATTGCAAAAAATAAAAAGGCTTGGTTTCTCAAAATCCAGTGAATGTAGATAGAATGAAACAGTTATTCCACTCAATTTCGTCGTACATGGTTTATTGCCAACTCGTCACTACACGACTCGTTGGCTATCAGCACATGTACGAATCGATTTCGTGGAATAACTGTTAACTAACTTAAATAAATAAGAAAGAAATGTACATTGTGTCATCATTTATGATAGTAATATTATCTTGGCCAACCCTTCTAGGTAGGTAAAGTTGCAAAGTTCTTCTTCTGGATCCTTATATTAGTCAGAATTTATTTTGGGGTAATTATTGCCATCTTGTGGTGTAACTGATGTTCTACAACGATGTGGAACGAATGCTCTCTGATTCTGCAGGAAGCACTGGGGTACCATCATGTCCTGACTTCTCCATTAAGTGTAGTTTATCACTTTGTATTCTTTATAGAGATTCCCAGTCATTACCACGTTTGTTTGGGAGGAATTTAAAAGTTCTCTTCCAATTAGTTGCTTCCTCCATTCAGAGCTCCAACTTTAAAATGTTCTAGGTGGCCTTTTGCTAAGTATTCCCAGCCTACCCCTGGATCTGTTTATAGAATGCTCTCGTTTCTTGGCAGGGGCCTTGTTTGTTTGCTTGTATCCTTGCATTTGCTCTCAGCGTTGCTGGATGGAGATTCCGTTTAAGCTGTCCAGTTGGATGTCCATTCTAGCAAGGATGCCAAGAGTGAGTTCCAGGAAGTATTGTCCTGCTCGGGTGCTGCAGATCAGGGATTAGCTGGCATCAGTATTACCATCTGGTCTCTGTCAGAGCATGACTAGGCTGCTTGCATACTGGGATTAATTAGACACATGTTTGTTTTCAGCCTTCTTTAAAAAAAAATATATATATATATATATATGTGCATCTTTGTTGGTCTGTGTATATTGCAATCGTTCAGTTTCCATTTTAACATGAAAATGGGAAAACAAGGAAAATTTTTAATTTAACTATTATACACTTAAATTGGAAATAAATCTTTTGTTTTTCCCCCACATTGTCATTTTTCATTGTTTTTACCTGTTTCACTGAACAAAGTCTAGAAGTCAAATGTTCATGAATCCAAATACTGTATGAAAAAATGCCCATTGCTGTACATTTCAACTGGAATCGAGTTGACCTTGAAGTCCAAGTAAGCTTTTCTACATTCGCTTTTCTCTGGTTAAGGCTCTGAAACCTTATTCATAAGGTGTTCATTAAATAATATGATCAAAATGGGATCAACATATGCTACTGGTCCAGGGAATTGAACTGGTGACCTTTTGGTCCCAAAGCTGCTTCTTTAACCATTAGGCCATGGCTTCCCCCAGCATAAATAACTATTATACTTACAGGACACTTTTTCAATGGAATAAAAACGTGTTCTATTCCCTTCTGGCGGGTTTCATTCATTTGGTTTGATAGCATGCAATATGGGCGGCACGGTGGTGTAGTGGTTAGCGCTGTCGCCTCACAGCAAGAAGGTCCGGGTTCGAGCCCCGTGGCCGGCGAGGGCCTTTCTGTGTGGAGTTTGCATGTTCTCCCTGTGTCCGCGTGGGTTTCCTCCGGGTGCTCCGGTTTCCCCCACAGTCCAAAGACATGCAGGTTAGGTTAACTGGTGACTCTAAATTGACCGTGAGTGTGAATGGTTGTCTGTGTTTGTGTCAGCCCTGCGATGACCTGGCGACTTGTCCAGGGTGTACCCCGCCTTTCGCCTGTAGTCAGCTGGGATAGGCTCCAGCTTGCCTGCGACCCTGTAGAACAGGATAAAGCGGCTAGAGATAATGAGATGAGAATGAGATGAGCATGCAATATTGTTAGCATATCGCTTATCCTACATATATTACATCACTAGCCAGTGGAGAATGAGCATTGAAATATTATGGTTCATGATATTGCATGGTTGTCAGGACAACATGACATGACACATCAGAGCTGATGTGAATGTTCAATGAGAAACTTTTCTGTTGCGCATGTGCAGAAGCATTTCTTTGTTTGTCGGGAAAGAGAAAGATGCGTTGAACACCCGAAAGGCTACCAAAACTTCATGAGATATTCTTCATGCATATTTACAAGAGAAAAAATACCAATGGACATCAAAAAACTGGGAAAGAGACATGTCGGAGACGTAAAACTTCCACGCTAGCGAGAGACTGTGACAAGTTATAAATGAACATGGCCGCCAGGTTTGCTTCGTTGAATACGGGATCATTTTGAGAGAATTTTGGCTGCCAGGTAATGCCGTTGTGTGTAGATGTCGATGTTGATTTTAAAAGCAACTAAGTAAATTACATAGGGAAATGAATACTTAAGTCTGAGTGAAAAATACTGTGCCGAGCATGCAAGAAGAGTCTGGAGACACAAATCTTAGTTTCTCGTCCGTTAGCCTGTGCTACTTGCTCTCGATAGCACTGGCTTGACTGCTTTATTAGCATTCGCTAACACTACTAATGAACGCTACACTGGCTGGAAGGTGACTTCACTCCTGCGCTGATGGCACCGACTTGCAGTTAAGCTAGCGTTGGACTTCGAGAATTCTGATATGAAGAGAGTGTCTCTGTATTATAATAAGAAGAATATTGGGGTGGCACAGTGGTGTAGTGATTAGCGCTGTCACCTCACAGCAACAAGGTCCGGGTTCGAGCCCTGGGGCCGGCGAGGGCCTTTCTGTGCGGAGTTTGCATGTTCTCCCCGTGTCCGCGTGGGTTTCCTCCGGGTGCTCCGGTTTCCCCCACAGTCCAAAGACATGCAGGTTAGGTTAACTGGTGACTCTAAATTGACCGTAGGTGTGAATGTGAGTGTGAATGGTTGTCTGTGTCTATGTGTCAGCCCTGTGATGACCTGGCGACTTGTCCAGGGTGTACCCCACCTTTCGCCTGTAGTCAGCTGGGATAGGCTCCAGCTTGCCTGTGACCCTGTAGAACAGGATAAAGCGGCTAGAGATAATGAGATGAGATGAAATATTAAAGGATTTTTAAATTGTAGCACCTGGAAAACCTTGCACATTTTTCAGCCCTCTTGCTTTTTTTTTAAATCATGTCGTGATCTTAGCAGTACAGCAGACATGAATGACATTCTTGCTAATACACGTCTGGGTGGGCGGCACGGTGGTGTAGTGGTTAGCGCTGTCACCTCACAGCAAGAAGGTCCGGGTTCGAGCCCCGTGGCCGGCGAGGGCCTTTCTGTGTGGAGTTTGCATGTTCTCCCCGTGTCCGCGTGGGTTTCCTCCGGGTGCTCTGGTTTCCCCCACAGTCCAAAGACATGCAGGTTAGGTTAACTGGTGACTCTAAATTGACCGTAGGTGTGAATGGTTGTCTGTGTCTATGTGTCAGCCCTGTGATGACCTGGCGACTTGTCCAGGGTGTACCCCGCCTTTCGCCCGTAGTCAGCTGGGATAGGCTCCAGCTTGCCTGCGACCCTGTAGAAGGATAAAGCGGCTAGAGATAATGAGATGAGATGAGACACGTCTGGGTCATTCAAAATCTTTCTTTTTTGTTTGAAATGAAAACCTAATAAAAGCGATGTACAGTCTCCCTTATCATTAATTTGATTCCGTTTACAAAACGATGCTCCAACCTAACAAGGCTCTTTGAGCTGAAGTGTTTTTGTTGCTGAGATGGCTAAGTTTCCATCAGCTTTTTTGAATGAGGACATTGTGCCTGATTTGCAGCAGTGGGTGGGAGCTGATGAGTGTCAGCCCTCAGCAGGTAGAGGCTCGGAGTTGCAGGGTGCTCGTAAGCCCTACACAACACCACCACTGTTCCTTTCGCTTCCTTTAAGACCAGACCTGAAGTGTGAAGCTCGATTCTTCACATCAGGTTTCCGCCAAAGGCTTCCATGTCGGATTTCTTCCTGATGCCCTCTGGCATCATCCTGAACAAATGTCAATTTTTCTCCTCAAAAGTAGCCTCCTGGGATGTGTTAGTTCTGATCTGTTCTGTATTTGTTGACTTTTTTTTTTTAAGTTATGAGAAATGCCTAAATGCAGCTAGCATTTGATATCCTGCAAAACATTATCTAAATGTGTTTTTCCATTTTGGGCAGTCACAAAGCGACTTTGTCCTTTGAAGCAGGACCAGCTGAGATCACTTTGCATAAATATAGCGTCTGGAATGATTATATTACTTTCAGTGAGCGGGATAATTGCTGGAGATTTGATCAAGGATCAAATGCATAATTCTCAGGAGATGAGCTTTGAGAAACGAGACTATTTATTTAAAATGAAGACAAACAAGGTTCGGAACATTTGCTGGAGTAAACAACTGCAGTTAAACAGATATGCAAAGTAAATGGCATACATGGTCATCTCATCTCATTATCTCTAGCCGCTTTATCCTGTCCTACAGGGTCGCAGGCAAGCTGGAGCCTATCCCAGCTGACTACGGGCGAAAGGCGGGGTACACCCTGGACAAGTCGCCAGGTCATCACAGGGCTGACACATAGACACAGACAACCATTCACACTCACATTCACACCTACGGTCAATTTAGAGTCACCAGTTAACCTAACCTGCATGTCTTTGGACTGTGGGGGAAACCGGAGCACCCCCATGCGGACACGGGGAGAACACGCAAACTCTGCACAGAAAAGCCCCGTGGCCGGCGAGGGCCTGAACCCGGACCTTCTTGCTGTGAGGCGACAGTGCTAACCACTACACCACCGTGCCGCCCATACATGGTCATAAGTATTAAAAATCAATAGCTGTTCATGTTAAGATGAAATCTGTACTCATATAAAGGTATTAATAACTGGTTTTTAAACAAAATATTCCTTGGAAAATAGTTGATGAATTTGTAGATGGAAAAAGGAAAAAATATATCACTTCAAACCAGGCTTGTAGTACTCAAGTCCAGGACTCGTGCCCTAATTTTAAGAACCTGTGACTCGACTTGGACTTGAGCACTGATGACTCAGGCTCATGCATTAACTGCATGCGGACTCGTTTTTGTAACATGCCATAATAATTTGGCATAAGATATTTATATCTACATTCATTTTTGTACTGATTTCGTGCAAGAATGCCACACCTGTGCGCCTTGGCACGTGCATCAGATATACTCTCGGGCATGCTCCAGACAGCGCGCGCACCAAGCGGACTCTCTCGTGCGTCCCGTAAACGACTCGCACCTGCACAGGATTAAGATGCAATCAGCGCACATATATGAAAACTGTGAAAATGCACTTACTTTGCGAAGTATTGAGTTGTATTGCTGACATATTACTGAGCCATATTTCCTTGTTTGGGTTCCTGATCCCTGATTTCCTGTTTCTCGTCTGTGAGTCTGCCGAGTCTACGATAGCCTGTTTGTGCCTCGCTCGACCTATTGCCTGTTTCACCGTTTTACGATTTTGCCTCCCATTCTAGATTGTTTCTGTCTTCACTTGTATTAATAAACACACCTTCTGCACTTACATCCGTCTCCCAACCATCTCTGACAGAATACTTCACACTCCCTGATAAAGACAATCCACATTCACCTGTTCATACGCCATGTTCAGGAACAAACTAATGTTAATGGCACTGAAACAGCCACCGTCAAATGGTGCGGTTGGAGTCTCGTTCTCGGACTTGACTTGGGTCAATATTGGACTCGACTAATTTTTTTTTTTTTAAATGACTTGGACATGGGCGGCACGGTGGTGTAGTGGTTAGCGCTGTCGCCTCACAGCAAGAAGGTCCGGGTTTGAGCCCCGTGGCCGGCGAGGGCCTTTCTGTGTGGAGTTTGCATGTTCTCCCCGTGTCCGCGTGGGTTTCCTCCGGGTGCTCCGGTTTCCCCCACAGTCCAAAGACATGCAGGTTAGGTTAACTGGTGACTCTAAATTGACCGTAGGTGTGAATGGTTGTCTGTGTCTATGTGTCAGCCCTGTGATGACCTGGCGACTTGTCCAGGGTGTACCCCGCCTTTCGCCCATAGTCAGCTGGGATAGGCTCCAGCTTGCCTGCGACCCTGTAGAACAGGATAAAGCGGCTACAGATAATGAGATGAGAGATGAGATGAAACTTGGACATGACTCGGACTTGAACACTAGGGACTCAAGACTGGACTCAGACTCGAGGTTTAGTGATTCGACTACAGCACTGCTTCAAAATTTGTAAAAATAAAAAAAATTCTTCTTTATCAAACAAAGCCTAAGACTGCTTGTAAATTCGTGAACTTTGGTGCTCGGGCACTGCTCTGTTTTCTATTCATGCAGTCCATTTTCAGTCCATTTTCTATTTATGCAGGTATGTTCTTGCCCAAGATCATATTTTTTTTAAACCAAAAGAAGTAGGAAGTGTTCAGATATTTTTGTAGAGACAAAATTCCTTCCAGTCACTTTAGACTGCAGTAAAATTGTAACCATATGTGATATTGATGTGAGCAGGATCAGGCGTTTTTGGACATTTTGAACAGCTCCTTTTTGGCATCACAGCCTGCTGAGACTTGGGCAAAATGCAATGTGAATTGTGCAAGACAAGTTTGGAAAGAAGTTTTATTTTTTTTTAATTAAAAATCCACACAAGCACAATATCAGTTCATGCAATTCGTTTTGAAATCGGAAAAGAGATGATGTGCCAATCTGCAAGTTTGAAAAATGTTCCGTCACACACACACTCACACTTCCCTCATCCTTTACACAGAGTCTGACAAGTCATGACCACCATGTGTTGGAGATCATATCACCTCTGAATTGGAGAAAAAAGTACAGAAACGGTTGTAGGATTCAATTTGGCTACGTTCACACTGCAGGCTGAAATGACTCAAATCCGATCTTTTCGCCCATATGTGACCTGTATCCGATCTTTTATTGACAATATGAATGACACAGATCCGATTTTTTCAAATCCGACCCAGGCCGTTTGGATATGTGGTCCTAATTCCGATTCCTATCCGCTCTTTTCATATGCGACTTCAGTCTGAACCGCCAGGTCGCATTCATCCGACTTACACGTCATCAACAAGCCACAAACGTCACTATTCTGCGCTGAAGTAGGCGGCGGGTCTCTCAAAAAAAGTTACAACAACATGGCGCATAATCACGGGCGCAGATAGAGGGTGGGAGTCGTCCCACCCAGATTTAAATTCACCTTGCTCGGTCCCCCCCACTTATAGGGAGGAAAAAACGTCTATGCTGTCTTTCTTTGCATAAGGCAAACCTCACGGAAAAATCAAAAGACTAATTACCATTTGGTTTATTGAGGTGCACGGCAGTATATACATAGTTGCAACAATTCACATAAAACAAAACAAAGACTGATATTCGGTTGGTTGAGCTGCGCAGACTGCACAGGTTGCGAGCTCGAGCTTGGTTGCTATGGTAACCCACAACAAGTTTGACAGGCATATCGGGGTTGGGGTTGGTTTGCTGGCAGCTTTGTCCCCCCAGTTTTTTGTCCCCCCCCCCCAGTTCAAAAACCGTATCTGCGCCCCTGCGCATGACATCAATGCGAGGGACGCTTCGGGCTGTGAAGGTTCTGAATCTTCTCAATGGAAGGACGCAGAGGTTAGGGAGCTGATTTCCATTTGGGGGGATGCAGCTATTCAAGCTAGATTGGATGGGTCATACCGCAACCGGGCGGTTTTACTTCCATAAACACTGGCCATGCTCACTGCGTGCGACGTCGTCGTATCCTGCAATGCGCATGCGGAACACTTTTAGGTCGCTTTTCGTTCATACTGAGGATCACATACAAGTCGCATATATTTGTTAATGTGAACGACTTCACAAAAAAATCGGATTTCACAAAAAAATCGGAATTGAGCATTAAGCCTTGCAGTGTGAACGTAGCGTTTGAAAATGCACCAGGTTGCTCACAAATCTCTAGTTTAAACAGTGAAAACGATGCTGTACAGAATGACTTGCGTTCAAAGCACAGGAATGCGATGTCATCAGATCTTCCACACACTGTTGATATATGTCCTCTTATATTAATATGTGCAGCCTGGAATTCGTTACAGGTCGAACCTCTTAGTTATTCACTTGTGATGTGTTTATTCTACATTCTACAAAAACGAAATTCATCATGTGATACTACTAGGTGGGTCCTTGTCAAGACTGGCTAAGTGTTATAACAGACGGTTTATATATGCTTCTGTAAATTACGTCCAGTTTCAGCTTTGCATGTCCATCAAGGCAGCTCGATTTCATTCAAGTATAATGGGAAAAACAGTGAAGCGCAAAGTCAGTACAATGAACAACTGACGTGAGTTCGGCTGAATCTTTCTAATCAAAACCTGCATGCATCTGTCAAAAAAAAACCCTAAACAAAACACAAAAATGCCCAGATCCCACTGAGATCTGCACAGAAACAAGGTGGTCACATGTGAAGACACTGCAGCTGATGTCCTGTAGACCAAAAATGATTGTGGTGTTCTTCCATGTTGTGTCAGATGTTTTAAGGCATTTTCTTCTCTCTTCAAAGGCAGTGAGTCATGCTTTAAAAAATGCTAATGCTAATTGGCTAAATGCCTTCCAAGCATCTAACTGCCATAGTAATCTACTTTATTCAGACAGCTCTTTATATAAACTTGTCAGTTCTCATTCCAAACTCTACTGTGCCAGATGTCTATTAAGGAAGGAATAAAACACAGTGAGGAAAATAATCAATGACTAGGTCCATGTCATGCTGTTACCACCTCAGAGTTTTCCTATTATTAGGACATCCCAAGTTGTTTTATATTCCTGTTATAATTATACCAAAATTTTCCAACGATTGCACTTTTTAGCTCATTCGGCCATAGACCAGGCCAGATGAGTTTATGTGATCATGCGTCGTCCATCCATCATCCATCCACAATTTATAAAAATCGCTACTCCTCCTACAGGAGTGATCAGAATTTGATCAAACTCACAAAAAATGTTCCCCGGGTGGGTGTGCATAAAAGTTGTTAAGACAATGGTGCCACCTGTCATATTTACGATTTCATGGGCGTCTGAAATTTTTAGGTGACTCATCACATTGAATGTTACTCTTCGTAAACTGCTGGGATGTTTTCACTGAAACTCACCCAGAAGACTCTAAAGACATATTCTATCAAGACTTGTTCACCAGGTGGTGCCACTTGCCATGGATGAGGGTACAGAGGGGTCACTTTCGTGGCAATTTCACAAAAATCGCTACTCCTCCTACAGGAGTGATCAGATTTTGATCAAACTCATATGGAATGTTCCCCAGGTTGGTCTGTATAAAAGTTGTCAAGATGGTAGCGTCATTTGTCATATTTACGATTTTATGGGTGCCTGAAATTTTTAGGTGACTCGTCACACCGAACACTACTGTTCGTAAATTGCTAGGACGTTTTCACTGAAACTCACCCAGAAGACTCTAAAGACGTATTCCAACAAGAGTTGTTCACCAGGTGGCACCACCTGCCATGGATGCGGCTATACAGGGGTCATATGCAATTTCACAAAAATCGCAACTCCTCCTAGAGGGATTGATTGGATTTCAAACTCAAACACACCAACAGTGGCTGGTATGAGCTCCAGCCTCATTGAGGGTATTTTTTTTTTTTTTTTATGAAAGAACATGCTAGTTACACTACCGTTCAAAAGTTTGGGGTCACCCAGACAATTTTGTGATTTCCATGAAAAGTCACACTTTTATTTACCACCATAAGTTGGAAAATGAATAGAAAATATAGTCAAGACATTTTTCTGGCCATTTTGAGCATTTAATCGACCCCACAAATGTGATGCTCCAGAAACTCAATCTGCTCAAAGGAAGGTCAGTTTTATAGCTTCTCTAAAGAGCTCAACTGTTTTCAGCTGTGCTAACATGATTGTACAAGGGTTTTCTAATCATCCATTAGCCTTCTGAGGCAATGAGCAAACACATTGTACCATTAGAACACTGGAGTGAGAGTTGCTGGAAATGGGCCTCTATACACCTATGGAGATATTGCACCAAAAACCAGACATTTGCAGCTAGAATAGTCATTTACCACATTAGCAATGTATAGAGTGGATTTCTGATTAGTTTAAAGTGATCTTCATTGAAAAGAACAGTGCTTTTCTTTCAAAAATAAGGACATTTCAAAGTGACCCCAAACTTTTGAACGGTAGTGTACATGTTGTGAAATGTATACAAAGCAAGTTAGTTCCTAATAGTCATTCCATCTAAGTTTTTCCTCACTTACTTGAAGTCAATTAGATGATAACATTTTAGTTTGTTGCTGACAAACTGCACTTCAGAGTCCTGAAGACTTCCACTGCAGCAGAAATCTCAAAGTACTCATGTAGAGACTCCATAATTGCTAAATAAACCCTGTCAGTACAGAATACCGTACCCTGTCAATACATTATTTTTTAAATTTAGACTTTGTTATATGGAACGTCTGACTTACAAGTCTTTTGATTTGTGACTATAGAAATGATAACGCATTAGAACGAGTGCATTAATATAAACCTCTGCTTTGTTTTGCAGCCAGAACTCTTGTCAGAGCTGCTGTTTTCGTAAATTAATAAACACCTTTCGGCGAATCAAATTTGAGGATTTAATGGTGCTCTTGTATGATGTTAATATAATAGGTTTTGAGAATGAATGTAGTGGTTTGGGAATGTGTTTGTATTTGAATAATTTTGCGTGTACACAAGTGGGCATGTGCTCCAGCCCCGTGTGGATGTCCTTTTGTATTTTTCACTGCAAGCACTTCCGCTCTACTGATTCTCATCAATAAAATACCAGGGTGTGCCAATTGTTTCATAGAACAAAAGTCAGGTTGAGATGCTTTAGTGAGTTATTGGGTTACATCAGTGAAACCTTTTGAAGAAGAAGAAGCCTTTATTTTGGTCACATGTACACTCAAGCATGGTGAAATTCCTCCATTGCATTTAATCCATCTGATGCAGTGAACACATGCATGCACACACACACACAAGTGAGTAATGAGCACACACATACCCAGAGCAGTGGGCAGCTATACTTTCAGGAAATAAAGTACATCATTGTACTTTTAGGGGTACAATGGCTTGTCACTGGGGCAGTACCCCCTACGGCAGAGGTTCTCAACCTTTTCTGCTTCAAGCCCCACCTATTCATACTTGTACTGAGTTGGGGCCCATTAAAAAAAGATCCCCAATTATTTTGGCTCCTCTATTCTATTAGAATCTAATAATCTATTGTAAAGTATATTAATGGGATGCAACATCACTTCCTGTTACAGATGGGAGCCCAGGAATTAAATAAATGAAATAAAAACAAACTGCTTTTAAATTGTATGTATTGTATTTAAAACTGTATGGATGTGCCCGAAGCCAACAAACCATGCATGCAGGGCGTTCTCAGCCAAAAGGGATTAATGATCCAAAAGTGGAGTCTGATTGATTAACACAAGAACTTATTGCCATGTTTGTGTTTCAGCAAACGAGCAAGTTATTAAAATCAAGAAGTGCACTCAAAAGAAGTGGATATAGGAACCGCTCAATGGGATAGATCCTTACATGTTAACAAAGAAGGATTTTTCCTATGAAAGAAAATTTTACGAGATAAACTTGACATTAGTAGAATACATTTTTATTCTATTGTAGCCGGAACTAAATACAAAGACAATAGTTATGCATCCTATTAATTAACTTAATATGAAGATAATTAACATATAATCAACAGATTTAAAGGTTTTTTTTTAAGATTGTGTTTATTTTTAGTCTTTTGTGTTCGTAATTATTTGTATCTGTACATGCATGACCCCACCAGCTCTGCTGATCAACTTATGTTTAAATAAAGTTATTCATTCATTCATTACGAGCTGACAAACGATCCGTCCATTAAGTTGCCCGACATCTCAGACTACCTGGTGCTGCAGACATCATTCTGCACGGACAAACGGATGAAAAGCTGGAAGAGCATGGAGGTGTACAACTTTTTATATGTGGCTGTGTTAAAGATCTGTGGATCAAAACACTACAAGATCAATCCTGTATTGGTTTTGCCTGGGTAAGGAGGAATTTCTGGGCTTTGTACACGTCTTTGCGATGGTTGCTAGGACGCTAGAAGTTTTAGGATCAGGTGTAAAACAAACCACAGCTGCTTGATTCTTAATCCTCCGTGCTCTTCTCTTCCAGCAGGCATCACAGATCCATAGAATTTACCCACAAATGGATTTATTTATTCTGCCCACTGCGCATGCACGCTCTGTGTGCGCGCGTGCGTGCTAAATGCAAAGGAGGAATGTGACAATAATTAAGACTTGTTCTTCTTAATTTACCCACAAATGTATTTATTTGAATTGAAAGGTGTATGTCAAACCAGCTACCGGATTTGGGACACTACGACATCCTGAACTATTGAGTATTTGGCTTCAAACTTGAGAAAAATTCGCGGCCCACTAGATGGCATAAGTGAGCCATGGCCCGGTGGTTGAGAAACACTGCCCTAAGGTATTTATTTGTACCCTTCATGTACTGCTTGGGACCATATATGTACCTTTTTGACCCTAAAAAGGTACAGTTATGCCGCTTTTCCACTACAAACGCGGCTGAGCCGTGCCGTGCCGAGTCGAGCTGAGTCGAGCTGAGCGGGGCTGTTGGAGTTGCATTTCGACTACAACCGCACTGAACCGTGCTGGCTGGAAGTGGGTGGACACATTGGGTGGAGTTAGCGAAAGTGGGTGGACGTCATGTGATGTCGTTAAGCAGCGCAAACAGTGACATCAGTGACAGTGGCGGAACAAGTCAGAGCCGGGCCGGGGGCGGGGCAAATGACCGGACCCTTTATTAAAGCTTATCATAACATCATTTTAGGCTACAAAATGTCCGCAACTGCGGTGTTTACCAATTTCAACACTACCGGGTGCAACTATGTTATTTAGTACATCAAGTCCTTCAAACGAACATGTAACTCAGAAACAGAAAACATTAGGATACTGTACATGGCTCATAATAAAACATCAATAGCCTATACTGCGCACATTATTTGAAGGGCATACGAATGAGCGCTCAGAGGTTGCAGCAGTGACAGGAAGAGTCAGAAATAAAAGGAGGGCGGTGCAAACCTCACTGAATGCACTGTGTTTACCAATTTCAACACTCCGGGGTGCAACTATGTTATTTTGTACATTAAGTCCTTCAAACGAACATGTAACTCAGAAACAAAAAAACATTCGGCGACATACTGTACATGGCTCATAATAAAACATCAATAGCCTACTGCGCGCATTATTTGAAGGGCATACGACGAGCCTTGCGCTCCGCGAACTCGTCCACGATGCTCTGTATGTCACTGATTCAGTGAGCTTTTCAGCGGTAGTCTCACGACCCGGATAGTAAACAATAAACATGGAGGACATGGAGTCGTTAGTGTTGCTGGTCTTGGTGCTGTGGCTTGACAACGCCAACAGATACTGGCAAGAGCGTATAGATGAGGCGAGGCGCATAAGGCTTCAGAAATTCTCGTAATTCATAATTATTCTTCTTCCGGGTTTGCGGTGTTTACAGATCCCAGCGCGCTCGCGGGGCGTGTGTGGGCATGTGAGGACACGCCTCCTCACCAATCAGTGCACAGGGGAGTGTCTGCTCACGCCCCCAACCTCAGTCAGCACGGTTTGGCTCGCTTCAGCCCTACCCCAAAACGGTGCGAGTTTTAGGGGCTAAGCAGGGCTGAAACGAGCTGAGTCGTGCTGGTTTTTGGTAGTCGAAACGCGAGCCGTGTCGGGCTGAAGTGAGCTGAAGCGAGCTGAAGTGAGCTGAAAAAGGGTAGTGGAAAAGGGCCATTAGTTACCTTGAGGTCCAATAATGAGCCCTGGGAGGTACATTAGTGTAGATTGTATCTTGGGGGAGAGAAATAGACTACTCCTGTAGACTGTTTCTGACAGCTGCCCAGGAAGCAGTTGGGGGTTAGGTGCCTTGCTCAAGGTTACTTCAGCCATGATGCAGAAGGAGTGCTGTTCACTACTCACTCACTCCCCTGACATTTTTATTGTCAGTCACGGGAATTGAACCGGTGACCCTTTGCTGCTTCTCGAACCTTCAGGCCATGCCTGCCCCCATGTAATTTGTTAACATGAAGTTAAATATCATGGAGAACATTGACCTTGTCACTAAATGTCTGTTTGTAGATATTTTCAACACTCAAACTAATGACAAAAAAAGAATGCTACTTCTGTAATTTAGTCTGTTAGAGAACTCGGATTTGTTCCTAACATTCTAATGTCGGGACAAAAAAGTCAGCGAGTCCATGTATCCCTTCCTGAGGTTTAAATCCGCAGCTTTGGATGTAGTAGTTCATGTTCCGCTCTGCAGGGATATTCGTGTTTAAATGGGCTGATGCTGATAATCAATTTTTGCATGTCTGTCTGCTGGCAATAACGTTCCTGATGTTTTGGGTTTGTTACAATTAAGCATAACTGTGGTTGATTCTGGGATTCTGTATAGATCCCACAAGTGAGACTGCTCATCTGGAACATATTTCGATTTCATGTGTCATACTGCCAAGAAATACGAGTCTTCATACGGAATCTTAATACTGCCCTGATACTAATATTTTGATTCAAAGCTTTTACTCTCATATGATTATACGGTTTTTCTGTTCTATAATACCACAATCTGATTACAGTCCAAATGTAGCCATGTATAAGATACAAACTACTGTATTAACCTAATTATGTGTAAGATATATTGAAGAATACCATTTATTGATTTAATAAAGGTCTTTTGTTTTATGTTTCTCAGGACCCATGAGAAGGGTTTCTGTCAGCCATACCGAGGCATCGCATGTGCAAGATTTATCGGGAACAGGAGCATCTATGTCAAGTCTCTACAGATGCAAGGTGAAAGTGAAAACCGCATCACAGGTAAGTGATAATCGTTTTCAGCACTGAGCATACGTATTTTAATTTATTTTCAGATCATTTCTGATTTATTTATTTAGTTAGTTAGTTAGTTTGCATTCGCCAGCTGGAAATTGTTAATTTGCGTGAGCAGCACTGGTGCAAATTGTTACTCTCACTCAGGATCTTTCTACTTTCTTCTTCTTCTCTCATCATTTTTTAGGATGTTATTTCTCCCTCAGTTTTCAACCAATCATCACCAAATTTCACATGCAGAATACCTCTTGGCTGAATTACATTGCTATGATTTTTGGTGCTGATCTGGATCACTGACGTGGAATGATCCATGAAAAACTGGCTATTTTCAATCACTTATAACTCTGTCAATTTTCATGATTTTTTCAATCAGTTTTTTTAATCCCCCATTGGCCGAAAGGCTCGAAGGGGGATTATGTTGTGGTGATGTCTGTCCATCCGTCCCGGGAAGGATACTCACCTTCTGAGATCAACTCCTCTCACAATTTTTGGAGGAATTTCACGAAACTTGACAAGAGGCATTGTTATATGTGCCCAAATCCAGAATCCAGGGACACATGTTCGCCCGGGGGCATTTTGAGCTATTGACAGATTCAGAAAGTGCAGTTTCTAAGCTTTCCAATGATGCCTTCCATGTGGAGATCTGACAATATTTGAAGAATGTGTGGCCTTTTGAAAGTGTATACCTCTTAAAACAGAAAAGGGAGAAAATCGCCCTCAAAGTTTTCCATCTCAGCTACTCTGGGTGTAGGGCGGGCACATAATGCTGCTCATTTGCATGATATTAAGGAAAGCTCTACCCCCTACGAGCTAGCACGATACTACTTTCGTGTAAACAAAGATCACCACGTCAATTTTCCTTCCATGCAAAGTATGCCCAACACAATTATGAAGTACAAAAATAAGTCCTAAAGTATACTTTAACGTTTTGTGGTTGAAAAATTACTCACACCGTAAGAAAGATAGCACGATGATGACACAACTAACACAACGCTAGTTTCATGTAAAGCCTCGGTCACAACCGGCTGTACGTGCTCCTACGGCCGGTCTACATGCAAAAAACGCAAGAAACGCACGGAGGGCGCGTGTGAAACGCACGAGAGCGCGCGTGTGATGTGCTGATTTTCGAGCCGCAGACCAGCCGCAGAGGTTCGTTGTCATGTCAAACAAACTCTACGGGCGCTTACGTTTTTTTCAGGTTGCAAGACAAACTTACGGCCAACGCGCGTCTTTCTCCATGAACAACAACAAAAAAAAAACGCAGTGATTTGGGAAACGCCAAAAATCACACAGCCAAAAAATCGTACGTCCGGTTGTGACCTAGGCTTAACCAAACCACAACACTCTCCGTTACATGCAAAAATAACCACACAGCCTTAGATTAATAAACTTACCCCATCAGAAAGAGAAACGTCGCTTTGCATACATCAATGCCTCCGATGGAATGTAATCCTAGCTTCCTTTTGGTTGGGTTTTTTTGCTAGAAATGGTTATCTCCGATGTAAAAACCGTGTGTCTGTTTGCTTCGCGGTGTTTCAGCTCCTCTGCGCTCTGTTTAGCTTGCTCATTCCATAGTGAAATTACACGCCTGTATGCAGCTTAAGTAGCCACGAGCTCAGCTCGTATCATACAGCTGATTCGCGAAAAAAAAACAAAAGACTTAAATCATCATGTGAATGGCCCATATGGTAATTTACCCACACCCCCCAGCAGGCTACAGTCCTGACAAAAACGAGACAATTTGCAACAAAAAATGTATGCTTTTCCAACAAAACAATCTATTATCTGAAATACTGATTGCATTCTTCAAGATCTCAACTTGCACATGATGGAAAAAAACAAAAATCACAAATTTCGAAAAAAAATGCTTCTTTTGCGATTATCTCGGATTCGTTTCGGCCGACATGTGTCCCTGGATTCGGTGAGGCGTCACAATGTTGGTAGTACTCATATTGTAATTTTGTTCAATTCAGTTGCATTTTACCAGCATTATAGCCCTTGATTAACAAAATCATACTTTGACAGTGTGTTCTTCCAAAAATTGTGATAGGAGTTGATTTCAGAAGGAAAACACACTGTCAAAGTATAATTTTGTTAATCAAGGGCTATAACGCTGGTAAAATGCAACCGAATTGAACAAAATTACAATATGAGTACTACCGACATATGTTGTATGTTGTTCATCCATCGCAGTCGATGATGACCACAATCCCTATTTGTGTAGCCTGGCAAGCCAGACTAAATGTGAATATTTAGTCTGGCCTCGATCCGTAGACATTTCCGAAGGGGGTAGGAGGAACAAACCTCTGTCTTTCAAACTGTCTCTGTGTGTATAGGCCAACGCTCTGACCAATCCGCAACAGTGACTGTGACGTAGTCAGAGCGACAGAAAGCAGTGGGGGAGACCTTGAAATAAATAATTTTTCAAAATGCGTATTAATTAATAAACAGGTTCTAGATATTAAGAAGTTTGGAGATAATGACCACAAGTTTGGAGTCTGTACCACATACACTCATTTTTTTTTCCAAGTGTTTTTCAAGGGTTTGCTTAAACTGTTTTTGAGAGTTTTTATTTTTATTTAGTGGTGTTTGGTGAAATAATTTCCCTTAAATTTAAAATAACGGGAAAATAAGAAACAATCAAAAAGTAATGTTTCAAAGCTGTTTATTAATTCTTCGTACTGCACAAACTAGCCCATCCTTTTGGCTACCAGCGGAGCCAGCTGGTAGATCAGACTTTTGCCATAGCCGGTCGGCAAAACAGCGAAAACGTCCTTCTTGAAAAGGAATGAGCGGAGAGCCTCTTCCTGCTCATGTTTCAACGAAAACTCCAAGTCTGATTCTTCTAAAACTGATTCCAAAGCGGAGTCAAACGCGCGCTGTTCACTAGCCGTAGCCATCTTTCCTGTTGCGCTTTCTCCAACGTCGCGCAGCTTTGTCGTCACTCCTGCAAAAGCCCGCCCAAAGAATCCAAACAAAAACCTTGCGTTGTGATTGGCGGGCACGATTTGATGCCCGGGGTGTTTTTGTTTATATGGTGCGAGGCTAGACCCATTCGCTAGGCAAAAATATTTTTGGCCGCTAGGCGGGTGGGTCTAGTTTACTAGGCTACTATTTGTGTGTCATGTGGCTAATCAGCCCAGTATTTGCTCAAAAAGATCTGCCACATAAGCTACACGTGCAGGGATCAACTGCTAGGTTTTCCGCAGCTCTCTGCTTGCGGAGGCGCCTTCTTTCCACTGCATGTAGCTTGCGATTTGCCTCTGCAATTTGTGCTCCTTTGTGGATGGCTTCTTTCCATGATGACCTGTCTGAGGCTGCTACTTCCCATGAACTTGGATTGATGTTAAAAGCTTTAAGGGACCGTTTCAGTGTGTCTTTGTATCTCTTTCTCTGTCCTCCACGAGAGTGTTTCCCAATGGTGAGTTCTCCATACATTAGTTGCTTAGGAATGCGTTCATCAGACATTCTTGTAACATGTCCCGCCCATCTAATTTGGTTCTTATGGATGATAGTATGAACGGATGGCTGATTTGCTCGAGCTAGGACTTCTGTGTCAGGGATCTTGTCTTGCCATTTAATCTTTAGGATCTTATGTAGGCAGTTGAGATGAAAGTGATTGAGCTGTCGAGCATGTCTGACGTAAACCGTCCATGACTCCGAGCCATAGAGCAGAGTGGTTAAAACTACTGCCTGATACACTTTCACCTTAGTAGAAGATTTAACACCTCTACAATCCCAAACATTAGAATGAAGCCTTCCAAAGCATGCACTAGCTTTCGCAATACAACAGTTCACTTCTTGATCGATAACCGCATCACTAGAGAGTGTACTTCCTAGGTAAGTGAACTTGGAGACAGCTGCAAGTTGATTTCCTTTGAGAAATATGGATGGCTGCTGTTGAGGTTGACCAGGAGCTGGCTGATGCATTACTTCTGTCTTCTTTGTGCTTATGGTGAGACCAAAGTTGTCACAAGCAGTGGAAAATTTATCCACCGTGGTCTGCATTCCTGCTTCTGTATGATCATTTAGAGAATAGTCATCAGCAAACAAAAAGTCACGCAGTACAGTGTCCTTAACCTTGGTAATTGCCTTAAGGCACTGAATATTGAATATGCTGCCATCTGTTCTGTATCTGATCTTGATACCAGGATCATCCGCTGAGAAAGCATCTGCTAGCATTGCTGTAAACACCATGCTGAACAAAATGGGGGCTAGAACGCATCCTTGCTTAACACCATTGGTTACAGGAAATGGATTTGAGCATTCACCATCTTCAACGACTGTTGCTGTCATGCCATCATGAAATTGCCGAACCATAGCAATGAATGTATCTGGACAACCAAATTTTGACATGATCTTCCATAGGCCATCCCGGCTAACGGAATCAAACGCTTTTGTCAGATCGACAAATGTTGTGAAGAGCTGCTGGTTCTGCTCTCTGCATTTTTCTTGTAGTTGCCATGCAGCAAATATCATATCGATGGTGCCCCTTCCTTTGCGAAATCCGCACTGACTCTTGGGGTGGTAACCATGCTCTAAACGATTGTTGAGCCGATTAAGCATCACACGTGCCAGAATTTTACCAGCTATCACAAGGAGGGAGATGCCTCTGTGATTGTCGCATACCCTGCGATTTCCTTTCCTTTTGAACAAGTGGATGATTAATTCATTCTTCAACTCTTGGGGAATCTGTTTCTTTTCCCAGAAGGAGCACAGCAATGCTGTAAGTTTCTTAATAAGGGTCTTTCCCCCGCTTTATAAATTTCTACTGGGATATTATCACTGCCTGGAGCTTTTCCAGATGAAAGCTGTTCCATTGCCTTTTGGACTTCATGTTTGTTGGGTGGAAGATCTAAAGACATGTTGATTTCAACTTGTTCAAATCTGGCAATTGCTTGATCATTGATGTCAGACGGTCTGTTTAGAACTTTCTCGAAGTGTTCCGCCCATCTGTCCAATATTTCCGCCTTTTCTGTAAGGAGTTTGGTTCCATCAGCACCAAGTATAGGAGATGTACCTGATGGCTGTGGTCCATAAACAGCCTTTAGAGCATCATAGAACCCTTTCATATCATGTTTATCTGCATGGCGTTGTATCTCCTTTTCTGGTAGCCAAGAATACTGCATTTGCCTAAGCTTTGTTTGAATAGTACGACGTATGCTTGGATTGCCTGTTACAGCCTTGTACAAACGCTGTTTTTCATTTAGGAGAACCTGAATTTCTTCATCATTTTCGTCAAACCAATCTTGGTGTTTACGGGTTTTCAGTCCAAATGTCTCTAGTGAGACCTCATATACTTGTTCCGAAAATGTCTGCCAGTCCTTCTCTGCATCACCTGTTGGATTGAAATTGGCAATTTCACCAAACTTGGCAAAAGGCATTGTTATATGTCGGTAGTACGCATATTGTTATTTTGTTCAATTCGGTCGCATTTTACCAGAGTTGTGGCCCTTGATTAACAACCTTGTACTTTCACAATTTCATGAAGGTGTGCTTGCCTTCTGACATCAACACCTCTCACAATTTTTGGACGAATTTCTCGAAGCTTGGCAAAAGCCCTTGTTATATGATGGTAATACACATATTGCGATTTAATTTTGTTTGTGAAAATTTTACCAGAGTTTTGATCCTTGATTAAATAACTTGTACTTTGACAATTTCATGAGGGTGTACGTTCTTCTGAATCAACTCCTCTCACAATTTGTAGAGGAATTTCACCAAACTTGGCAAAAGGCTTTGTTATATGACCGTTATACGCATATTGAAATTTCGTTTAATTTGGACAAATTTTACCAGAGTTATGCCCTTGATTATTAACAAACTTGTACTTTGGCAATTTCATCAAAGTGTGCTTGCTTTCTGAAATCAACTTCCCTCACAATTTTTATCCCCCGCTGGCCAAAAGGTCTGAAGGGAGATTATGTCGTGGCGATGTCCGTCCGTCCGTCCGTCCTGGGAAGAGTACTCGCCTTCTGAAATCAACTCCTCTCACAATTTTTGGAGAAATTTCATGAAACTTGACAGGATTCTTTGTTATATGTCGGTAATACACATATTGCAATTTCATTCAATTCATTCACATTTTACCAGAGTTATGGTGTAGTTGCCAGTGGGGGATATTGTACTCTCGGAGCACTCTTATTTTATTTTGTTCAGTAAAATGGCCTTCATCTTGACCTTCAATTGACAAAGGTCAGCTAGCACAAATTACTGTGACTTTAGTCACAGTCTCCATCTAGTTGCTCTCTCTCCTCTCTTTATCTCGGCTCACATTCAAAGCAGTTCTTAATTTAGGTCCTTTTTGGTGACTCGCAGAATCTTAGTCACTTCTAGGCAAGTCATTTTGTCTGACGTTTTTAGATAAACATCCCAGTTGTTTCTTCCCTTGGGAATTGCTGCTATGTTAGTCTTTCACTTTACACTGTGTGTTCTTCACATATCCAGCATGTCTAACCTTAGGGCACTCTCATGCAGGGACATATGGAATGTGTTATGGGCATCAAATATGACTAGTGAAAAACCCAGCAAACACTGAGAAGGATCATGTGCTGTAACTTCAGAGCGTTTCTGAACAGCCATGCTAAAGAGATTAAACTGCATTTTTCTTTCCTTTAAGAAACCAGTGCCAGGTTTGTTTAAACAAAAGTTATTGTAAAGAGACAAGAAGGAAAGTAAATTAAAACTGTGAGTTTAATTCAAAAATCAAGTACTGATAATAAAGAAATTCTTGGCAAAAACTCTGTAAGAGAAAAGTAGGTTCTCCTAAGTGTCCTTAAAGTGCATATTCTGGACCAATTTCTTTTTTTTTTTAAGATGAAAGAATGTCCCTTTACACACTCATCCAGAAGGGTAATTTTGCACAAGGCCATCTGTCTACAGCAGAAAAAAATAAAATGACAAAACGCGTCTGGAAAAATCCCAAGGGAGTCTGGAGCCAGATTCGTGACGTCACCTGCGGAAGCGCCAGCAGGCTGCGTGAGCTTTGCACGGTTTCAGTGCACAGCCTGTGTACACCAAGCGCTCCCATTTCTCTCTCATTGTCCGGCCTTTTGGAAAATGATGAGTACTAATCCCATCATGATTGGTGTTGCTACACCCTCCTATGATAGATCTGTTAACCATTTTAATAATTACGTGATAATGTTGAAGAAATTTGCAGAAAACCACCAGGTCGTTTTCTCATAAACAAACCAGCGCTGACGTAGGATTCAGAGGGCGGCGTCCCGCAAGCGACGTCATGAAAATCAATGTTTGCCGGGAAATCCAAATGCCAAGTTTTTTCAGAGGCGGACCAATTCGATCAGTCAATGGCTTGATTTCAACGGAATTTTTCTGGTATTGCGAAAGGTAAAAATATTGCACAAAATGTGACAGATATTTGACCAAAGTTTAATATAAAATAGGAGAATTCCATTGATCTTGCTCCTGAATTTACCCGTGATATGCACTTTAACCCAGCATGAATCGGCTGCTTCTCTCTCTGGAAATCTTTCATATAATTACATTATTTGTATTTATATGTCATGAATCTAAACTGAAGATTCTGTGGTTTTAGCTCATTGGAAAATAACAGCAACAACAACAACAAAAAGGCTTTAATTAAATTATTTTCCTGTGTTACTGTACTCTCCTTCAGAGCCTGAATAACTTAAGGGAAAGTGAATCAGATTATTTTGCTTTATAAATGTTTGAGAGAGTCCTGGAAAAATCTGGAACATATTATGATTATTAATTATAGGCCAAAAGTCTAATAATAAACTATGATTAACAATTATTCCACAAAATCGAGTCGTACATGAGCAGATAAGCCATGTTTTTGAGTAGAGTTTTTATTTCGTCCTCGGTTGGTTGAGCAACACACTCTGCTATTTTGGGGGTTTTTTTCTATTAACGGTATATGAGCTGATAGCCTAGTCTATAATAATACTATAATAATAGCCAATCAGAGCACGCGATTGCTCATATCCAGTGAATGTGGATAGAATAATAAGCTATATATTCATTGTGGCAGCGGGGGCGTGGTCAAGCATCGGTCTGTGACAGGAGGGTGGAGCCGGGGAAGGTGAGTGGCAGATTCGCTACACCTGACGGTAATTAACCTGTGTTTTGTGTGTGTTTTCCCAGTAAACCGCTCCCTATTTTAAGAGGCTGAGAGAGAGCAGAGGGAGCGCGACCCGGGAGTGGAGGCTGAGAGTGTGTCTGGGTGCTGCGAGTTCTTTTAGACTGAAAAGTTTATTAATAAAATACGCTGTTACTACCTCCAAACGTTGTCCTGCCGTCCTCTGTGCTCCACCCACGCATTGTCCGCGCTACAGTGGTGCCGAAACCCGGGAAAAGGTGGAGCACCAGTGCTACAGCTCCATGGAATCCTCCCCGTTCGCGGACTTGGTCCACGCCCTCGCCACGGCTCAGCAGAGCCAGCACCAGGCACTCGTCACGCTCCGAACGGAGCAGGAGCGCCGCTTCGAAGCCCTGGTGCTGGCTCAACAGGAAGATCGAGAGGCGTTCCGGCGGCTCCTCGCGTCGGCGGGGTCCACCAGCGCCCCGGCCGCGGGCCCGTCTCCCCTCACTGTGACCAAGATGGGCCCGCAGGACGACCCCGAGGCTTTCATCACCTTGTTCGAGCAGGTCGCCGAAGCCTCGGGGTGGCCGATGGAGCAGCGCGCGGCGCGCCTCCTCCCCCTCCTGACTGGGGAGGCGCAGCTGGCCGCATTACAGCTCCCCGCCGACCGCCGGCTGGCCTACGCTGACCTTCGCCGGGCCGTCCTCCAGCGCGTGGGGCGCACGCCGGAGCAGCAGCGCCAGCGCTTCCGCGCGCTGCGGATGGAGGAAGCCGGCAGCCCGTTCGCGTTTGGCCAGCAGCTCCGGGACGCCTGCTGGCGGTGGCTGAGGGCCGAAGATCGCGACGCCGAGGGAATCATCGACCAGGTGGCGCTGGAACAGTTCGTTGCCCGCTTACCAGCCGGAACCGCGGAGTGGGTCCAGTGCCACCGCCCGGCGTCGCTGGATCAGGCCGTAGGACTGGCGGAGGATCATCTGGCGGCTGTACCGGCGGCAGGACAACGGATGACATCGTCTTCTGTCTCCTCTTCTCTCTCTCTGTCTTCCCCCCCTCTCTCTCTGTCTTCCCCCCCTCCTCCCGTGTCCCGTCCTCGCCCCATTCCCCCACCACGGAGGCGGGGGCCGGCCCCACCCCAGCCGGCCCGCCGCACCCGTGGTGCCCTCCCGTTTCTCCCTTCTGTGTCTGTCTCTCCCCCCCCTCAGGTGAGTGAGCCCCAGAACACAGTTGCAGAGGGGAGGCCCGGGCCGGTTTGCTGGCGCTGCGGGGAACCGGGCCACCTGCAGCAACAATGTGCAGCGATGGAGGTGGGGGCGGTGGTGCGGATCCCCGACGCGCCAGAGGCTGCCCTCGATCGGGCCGGAGCGTATCGCATACCGGTAAGTGTACAAGGGGCTACATATCAGGCGTTGGTGGATTCAGGCTGCAATCAGACCTCGATCCGCCAAAGCCTGGTGCAAGACGAGGCATTGGGGGGAGCACAAGGGGTGAAGGTGTTGTGTGTGCACGGGGATATTCACAGCTACCCGTTGGTGTCAGTCCACATATATTTTAGAGGGGAAAAATCTATAGTGAAGGCGGCGGTTAATCCTCGCCTTACCCACTCTTTGATCTTGGGGACCGATTGGCCGGGATTTCGGGGTTTAATGGCACGCCTAGTAAAGAGTGGGTCCTGCCGGTTGACGGGGGAGGGTCCCGGTGTCGCTTTGGCTGGAGCGGCGGTCGCAGAGCCGTCTACGTCACCTCCGCGACAGGGGGAGGAGCCGCCGGCCCCTCCTCTTTCTATTGGGGAATCCCTCGTGGATTTCCCACTGGAACAATCGCGAGACGAGACTCTGCGACACGCGTTTGACCAAGTGAGAGTAATCGATGGTCAAACGCTCCAGCCGAACGCCACCCCGTCCTTCCCCTATTTTTCCATTTTGAAGGATAGATTATATCGAGTGACGCAGGACACTCAGACGAAAGAGCGAGTCACCCAGTTATTAATTCCAAAGAGCCGCCGGGAATTGGTATTCCAGGCGGCCCACTTTAATCCCATGGCTGGACACCTCGGGCAGGATAAGACACTCGCCCGGATAATGGCCCGATTCTATTGGCCGGGGATTCGCGGCGACGTCCGTAAGTGGTGTACGGCGTGCCGCGAATGCCAGTTAGTAAATCCAGCGGCCATTCCAAAAGCGCCCTTGCGCCCCCTACCATTAATCGAGACCCCGTTCGAAAGAATTGGGATGGATCTCGTTGGGCCATTAGATCGGTCAACACGAGGGTACCGCTTTATATTAGTCCTGGTGGACTATGCAACGCGATACCCGGAAGCGGTGCCTCTTCGCAATATCTCAGCACGCAGTATTGCAGAGGCCCTCTTCCACGTCATCTCCCGGGTTGGAATCCCGAAAGAGATTCTGACTGACCAAGGCACCTCGTTTATGTCACGAACACTGAGCGAACTGTATGGGCTACTAGGTATTAAGCCGATCCGCACCAGCGTTTATCACCCACAGACGGACGGTTTAGTTGAACGGTTCAATCGCACCCTTAAGAATATTATTAAAAAATTCGTAAGTGAGGACGCACGTAACTGGGATAAGTGGCTCGAACCCTTGTTGTTTGCAGTGCGAGAGGTCCCCCAAGCCTCCACGGGGTTTTCCCCGTTTGAATTATTATACGGGCGTAAGCCGCGCGGCATCTTAGATGTACTGCGGGAAAATTGGGAGGAGGGACCTTCACAGAGCAAAAACGAAATTCAGTACGTTATGGATCTGCGCGCAAAACTCCACACGCTCACCCACCTAACTCAGGAGAATTTGCGGCAGGCCCAGGAACGGCAAGTCCGCCTGTACAACAAGGGCACGCGCCTTAGAGAGTTCACTCCGGGAGAGAAGGTACTCGTCCTGTTGCCCACATCGAGCTCCAAATTAATCGCCAAGTGGCAAGGACCCTTTGAGGTCACACGGCGAGTCGGGGACGTCGACTACGAGGTTAGGCGAACGGACAGGGAGGGGGCGCTACAGATCTACCACCTCAATCTGCTGAAACTCTGGAATGAGGAGGTCCCCGTGGCGTTGGTGTCGGTAGTTCCGGAGAAGGCGGAGCTGGGGCCGGAGGTCCCCAAAGGGTCATTGGCATCACGTACCTCTCCGGTCCCCTGTGGAGACCACCTCTCCCCGACCCAACTCGCGGAGGTCGCCCAGTTGCAGGCCGAGTTTTCGGATGTGTTCTCGCCCCTGCCCGGTCGCACTAACCTCATAGAACACCACATAGAGACGCCCCCGGGGGTGGTAGTGCGTAGCCGCCCTTATAGACTACCCGAACACAAAAAAAAGGTGGTTCGGGAAGAACTTCAGGCCATGCTCGAAATGGGCATCGTCGAGGAGTCCCACAGTGACTGGAGCAGCCCAGTGGTCTTGGTTCCCAAGGCCGACGGGTCGGTCCGGTTCTGTGTGGACTATAGAAAAGTCAACGCGGTGTCTAAATTCGACGCATACCCAATGCCTCGTATTGATGAGCTGCTCGATCGACTAGGCACGGCTCGCTTTTACTCGACACTGGATTTGACGAAGGGATATTGGCAGATCCCCTTGACTCCATTATCCCGAGAGAAAACGGCCTTTTCCACACCGTTCGGCTTACACCAGTTCGTCACACTTCCGTTTGGGCTGTTTGGGGCGCCCGCTACGTTTCAGCGGCTGATGGACCGAGTCCTCCGGCCGCACGCCACCTATGCGGCCGCGTACCTAGACGACATCATCATTTATAGCAATGACTGGCAGCGGCACCTGCAACACCTGAGGGCCGTCCTTAGGTCGCTGAGGCGGGCGGGACTCACTGCCAACCCGAAGAAGTGTGCGATTGGGCGGGTGGAAGTACGGTATCTGGGCTTCCACTTGGGCAACGGGCAGGTGCGTCCCCAAATTAATAAGACTGCAGCGATTGCGGCCTGCCCGAGGCCCAAGACCAAAAAGGGGGTGAGACAGTTCCTGGGGCTGGCTGGCTACTATCGTAGGTTTATACCTAATTATTCGGACGTCACCAGCCCGCTGACTGACCTCACTAAAAAGGGGGCACCAGATCCGGTCCAGTGGACGGAGCAGTGCCAGCGGGCTTTCTCTGAGGTAAAGGCTGCACTGTGTGGGGGGCCACTCTTACACTCCCCTGACTTCTCTCTCCCTTTTTTGTTGCAGACGGATGCGTCGGACAGAGGGCTGGGGGCCGTTTTGTCCCAGCAGGTGGAGGGGGAGGACCGCCCAGTCCTATACATCAGCCGCAAGCTGTCAGTGCGTGAGGGGCGCTACAGCACCATTGAGAAGGAGTGCCTGGCGATCAAGTGGGCGGTCCTCGCCCTCCGTTACTACCTGCTGGGGCGCTCTTTCACCCTCTGTTCGGACCACGCGCCCCTCCAGTGGCTCCACCGCATGAAGGATGCCAACGCGCGGATCACCCGTTGGTATCTGGCACTCCAACCCTTCAACTTCAAGGTGGTCCACAGGCCGGGGGCGCAGATGGTCGTGGCGGACTTCCTCTCCCGTCAAGGGGGGGGGGGAGTCGGCTGCGGGCCGGACGGGCGCCCGGCCTGAGTCGGGCGGTGGGGGTATGTGGCAGCGGGGGCGTGGTCAAGCATCGGTCTGTGACAGGAGGGTGGAGCCGGGGAAGGTGAGTGGCAGATTCGCTACACCTGACGGTAATTAACCTGTGTTTTGTGTGTGTTTTCCCAGTAAACCGCTCCCTATTTTAAGAGGCTGAGAGAGAGCAGAGGGAGCGCGACCCGGGAGTGGAGGCTGAGAGTGTGTCTGGGTGCTGCGAGTTCTTTTAGACTGAAAAGTTTATTAATAAAATACGCTGTTACTACCTCCAAACGTTGTCCTGCCGTCCTCTGTGCTCCACCCACGCATTGTCCGCGCTACATTCATCTTTAAATTTTTTTTTAGATTTTCCCTATTATCAATATAAAGTATTGTATCCTTTTTTTTAAATCAATAAACAGTGTAGTCCTGCCAGCTATTTTATTTTTTTTAAGTGTTTTCATTTAAATAATTTATATGATCAGAACGTGTCGATTTTATGATTTTTTTTTGTTTTTGCAAATCTGGTTTATGACAAGTTTCGGTATGAGTTTCAGTATCGATTCAGAAAAGCTTGTAAACTCAAGCAGTGGTGTGAAATGCCTGGCTGCGAGAAACTCTTATAGAGCTCTCAAGTGTTTTGTGCCTGCTAAACCTGACCTCACACGTAAAACCACCCAGTACTGTCAGATATGCTGTACCGGTGTCTTTGCCTCACCTCTCTCATCCCTTCTCCTCACTCCTAGCTGCATTTACCATGATTGGCACCTCCACCCAGCTCTCGGATCAGTGTTCGCAATTTGCCATCCCCTCGTTTTGCTACTACGTCTTCCCTCTGTGCGAGGACAGCACGAGGGGCCCTCGGCAGCGCCAGCTCTGCAGGGACGAGTGTGAGGCACTTGAGAATGACCTGTGCCATGCCGAGTACACCATCGCCCGCTCTAACCCACTCATCCTCATGCAACTGGAGTTGCCCAACTGCCAGCTGCTCCCTCACCCAGGCTCGCCAGATGCTGCCAGCTGCATGCGCATCGGCGTGCCCCCCAACCGTTTGGAGACATGTAGGTGGACCTGCCGTAATTCATTGGTGCTGTCTTTAAGCCCGCTGTTGACACACAGCTCTTTGTAGTGCATACCATAATTAAATGGCTGTGCAATGAAACAAATATTTCTAAAGCAGTCCTAGGACACTCAGAGCCAGTTTGCATTTTTGTTCTGTTTCACATTTCAGTATACCTAAGATATGTATAACTCAAGTTACCTGGATTACTTGGGTTGGGTGTAGAAGCAGAAGAAATATGTGGACTGTCCAGGAATTTCCAGCAGTAAATCTCTGCAAATGAGATTTATATTTAGAACACAGCATATAGTATGACTTACCACATTGTTTGAGCTTTGATAAACCCTTAGATAAACATGACATGTTATTTAACAATTATTCACTGAAGGCGAAGTGAACATCAGTGATTGTTATACATAAGGGGCACTTTTTCCATGGAATAAAAACATGTATATTCTATTCCCTTCTAGTAGGTTTATTAATGGCATGCAATATCATATCGCTTATCCTCCATGTATTACGCCACTCTCCCCAATGGAGCACGAGCGTGCAATATTGTTATAATATTGCATGTTGTTAAGACAACACAACGTCACACGTCAGAACTCATGCGAAGATCCAGTGACAAAACTTTTCTGCTGTGCATGCGCACAATCATTTCTTTGTCAGCTGGGTAAGAGAGAAGAAAAGGCTAATCCAGTGCTAGATTTAAGCATTAAATAAATAAACTGGAAACTGAATAAAACACCCGAAAGGCTACCAAAACTTTATTATATATTCTTCATGCATATTTACGAGAGAAAAACATACCAACGGACATTGAAAAACTGGAAGAGAGACACATCGGAGATGTAAAACTTCCATACTAGCAAGTGCCTGTTTGTAAACAAACATGGCTGCGAGGTTTGCTTCGTTAAAAGTGGAAGATTTTGAGAGAATTTTGGCTGCCAGGTCATTCCGTTGTGTGTACTTGTCGATGTTGATTTTAAAAGTTACTAAGTAAATTACACAGGGAAAATAATAATGATATTTGGCTTGACTGCGCTAGCATTAGCCTGCACTAGTATTGGCCTGCGCTAACACTACGCCAGCTAGAAGGCAACTGGACTGCTGCGCTAACAGCAGCAAGTCACGAGTAAGCTCGTGTTGGCCTTCAAGAATGCTGATATGAAGAGTGTGTATGCATAATAATAATAATAATAATAATATTGGCTAGCTTTTTTTCATGGTCTATCAGATATATTCCATTCAGCTAGCATGATGTTGAACAAGTCGAAGACGAGTTCAGTATCATGCTTGCTGAATGGAATATATCTGATAGACCACAAAAAAAAGCCATTATTATTCTTATTCTTATTACACATACACATTCAATGGAACAATTATAGATTTTACAAAAAGTTAAGAACAGGGGGGTAACTTACCAATATTGAATGCTGATTCTGATCAAGGGCGGCACGGTGGTGTAGTGGTTAGCGCTGTCGCCTCACAGAAAGAAGGTCCGGGTTCGAGCCCCGTGGCCGGCGAGGGCCTTTCTGTGCGGAGTTTGCATGTTCTCCCCGTGTCCGCGTGGGTTTCCTCCGGGTGCTCCGGTTTCCCCCACAGTCCAAAGACATGTAGGTTAGGTTAACTGGTGACTCTAAATTGACCGTGAGTGTGAATGGTTGTCTGTGTCTATGTGTCAGCCCTGTGATGACCTGGCGACTTGTCCAGGGTGTACCCCGCCTTTCGCCCGTAGTCAGCTGGGATAGGCTCCAGCTTGCCTGCAACCCTGTAGAACAGGATAAAGCGGCTAGAGATAATGAGATGAGATGAGATTCTGATCAAATGTAATTCAATGTTCTGTCAATCCAATGTACAAAGTCAAAGTTCTAACAATAAAAATGGTACAAGTCCAAAAAACCTGAACAACAACCCAACTTATATACAAGCTATATCCAGGTTGACAGTTCAAGTTCAAAGTTACTTTTGGTGGTAGTTAATTGTTACATTGCAGCTGTTCAAAACAAAAGGGCTTTGCTGAGTGAAGTCCACGAGTGAAGTCCTCTTGTAAAAGTCTCCGTCACTTTTCCTCACCTCCAAGTAGAACTTTGACAATATTTCCTCTTTTGCTCTCTTTTCCAGTTTTTCAATGTCCGTTGGTATGTTTTTCTCTTGTAAATATGCGTAAAGAGGCGCCATGGGGGTGTAGTGGTTAGCGCTGTCGCCTCACAGCAAGACGGTCCGGGTTCGAGCCCCGTGGCCGGCGAGGGCCTTTCTGTGCAGAGTTTGCATGTTCTCCCCGTGTCTGCATGGGTTTCCTCCGGGTGCTCCGGTTTCCCCCACAGTCCAAAGACATGCGGGTTAGGTTAACTGGTGACTCTAAATTGACCGTAGGTGTGAGTGTGAATGGTTGTCTGTGTCTATGTGTCAGCCCTGTGATGACCTGGCGACTTGTCCAGGGTGTACCCCGCCTTTTGCCCGTAGTCAGCTGGGATAGGCTCCAGCTTGCCTGCGACCCTGTAGAACAGGATAAAGCGGCTAGAGATAATGAGATGAGAAATATGCATGAAGAATATCCAGTGAAGGTTTGGTAGCCTTTCAGGTGTTCAGCACATCTTTCTCTTCCAAAATCCTCTCCAAATCTTCCGCTTTTAATGAAGCAAACCTCGCGGCCATGTTTGTGTACAAACTGTCAGTCACTCACTAGCGTGGAAGTTTTACATCTCTGACATGTCTCTTTTCCAGTTTTTCGATGTCCATTGGTATGTTTTTCTCTTGCAAATACGCATGAAGAATATATAATGAAGTTTTGGTAGCCTTTCAGGTGTTCAGCACGCCTTTTGTTTCAGTTTTCAGTTTATTTACTTAGTGCTTAAACCTAGCACTGGATTAGCCTCGTCTTCTCTCTTTCCCGGCCGACAAAAAAATGATTGTGCGCATGCGCAGGAGAAAAGTTTTGTCATTGGATCTTCACCTGAGCTCCGATGTATGACATCGTGTTGTCTTGACAGTGTGCAATATTATAACATTTCACACTCATTCTCCATTGGGGAGAGTGGCGTAATACATGGAGAATAAGCGATATGATAACAATATTGCCTGCCTTCAATAAACCCACTAGAAGGGAATAGATTAGATTAGATTAGATTAGATTAGATTAGATTAGATTAGATTAGATTAGATTAGATAAAACTTTATTGATCCCCTTGGGAGGGTTCCCTCAGGGAAATTAAGGTTCCAGCAGCATCATTACAGATAAACAGAGAAAAGAAATAGAGAAAACTTCTAGATAAATTAAGTATTTACATATACAAATATAAAAGAATAAGATATGGGGAAGGGGGGAGGGGGAAAGGGGGAGAAGTGGGGTTAGGGTAAGTGTGTGTGTGGGGGAGCAGGAAAGATATTGCACTTTATATTGCACATTATATTGCGCATTGTCCGGTATTGCTTATTGTCAGGCTAGGCTACTGCTCCTTCCCATCCTCTGTCCTCCTGTTCCCCCTCCTCCCCCCCAGAGAGGAGTTGTACAGTCTGATGGCATGAGGGACAAAGGAGTTGTCTCAGGAGCTGTTTTTATTCCATGGAAAAAGTGGCCTGTATTTATAATAATCACTGATATTCACTGAGCCCGAGGCGAATAATTGTTTTAGCATAAATACGCAGGTGATTATTGAAAAATATATATATATTTCAAACTTCAGAAACAGCATGCAAATGTAATAAAGGCGCAGCACAGGATTGTTACTTATCCATGCCGTGTCACATAAAATATTTTGTTTTGAAATTGATGAAATAAATCATAATTCCACCTTACCTTTGAATAGTTTTAGACCAAACTTCATAGCATCTTTAGTGCTTTTAGGAACAGCATTTTCTTTCATAATTTGTAATTCTTCCTCACTTACGGTGATGAAGCGATTGGCCGCCATTTTCCCAAGTCACTCGAAGTGATTATTGAGAAATAGTCTGAATCGCTCAACCAATCAGCGCGCGTGATTTTCTATAAGCACCTGTGTATTTATACTAAAAGCTAGTAGATGATGAATGTAATGAGTATTATAATGAATATGATGGATGGATGAATCAAGAGAGCCCTCTAGTGGTCCTTGGATTGGGGTGTCTTGGGGTATCTTGGTTTATTTGTTTTGCTTTGTTTGTTCATGTTTGTTCATTTCTGCTCCCTAATTTTAAATCCTTGTGAAAGATTCTCCCCCAGATCATAGCTGTTACAATGAGAGTGGTGCCAATTACAGAGGCACTGTCAGTATAACAAAATCTGGCCACCAGTGTCAGCCCTGGACTACCCAATACCCCCACAGCCATCATCTGACCCCGACAGAATACCCAGAGCTCAGAGGGGGGCACAACTTCTGCAGAAACCCGGGAGGACACCTGGAGGCTCCGTGGTGTTTCACTCTCGATCCCCGTGTGAGGGTCGATCTATGTGATGTCCGTCAATGCAGTAAGTAGAACCTCCAGTCATGATTAATAAACAATAAAACAGTTCTACATATTAAAGACTTCTGTACAGCCTATTTACTCAGTGTTAATTGATGTGTCATTGTTTTGAACTCCAGAGCCCCCTGAAAAGATGAAAAAGGAGATACTGTACATCCTCATCCCCAGTATCGCGATCCCATTGGTCATTGCCTGCTTGTTCTTCCTGGTGTGCATGTGCCGTAACAAGCAGAAGGAGTCAGTCGACACGCCCCCTCGTCGGCAACTTGCTGCCTCTCCCAGCCAAGACATGGAGATGCCACTCCTCAACCAGCACAAGCATCAGGTATTATTCTCACTAGTCCAATAGTTACACCCTTAAGCTAGGCATCATTTTGTTATTCTGAAACTGAACATACTCTAAATTGGGTCAACATAATATAACTAGACGCGATACTCTAGTACTCTGCAGTGTCGTGATAATCAGTCGTATTCTGTAATGGGCTTGACAAGCAACTCGTTGTCATACAGTAGTGTTCTCCACTCAGAACGTCTTTCAGGACTAAACAAGTGTGTTGCTAACATGAAGAACTTCACTTCCATTTCATTTTATTCTACCAAAGTTGCATACTTTAATAATATGTAAGTCTGTATGACCTTTTCCTGTCAGGCAAAACTCCGAGAAATCAACCTATCAGCTGTACGCTTCATGGAAGAGCTTGGAGAGGACCGCTTTGGAAAGGTCTACAAAGGTCACCTCTATGGCACAGTCCCAGGAGAGCAGACCCAGGTGGTGGCCATTAAAACAGTCAAAGACAAGGATGAGGGAACACTGCAAGAAGAGTTCCGTCATGAGGCTACGCTCCGTTCCCGACTCCAGCACCCAAACATTGTGTGCCTCCTGGGTGTGGTGATCAAAGAGCAGCCCATGAGCATGATTTTCAGCTACTCAGGCCACGGTGACCTTCATGAGTTCCTGGTTATGCGCTCACCCCACTCCGATGTAGGCAGCTCTGATGATGACAAAACAGTCAAGTCAGCTCTTGAGCAGGCTGACTTCCTACACATTGTCACTCAAGTGGCAGCTGGGATGGAGTACCTGTCCAGTCATCATGTTGTCCACAAAGATCTGGCTGCTCGAAACATCCTGGTTTGTGACAAACTGAACGTAAAGATTCTTGACCTCGGTCTGTTCCGTGAGGTCTACTCTGCTGACTACTACAAACTGATGGGCAACAGTCCCTTTCCTATCCGTTGGATGTCCCCAGAGGCCATAATGTACGGCAAGTTCTCCACTGACTCGGATATCTGGTCCTATGGTGTGGTGTTGTGGGAGATCTTCAGCTATGGCCTGCAGCCCTATTGTGGCTACTCCAACCAAGATGTAATTGAGATGGTACGTAACAGACAAGTCCTGTCCTGCCCTGATGACTGCCCTTCCTGGATCTACACTCTCATGCTGGAGTGCTGGAATGAATTCCCAGCACGCCGGCCACGGTTCAAGGACATCCATGCACGCTTGCGCACATGGGAAAGCTTGTCCAACTACAATAGCTCAGCGCAAACCTCTGGGGCGAGCAACACCACCCAGACCAGCTCTCTGAGCACAAGCCCTGTCAGCAATATCAGTGCTGCCCGCTTCGTCACCCCCAAGAAGACCTCCCCTTTCCCACAGCCCCAGTTTATGCCTATGAAGGGCCAGATGAGGCCTATGGTACCACCCCAGCTTTACATCCCCGTCAACGGTTACCAGCCTGTGCCTGCTTATCCATACCTCCAGAACTTCTACCCCATGCAGATCCCTATGCAGATGCCCTCACAGCAGATGCACCCACAGATGGTACCTAAGGCAGGATCACACCACAGTGGCAGTGGCTCTACCAGCACAGGTTACGTCACCACAGCACCATCCAATGCATCCGGCACAGAGAAGACCGGCCTGCTGAGTGAGGACGCGAAGGCAGCTGAGGACAACATAGCTGATGGAGCTTCCCAGAATGGCCTGCACAATGAAGACACATCTGTCCCTGAAACAGAGCTTCTAGGGGACAATGACAGCCCACAGATTGATGACAATGAGATGCATTCAGAGGCATAGGCAGCCTTTTGGGACCCAATATCAGCGAGAGCTGTTCTCTGAAGTGTGACTTTGTAGCTTCTGCCAGCTTAACCACACAGTGAAGGGAAATCATTGCTTGAGACAAAAACTGAATGTTATTTATGGGTTACATGGCAGTCCCTAAAACAACTTTTCTACTTTGGGAGGCTATACCTCTAGGTCTGTTGACGGCTGTACCCTTATGCTGCTTTTCAGCTGCAATGAAGAATCTAACTGCTCACCTTTTGACATTAGGTGGGTTGTTGATGTGACACACTGACAGTGTTCTTTTCTTTTCTTTTTTTTTTAAATCAAATTTGTTGCAAAGCCATTCAGAAGAATTTGAGTTCTTACTGTTGCTGTGCAACATGGACCATTGTATCTTTTTATGTGGATTTCTGTAGTTGCCATCAATTCATCTGATTAGCATTCTGAGTTTTTTCCACTTCAAACCATTATATAGGAATGGTTAGGCAATCTAAGGTGCCTTATGTGTATCTCATTCGTAGACATAATGAGAATGAGACTTACCATGTTTACGACGTTAAAGCTTACTTTTTTTTATGTCCCACTGAAACCAAATGTGGCCACAGGGTTAATATAACAAAGCACGTATTTTAACTGACAGATTCAAAACTATGCAACACATTCAGTGCTAAACTGCCTTACATATTATCAGCGCCAAAATCTTTGTGTGATTTTTTTTTTAAAAATACTTGTTTTTAAGGTTGAAACTCTGTTGTAAAGATTTGTAATTTATAGCATTGATTCTCTTAAAGAAAATGATTTTAATTTTTTCTTGTCTCTCTTTCAGATAATTGTGTTTAGCCAGTGATATTACGTAAATTTAGTTTAAAACCAGATATTTGCTTTTTTTTTTTACCAAACTGTTATAACAGAAATTAATCATATATTCTGTATGTGCAGGAAGAGGGAGTGTCAAATAAAATGATAGGTGAAATATTGGATTATATTGTGTTTTTTTTTAATCTCTACAATCTCTCTTTGAAGCATTTTAATGAAGTTAATGCAAATGACCTTTAATTGATTGAACACTGAATGAATTTGATACACTACCCTCAGATGTGGGTGGCATGATGGTTATACACTGTCGCCTCACAGCAAGAAGGTTCTGGGTTCAAGCCCAGGGGCCAACGGGGGCCTTTCTGTGTGGAGTTTGCATGTTCTCCCCGTGTCTGCGTGGGTTTCCCCTACAGTCCAAAGACATGCAGGTTAGGTTAATTGGTGGCTCTAAATTGACCATAGGTGTGAATGTGAGTGTGAATGGTTGTCTCTATGTATCAGATCATCCTGTGATGATTTGGCAACTTGTCCAGGGTGTACCCCGCCTGTCAGCCATAGTCAACTGGGATAGGCTCCAGCTTGCTCACGATCCTGCACAGGATAAGTGGTTACGGATAATGGATAGGGGCGGCACGGTGATGTAGTGGTTAGCACTGTCTCCTCACAGCAAGAAGGTCCTGGGTTCGAGCCCCGTGGCCGGCGAGGACCTTTCTGTGCGGAGTTTGCATGTTCTCCCCATGTCTGCATGGGTTTCTTCCGGGTGCTCCGGTTTCCCCCACAGTCCAAAGACATGCAGTTAGGTTAACTGGTGACTCTAAATTGACCGTAGGTGTGAATGTGAGTGTGAATGGTCGTCTGTGTCTATGTGTCAGCCCTGCGATGACCTGGCGACTTGTCCAGGGTATACCCCGCCTCTCGCCCATAGTCAGCTGGGATAGGCTCCAGCTTGCCTGCGACCCTGTAGGACAGGATAAGCGGCTACAGATAATGGATGGATCCTCCGATGTCCAGAGTCTAAATAACTGGAGTGATGTGTCATTGTGTTTTAATTATAATTGTCCATACAAGAATAAAAGAGGCACATGATGAGAACTCCTTAAGGAGTGCCAGAGAGCTTCACATAACCTGTCTGATAAGTTTATCCATCCCTACATTATCTGTAGCCTATCCCAACTCAACTGACTATGGGCGAGAGGCGGGGTACACCCTGGACAAGTCACCAGGTCATCGCAGGGCTGACATATAGAGACAAATGACCATTCGCACTCACAGCCACCAATTAACCTAACCTGCATGTCTGTAGGGGAAACCGGAGAGAGCATGCAAACTCCACACCACTGGGCTCGAACCCAGGAGAGACTACAGTGACCCCCTGATAAGTTTATAAATGTCCCTGTTCACACCCTTTATTCGTCACATGCACAGTGAAATTCATCCTCTGCATTTAATCCAGCTGAAGCAGTGAACACACACACACCCAGAGCAGTGGGCACCTCAGCCGTCACCCTAACCTGCATGTCTTTGGACTGTGGGGGAAACTGGAGCACCCAGAGGAAACCCACGCAGACACGGGGAGAACATACAAACTCCGCACAGAAAGGCCCTCGCCGGCCACTGGGTTCGAACCCGGAACCTTCTTGCTGTGAGGCGACCACCACCGTGCCACCTACCACCCAGCTAAATGCACAGTTCCAGGTATAAACTAGAAGAAAGGAGTTAATGAGCTCTGAAGGTAAATGTGAAGCTTGCACAGTGGGCGTTTTTGTACTCAGAAAAGAGGTGTGACTAACCTAGGCTTCATTGTTCTATAGGCTTATGGGTTGTTGTTCTTCCCCCCTGGAACTTTGGTTTAAAATCTTCGCACCTTGTGCATCAGATGAAGTGAATTTGTGCAAGGTGCCACGATGTCGTCCAGCGCGTGCTGTTCTCCACCAAACACTTATGAGTGCCATTGGAACTGCGATCACGGATTTAAATGCGATTTAACGGTAAAGGCAAACGTCCCAAGACGTCGGAAAAGAGAGTTTACGCCGGACGAGCTGAAAGATGACAACTACTGGATGAAGCGCAGTCGCAACAACGAGGCGGCCAAGAGGTCGCGGGAGCGCCGGCGCATGGAAGAGCGGCTCCTGGAAGAACGCGCGCTCCAACTCCTGCGGGAAAACGAGAAACTCAAAGCGACGCTGTCGGCTATTAATTATCACGGGACTGGCAACCAAACCTCTTCCTACGATGCTTCTTTCATAGATCCTGCCCCAGAGCTGTCCCGAGACTCTTACTTGCGCGCTCTGGTGAGCTTCCCAGGAGCAAACCGTGCGCCTCATTACGCTCGGTGTGACTTCAGTTCTGCCTACGACTCGGTGCATTTTCCGAGAATGCAAAGCTTCTCTGCATCATCATCATCATCATCATCATCATCTGCTGCTTCCTTCCCTGCTGTCGACAACGCGCGCCAGAGAGATGGATACCTGCGCATCCATGCGCCCAGTGATCCACCAAGCGCGTGCAGGAACATCCCCTATGCACTTACTCCGAGAGCATGGAGTCGGAGTCGGGGTCAAGGTCATGCGCATCCTCCTGTGAACGTGCACCCAAACTCTGCACTTTTCTCTCTGAATGAAATGGTACCTGGTTACCAACGTCCTGCAGGAAGCACACCCAGATGCGCCGCTCATACGCGCACGAATGCAACCTACGGAGATCAACCTTCCTTCCTGACTGAGCCCAAAGAGCTTTGCAAAGAAGTTGAAATGGTCAAAGAGGCAGAACGGGTCTCGACCTCGCCGTTGTTGCCGCACAAACTGCGCTACAAGGTGAATAAATTAGCGCGGCGCGGCGGAGAGCGCGCGCTCTTCTCACCCGGGATTTCTCATTATATCCAGGAATAAACAGACCAGTGTGGGCCCTGAATGATCTGCACCACACGTTATCATCTAGCCAACAGGATTCTCATTTAGTCAAGATGCTGTGTATAGAAAACTTAACCATATGAAGTAACCCAGGTTTTTTTTTGGTATGTACGGATTTACTTACAAATAAAGACTTTTGACTACAGATTCTGCTTTGTATTCGTCTTCTCATAGGATAGGATTGAACAGGATGCACATGATCCTAAGTTGGACATAGTGCACTGAGACAGTAACTCAGTAGATTTACTGGATTTAGCACGGTCGCCTCACAGCAAGAAGGCTCCGGGTTCGAACCCAGCAGCCGGCGAGGGCCTTTCTGTGTGGAGTTTGCATGTTCTCCCCGTGTCTGCGTGGGTTTCCTCCGGGTGCTCTGGTTTCCCCTACAATCCAAAAACATGCACTTATAGTTTAACGTGGGGCGGCCTTGGGCTGAGGTGCCTTTGAGCGAGGTACCTGCTCCCCGGGCGCTCTGGTGTGGCTGCCCACTGCTCTGGGTGTGTGCGTGTGTTCACTGCTTCAGATGGGTTAAATACAGAGGATGAATTTCACTGTGCTTGAAGTGTGCATGTGACAAATAAAGGTTTCTTAAGTACACTTTTTGAGTATCTGTACTTTACTTGAGTATTTCTTTTTAACTTATGCCTTTAACTTCACTACATTTGAAAGACAAATATCATACTTTTAAACAGAAAAGTTAGACAAATATCATACTTTTCACTCCACTACATTTTTATCAAGGTCCTTGTTACTAAAGGCGAGGGCCTTTCTGTGTCGAGTTTGCATGTTCTCCCCGTGTCTGCGTGGGTTTCCTCCGGGTGCTCCGGTTTCCCCTACAGTCCAAAAGACATGCAGTTAGGTTAACGTGGGGTGGCCTTGGGCTGAAGTGCCCTTGAGCAAGGTACCTGACCCCTGATTGCTCCCCGGGTGCTCTGGTGTGGCTGCCCACTGTTCTGTGTGTGTGTTCACTGCTTCAGATGGATTAAATGCAGAGGATGAATTTCACTGTGCTTGAAGTGTGCATGTGACAAATAAAGGTTTCTTCTTCTTTACTATGACACAGCTTTGAAAGTGGATGTTTTTTCTTTTCTTTTCTAAAACGTGCTTGTTTTTTCCCCCAGGTGACACTGAGACAGCCTGTCAGTAATCACTAGAGTGCCATCACATCCATAGACTGTATAAAATCAAGTTCAGTGATTTCTCAGCAGCGTTATTTGAACACGATCAGTTGATGGCAGAATGGAAGGAGGTGGTTCTTCTGGGGAACGCATACACACCCATGGCCCATGACTCCATGTTTCAGTTTTCTGAAAGGGTTAAAGATTCGTTTCGTTTTGAATATTTGCTTCGTTTAACGAAAACGAACCATGTCACGGCCTACAAAAACTCGCCGTCCAACCTGCAGAAGCACATTAAGGTATATAAACGTTTTATTCCAAGAGAAAGCTTGTAGTGAAGTTGTCTGTGCTTTTAGAGCTAGCGATAACATTGCAAACATAGCTGTGCAGTCTGGTTAGTCAAATGACTTTCTATGGATTTGCCCGCCAAGTTGCCATCACCTTGTTCACGGCTAACGTTTACATATAGCTAGTTTACTTGGACACTGTTAGTTAGCATGTAAAAATGGAGTTACGCTAACATGAATAACGTCAACTTATCTGAAGTCCTTTCAGAAATATGTTTTCGCATGATCTTGCCAAATAAACAATGTAGAAATCTTTCTTTTCTAGTAGCATTAGCTACCCAATATGATTTCAAGTTTGAAAGAGTTTGCTAGCACGTCAGGTGGCGCGTCACTGACTAGCTAGCTTAACGTTAAACCACCATGATGGCACAGCATGTGTTCATTTCGTGAATTCACATCTCTGTCTTTAGTAACGGCGTTAGGTTTTGTAAGCGTTGTGGCAATAATACAACGATGCGTTGACAGAAAATGTACTTTTAATACTTAAGTATTTTTAAAAGCAAGTACTTCAGTACTTTAAAAAACTTTGACTGGAAAACTTTCACTTGTATCGGAGTAACATTTGACCAGCGGGATCTGTACTTTGACTTAAGTAATGAAGTTGGGTACTGGTGCACTGCAACCTATTAAAGTATAATAAATATATTACTGGCTTTATCTAAATCTCAAACCTTTTTATCTGGAAACAAATCACAGATAAGCTTATATTTTACAAACTAGTCTATTTAAATGTGTACAATAATATTCTATTTATTAAACCATAGCCTTTTTTTAAAAAATCCTGAACATATTAGGTCTTTATTTGACATTAGACATTATTTATAAGCCATGTTGCTTGGAGTGATTAGGCTATGGTTTGTCTTACGCCTGTTTGAATTCAATGAGCAGTGAAAACACAACTTTGCTAACAGTGCCTTGTGATTGTATCAACAAAACAAAAAAACTCAAAAGGCTCTTACACAACCCTATGGCATTTGGTAGCCTACTTTTCCTGCGCATGCGCAATGAGTGTGCAGCGTGACCTACTGACCTGCACATTCCTACTTAGTTTTATTTCATGCTCAGATCATCAGCTCTCTGAGTTATTTGCATGAAACGCGTTTGTGCAACACTTTCATATGCTTTTAGGTGATAAATCACTAGCCTGAGCTATAGACTGGAGTCTATAAAAGTTGATTTTCCAATGATGCATGCTCTCTGACCTCATTAGGTTTTAATAGAGTATTTTCGAAGCACGTTCAGTTCAAGTTTCACTGACTCCATTTTTATAGCTTACTGACTAACCTGGCTTACGTATGAAATGACTTTCAAAGATATTAGGCTCCTGAGACGATTCTAATTTACTCTTTATTATAGGGACTTGCTTTTCCTCCTGAAACAGCAGGAGGCTCACCACACAAGAATGGGAATAAAGAAGTGATCACGTGCTGTGTTTCTTGGACACAAGAGGGCGCCATTGCTGTTTCTGTAAGAACTTCAGGAACTGAATGACCTTAGAGTGACACAGCTTGTCATTAAAACAATAACAACAACAACACACACACACACACACACACACACTGACTTCAGAATATGACTATAGTGCTTAAAATACCTTCAACACAATGGTATTTGTAATCTATGCAGGAGTTATAGAATGATTTTGAGTTGTATAATTAGCCTACAAAAGAAGCCACGTGACCATGATGTAATCTCACAGCTTTTTTTTGTTTGTTTGTTAATTACATTAACCACATGTTGACATTTTTCTTGACTTGTCTTTAAATTTGACCTGAACGTTTTTGTGTATGAATATATGCTTTTTAATTTCATCTGTCCTTGAGTGTCTGTCTTTAAAAAAAAAAAAATGCAGCACTTCATCAGGTCACTCTGGCTATCTCAGCATACAGTAGAGTAGAGCCCCAAGTCGAGCTCATTCATTTGCATTAGATTCCCAGTATATCCAGGAGAAAAAAAAAGAACCATTGGTTCAAATCGGAAAATGCTGCGTTCTGATTGGACAAGAGGCCTGTCAATCTCATCACGCTGCCAATGCACTTCTTCAGTGACCTACTAACACAGATCCATGAGGCAGCAGTCAGTTCAGGAGGAAAACGCAAAGGAGGAACAGGGAAACATTACCTCACCGTTAAGGGAATTTCAGTGCTGCTTATGAAACACTTATTCTTGAGCTGTTTTCTTCTACGGAATACATAACAGAGCTTGTGCTAATTAAAGGTAGGGGGAATGTTTTTCTTTCTTTAGATGTGAGCAGTGGAGTTTGGATTGTTTATGGTCTGTCTGTTACATGGTAACTGTTCTGATTACACTTTCTGATTTAGGATGGAGCTGATCCTTATGAATTATGAATGCATCTCATTTCCACACCAACTTGTATCCTCTGCATGGGATCTGGTGTTGATTTGGAACCATTCTAACTATTTACACCACACATTTCATTTCATTTCATTTCATTTCATTTCATTTCATTTCATTTCACTTCACTTCACTTCACTTCACCTAAGCATTTGAACCACGTAGGTTGGAAATGTGACCACTCCAGTTTGAATGGCATAGTGACCCATAACATGCTCCATGCTGGTGGGTGTGGATGGATACACCTCGATCCATAGCCTATTTACACCGTTTGTTTGTTTGTTTGTTTCTCTACTTCATTGCTAGTCATTTCCTTGCAGGCAGAATGTTAATAGATTTACATGCGAATGTCTGTGTAACTTATTTGTTTTCAAACAAAACAGGAATAAGGTCAGGATCTAAAAGCGCATGTCCACGTAGTCATAACGCAGCCTGGATAGATTTATATAGCTACAGTAGTATATCCTGCTACTATATTACAAGTGAATCATGTGTTATTGCTCTTCTAGGTGACGCGTAATGAATGAAAGAGCAGAATTAGCTTTATATGGCGCATTATTATTATTATTATTATTATTGCAGATTATAATCCAGAGAAATAGAAGAATAAAAGAATCTGGGTAGTGAATGAACACTTGGGGAGGGCGTGTGTGTGTGTGTGTGTGTGTGTGTGTGTGTGTGTGTGTGTGTGTGTGTGTTGGGGGGTGAGAAGAGGAGGAAATAGTCCTGACTTTCTAATAAATGCGTTTCAGGACTTTTATGGTTCCATGTGGTTAATATTTAACAACACGTTAAAAATGTAGTCTGTTTACCAAACTCTGAATGCCTCCTGGGATTATGGAGCGCTTTGTAGGAGCGGCCTGTCAAAAAGCATCAACGTGCTGCATTGTTGAAAGCCTTGTGCTCGGACTGCCTGAAATCACTCTTTGGACTTGTGCATGTCCTGACATTTGAATAATGGACCCACACGAGCGTCAGTAATCCCTCCGATCATGAGCGATGTGACTGGATTACCAAAACCCAAAGCGCACACCTGAACCCCTCGCCTTGTTGATGCCAAAGCAGGATGATTAAACTAAAACAAAGCTGCTGCTGCTTCTTTTGTTCCACTCGTCTGGATAATCTTCCTGTTGCATGGTTCGGGTGATCGTAGTTTGTTTTTATTTATTGTCTCGGTTCTGTTCAGCCACGTGTAATGATGATGATGATGATGATGGCTGCTTGCATTCCTTTGTTCTGCGCTCTGATCGCAGGAGGCGCACACACCCGAACCTGAACTTAAAACCATTTGCGACATAAGCTTAAGTTAGCGTGTTTTTTTTTTTTCTTTTTAAAAAATATTATTATTTGTGTTTTGCTTTTTGTTACATCCTGGAAGACACCACATGAGCCCGATCGCTGCCACGCTGCAGGTATGGACACTTCTGAAGCCGTCGCCCCGGTCGGAAAGCCCGTTGAAGGTCATTGCCATAAAAAAAAATCCCTCCCATAATCTGTGTCGAAACCCTTTATCACTGTTCTCTAGTATGCTGAAAATGCCCACATCAGCTATTTTAGTCCTTATTCTAGTACTTAGAGAATGCTTAATGTGCCGGGGAAAGAGAGCGCGGATTCAATGTTACCCTTTTGCGTAACCGACCTCCAGGGATGACGTCATGGGAGTGTTTTAGTGGCGCTCTGCGCAGCGCAGTTGCATAATTTGAAAGGGTGGGCGGGCATCCAAACATTTTTAATCAACACTTAAACACTGTTTGTTTGTTTTATTTATTTTTTTATTGATTTAGGAGGTCAAGGAGAAAAATGCCTACTGTGTTTCTACCTTTTCTGCTTCATCATCATCATCATCATCATCATCATCATCTGGCTAGAGTGTCTGTGGCAGCCCATACAACTGTACAGTAAAAAGTTTTCAAATTTGGCACACTGATTAGGGATAGTGTGCCACCTCAGAGAAAGAAGGTTCCGGGTTCAAACCTCATAGCCGATTATGTAAAATACCCAACCATTTCTACCTTTTCTGCTTCATCATCATCATCTGGCTAGAGTGTCTGTGGCAGCCCATACAACTGTAGAGTAAAAAGTTTTCAAATTTGGCACACTGATTAGGGATAGTGCGCCACCTCAGAGAAAGAAGGTTCCGGGTTCAAACCTCATAGCCGATTATGTAAAATACCCAACCATTTCTACCTTTTCTGCTTCTTCATTATCATCTGGCTAGAGTGTCTGTGGCAGCCCATACAACCATACAGTAAAAAGTTTTCAAATTTGGCACACTGATTAGGGATAGTGTGCCACCTCAGAGAAAGAAGGTTCCGGGTTCAAACCTCATAGCCGATTATGTAAAATACCCAACCATTTCTACCTTTTCTGCTTCTTCTTCATCATCATCTGGCTAGAGTGTCTGTGGCAGCCCATACAACTGTACAGTAAAAAGTTTTCAAATTTGGCACACTGATTAGGGATAGTGTGCCACCTCAGAGAAAGAAGGTTCCGGGTTCAAACCGCATAGCCGATTATGTAAAATACCCAACCATTTCTACCTTTTCTGCTTCTTCATTATCATCTGGCTAGAGTGTCTGTGGCAGCCCATACAACCATACAGTAAAAAGTTTTCAAATTTGGCACACTGATTAGGGATAGTGTGCCACCTCAGAGAAAGAAGGTTCCGGGTTCAAACCTCATAGCCGATTATGTAAAATACCCAACCATTTCTACCTTTTCTGCTTCTTCTTCATCATCATCTGGCTAGAGTGTCTGTGGCAGCCCATACAACTGTACAGTAAAAAGTTTTCAAATTTGGCACACTGATTAGGGATAGTGCGCCACCTCAGAGAAAGAAGGTTCCGGGTTCAAACCTCATAGCCGATTATGTAAAATACCCAACCATTTTTTTTTAGAGGTCAAGGAGAAAAGACGCCTTTGCACCTACTGTGTTTCTACCTTTTCTGCTTCTTCATCATCATCATCATCTGGCTAGAGTGTCTGTGGCAGCCCATACAACCGTACAGTAAAAAGTTTTCAAATTTGGCACACTGATTAGGGATAGTGCGCCACCTCAGAGAAAGAAGGTTCCGGGTTCAAACCTCATAGCCGATTATGTTAAATACCTAACCATTTTTTTTTGGAGGTCGAGGAGAAAAGATGCCTTCGCACCTACTGTGTTTCTACCTTTTCTGCTTCTTGATCATCATCATCTGGCTAGAGTGTCTGTGGCAGCCCATACAACTATACAGTAAAAAGTTTTCAAATTTGGCACACTGATTAGGGATAGTGCGCCACCTCAGAGAAAGAAGGTTCCGGGTTCAAACCTCATAGCCGATTATGTAAAATACCCAACCATTTTTTTTGGAGGTCGAGGAGAAAAGACGCCTTCGCACCTACTGTGTTTCTACCTTTTCTGCTTCTTCATCATCATCATCATCATCTGGCTAGAGTGTCTGCGGCAGCCCATACAACTATACAGTAAAAAGTTTTCAAATTTGGCACACTGATTAGGGATAGTGCGCCACCTCAGAGAAAGAAGGTTCCGGGTTCAAACCTCATAGCCGATTATGTAAAGTACACAACCACTGAGGTAGCACAAGCCAGTGCGTACTTAGTGCCAGTCCAAAGCCTGGATAGATTGGGGAGGGTTGCGTCAGGAAGGGCATCCAGTGTAAAACCTATGCCAAATCAAATATGTGGAACAGATCCGCTGTGGCAACCCTTAACGGGAGCAGCTGAAAGAAGAAGATTGGGGATAGTACCCTGATTGGACAAATGAAAAACAAACAAACAAAACAAACCGTTTTGTCTTTGTTCACGCAGAGTTGACTCTAAACTTCAACTGAACTTCAAATGAGGTTATCATACAGGCTTGCGTGCAGTCTACAGTGTAAACTGTATGAACATTCATTTCCGATGCTGCTTATCCATTTGGGTTGTTGGTGAGCTGGTGCAATCCAAGCTGACATCAGGTGACAGGTGGGGTACAGGACAACCCTGGACAGGTTGCATCTATTACAGGGCTAATACAGAAAAACAGACAGCCATTCACACTCGTGGGCAGTTTAGAGTAGCCAGTTGAACTAATCTTCATGTCTTTGGACTGTGGGAGGAAACCAGAGCACCTGGACAAAACCCTCAAAGGTATGAGGAGAACACGCAAATGCCACACAGAAAGGCTTCAGTCAACCAGCAGGTTCAAACCCAGTACCTGCTTGCTGTGAGGCAACTCTGTGCCACCCTAACTCTAAACCCCATCCATCCATTTATGTTGCCGCTTATCCTGTTCTGCAGGGTCGCAGGCAAGCTGGAGCCTATCCCAGCTGACTATGGGCGAGAGGCGGGGTACACCCTGGACAAGTCGCCAGATCATCGCAGGGCTGATACATCGAGACAAACAACCATTCACACTCCCATTCACACCTACGGCTAATTTGGAGCCACCGATTAACCTAATCTGCATGTCTTTGAACTGTGGGGGAAACCGGAGCACCTGGAGGAAACCCACACAGACACGGGGAGAACATGCAAACTCCATAAAGAAAGTACCCCGTTGGTCACTGGGCTTGGACCCAGAACCTTCTTGCTGTGAGGCGACAGTGCTAACCACTATGGCTATATTAAGTTCACTATATCAAATACAGATCCAAAAGTGTTGCTTGCATTTTACAAAATTAAAAAAAAAAGTTTTAGTAAGGCTCCACTCAATAAAATGAGGTTATTATATATGCCTACATATAGTCTACAATGTAAACAATATGAACAAATCAACAATAATAAAATATGCAAAAGATTACATAACACCAGAAAAAAAAGATTGCAGTATTTTTACCAGATGTTTTTAGTTTTATGAGACGTTTTAGAACAAAGCACCTTGAGGTCACCTCTTCCATTTACATTTTCTGTGCTTTAATTATTCATGTATTTTTATTGATTCACTGATGTGTAATTTTTCCACCTAACCACTTTGAGAAAGATCTCATCTCATCTCATTATCTCTAGCCGCTTTATCCTGTCCTACAGGGTCGCAGGCAAGCTGGAGCCTATCCCAGCTGACTACGGGCGAAAGGCGGGGTACACCCTGGGCAAGTCGCCAGGTCATCACAGGGCTGACACATAGACACAGACAACCATTCACATTCACACCTACGGTCAATTTAGAGTCACCAGTTAACCTAACCTGCATGTCTTTGGACTGTGGGGGAAACCGGAGCACCCAGAGGAAACTCACACGGACACGGGAAGAACATGCAAACTCCGCACAGAAAGGCCCTCGCCGGCCACGGGGCTCGAACCCGGACCTTCTTGCTGTGAGGCAACAGCGCTAACCACTACACCACCGTGCCTCCCCACTTTGAGAAAGATACAGAAAAAAAAAAATCCTCTCGCACTGTTTTACCCCTGGCATGAGAATGTGTGAAGAAATTTATCTGTCACATGCAAATCTTTCCAAAACATATGGTTACATTTCTCCCACCCACCCACTTGCACTTCTGAAAAAGTGTATACATTTATTCTACGGGATGAATATCAAACAAACTGCCAAGATATGTAATTTAGTTATGCTGTGTAAAATGAGGGCAATCAACCAAGTCAATGGAGGAATAGGTTACTGTGTGATCGTGAGCAGTGGGGTGTCAGCAACTCGGCAAAATTTGCATGATGTTACTTTATCAGCTGACAAATTTACCGAATGTCAATGAGGCAGCGGCAGGAGCAAGCCTGTCTCAGACTCTGATGTCACGCCTCAGAAACACTGAGGAATTCAAAGACCGAGAGCACAATGTGCTGCTGTATCGAGCATACTGCCGGCATTAGCCCGTGAACCTGGCTCACAAATACCCATTCATAACACAGACTGAACCTGAAATTTTAAATAAACATATAGCAAATTGATATAGCAGTTTATCGTTATTTTATTCGCCGAATTAGTTTGTATATTACTTAAAATCGTAGTACTTCTAAAATGTAATTATCAGAGAAATGATATGGCTGAGACATTTTGCAATGATTTGGTTAAATTAAATTTAATAGAGAGTAAAACAGTTCATTCAGCTATTTACTTTTAATAAAGCTTTCTGAAAGCTATTCACTTTCTTTTGGGTGCAATTAAGTCGTGTTAGTCATAAACCACTGTCGGGTGTCTGGGTTTAAGTGTACCTAATAAACACTGCCTGTAATAAGTTTGTAATTTAGAAAATAATTTGTAATAGATGACTCATGCTTTTCTTACGGGAAGCAGAGTTTCTTGTTTGGATGCCTGATGTCAGCCTTTATCAAAGTCAAACCAGTTTTTTTTTTCACGTTATTTAATTTCTAAGAATGTTTTCTTTGTGTCTTTTCAACAGGTCTACCAGGAATCGTTATTTGGCACCCATGATATCTCTAGCATATCATCTTTCTTTATAATGACGGTTATTTGTCTCCTCAACACAAGTGAGAACTAATGAGTTTATGCAATCTGGATCACATCATTGTGTAACATGCAGGCCATAAAGAAAGAGCCGTCCTACAGTGGAGACGGTGACTTGGTCTTAGCCATGGCCCTGCAAGGCACAGACAGAGACTTGATCAATCAGAAGCTGTCCAGCATACCCTTCAAGGCCAAACCGAACATGTGTCGCAGAAAGCGGGAGTTTATCCCGGAGGAGAAGAAGGACACTTTGTACTGGGAGCGGAGACGCAAGAACAACGAGGCGGCGAAACGCTCCCGGGAGAAGCGGCGGCTCAATGACATGGTGCTCGAGAACAAGTTGATGGCGTTGGGTGAGGAGAATGCCTCACTCAAAGCTGAGCTTCTGTCCCTCAAGCTGAAGTTTGGTCTGTTGAGCTCGGCCGCCTACGCTCAGGAGGTGCAGAAGATCTCCACGTCTACTAATGCCTTGTACCAGGAATTTGTGCCCCCTGATGGTATCAAAGGTTCCTACCCCAGAGAGGCTGAACCATCGTGCCTGAGTAGTAGCTGCATATCAGTGATCAAGCACTCACCTCACAGCACCTTATCAGACGGATCGGACTCGAGCACTATGAACACATGCAGGACGCCGGAAATCATTAAGCAAGAGCCTTTGGAGAATAGCAACTACTCCAGAGACCGAGCTAGTCCGTATGAACTGTACAGAAATTACCTGAATAGTCCTTTCCCTGGAGGCTACTCCCAGCCAAATCCATTCCTGCAGCTCACCAGGTCATCAAGTGACTCGCCCCGTACCTCTGACGGTGACGATGGGACCGTGAGCAAGTCATCAGATGGGGAAGATGAACAACAGGTCCCCAAAGGTCTGGCACCATCCACTGCTGACCAAAAAAGCGTGATTGTCTCTGCTGTAAAAGTGCCAGATGCCCATGCTTCGGCTCTGCCCCACAAGCTGCGCATCAAAGCCCGGGCCATCCAGATCAAAGTCGAGGCTATTGATTCTGACTATGACTCATCTGGGAAGTTCTCCTCGCCCATTGACATGTCTTCACGAGCATGCTACCAGATGGGACAGGGATCTACACCTGAATACACCCAGTCATCACTTAGCCCGCTCTCCCTGCAGGTAAACAACGTCCAGGACTGGATCCAACAACCTGAGTACTGGCACAAAGATCAAACAGAGGCTCCACCAAATGGCTACAAGAACAGACTTTGCCCTGATTCACCTGGGCCTGTGACTAACAAACTCGTTGTAGACCTTAAGGATGGCTGCTATGCCATCTCCGAGTCGGAGAACTTGTACTTGAAAAAAGGCATCGCTGACCTGTCGGCCGAAGTGGCCTCCCTGAAAAAGTTGATCGCAACACGGCAGGGTTCTGTTATCGAGTCCACCAAAAGCACTACTGAACATGACTTGGTATCTAAAGGATGTTACTCAAACTGAGGCTTCTCTGTTTGCACAACACCTGTTTTCCACTGTGTCTGCTACTGCACCATTCCACTGAAATGGTGTCTAAAAGCTGCAGTTCATCGAGATGAATAGTGGTTTTGTGCACTTACTGTTGTAGATTGGCGTGTCCTCCCGATGACTCCTTCTGGTAGCCTAGAAGCCAAAACATTAGGCTACTACATGCAACGTTAATGCTGTCTTCTTCAAAAAATTTGTTGTGCATTTATTGTACGGTCTTTCTTTTGTTTACTATAAATGTATGTAAGCACTGAAGCACCATTTTGTCTTTTTTTTTTCACCTTCACAGGATGTATTGAAAAGTGCATTGTACCATGACTCATTGAAAGATTTGAAATGAACTGCAGATCGAGACTGTCAGTGCCTCCTTAATACTTTGTTTTTACTGTGCCATTTCTATGGAGGCTCACCGTTTTTACCCTGCGTTCTCTTTGAGGAACAAAAGGTAGCATTTTTTCATGTTGATAAACTGTCAATAAAATAAATATTCCTAAAAGACGTCATTGAATGGACTGTAATGGTGTATATGAAATATGTCGTTCCTCCCAAGGTCAAGAGGAAGCTTGTGTTTTCCACAGTACTCTCATTGAAAGGGTTAGTATAGTGTATATATCCTATTTCTGTGATGAAACTAACACGAGGAGAGTAATAGATATCAAAAGTATAAAAGACGGATGAATATGCGGCTGCAGCGACAGTTAACGTGCTTTCCCAAACACTCTGGTCTGACCAAAAAAAAAAAACAGTAGGTGCTCAGCAGGGCTACATTTAGTTATGCTAAAATGTGAAATCAAAATTGCTGAATTTGCATAAAAGTCTGCGATTACATGACTCGGATGATTTACATTAAAAACAAAGTTAGGTCATCATGGATGTAATATTCTACACCGTCTTTTTTTTTTTTTTTAAATACAAACATAATCTATTCTAAAGCAGTTGACTGTCAGGTTAAGATGCTAATTTTATCACCTTATTACTCAAGGGCTTATTTCCCGAAGCTGCTAAGTCCATTTTATTACAATCAGAGAATAAAACAGGTGCTAAGGTGGACCTAATAGATATTCGTATAAGTAACTGAGATATTTCAGATACATTTTCAAAATGGTGAGTGAGAGAAATTTATATAGTTCTCAAAAATGTTTACTCAAAGTAAAGTTCATGCATAATGTCAACACCCTAATAATGGGAATGTGCAACAGTGCAATTACTGTCAATATTTAAGTTATTCCACGAAATCGAGTCATACATGAGCTGATAGCTGATGAGGTGCGTAGCGCTGAGTTGTCTATAAGCCATTTACGACGAGATTGAGTAGGATAACTGTTTTATTGTATTCACGTTCACTGGATTTTGAGAAACAGAGCGTTTTTATATTAATTTTTTTGCAAATTCGATCAATAAAAACTTTATACAAAATGTTCGACACCGCTTAGAATGTAAGCAAACCTGTGAAATGACAGGAGCAATTTGTGAAAAATGCTATAATAATAATAATTCTTGAAAAATAAAAAAAATCTACGTTCTTTTCATCAAATAATTTATTCCATATTTTGTTGCTTTTTGGGGTTTTGTTTTCAAATAGAGTTTTTATATCGTCCTTGGTTGGTTCAGCAACAGGCTCCGCCATTTTGTTTTTCTCTACTCACAGTATATAAGCCTAGTAGTAGAGTAGCCAATCAGAATGTGCGATTGCTCATATCCAGTGAATGTGGATAGAATATCACTGAATAGGCCAATATCAGTGTCACATGTGTCAGGTGCTAGCAATGTAAGATGACTTGTGGTCTGTTAGTCAGGGCTGCATTAATGTTTATGGTAAAATTGATTGATTTAATATAAAAAAAAAATTGGTAAAGCTACAAAACCATTTTGTAAGACACCCTGAGTATTTTACTCTCCAGACTCAATATTATATAAAAAAAATAACTGAAAATCCATATGACCCAATGAGAATCTGTTGCCAAAAGGACTTTTGACCTTGAAGCTGCTGGGACTTGGGATTTTGGAAACAAAATAATTTTTACATCGGCTCCTAAATTTCGACTTAAGTGGTTTTTATTGTAACACTTATTTATTACAACAGACAACAAGATTTTTGGATCATTTAATGCTTTTAAGCATTTTTTTTTTTTTTAAAGCTGGACTTAGCACGTTTTGGAAATAAACCCTTCAGTTGTAATATGATGTATACAGACACATGACAACACACACACACACACACACACACACACACACAAATCAACATAAACTGCTTCAGTACATCTTGGCATAGATTCTACAAGTCTCTGGAACTGTGCTGGAAGGATGATCAGCCTCGGTTGCTGTTTTTATGATGGAAAGTACTGCATAACAAGTTGCTCCAAAATCTCCCACTGGTGTGAGATCTGTTGACTGGCAACAGCCATAGCATACAGTGGTGCTTGAAAGTTTGTGAACCCTTTAGAATTTTCTCTATTTCTGCATAAATATGACCTAAAACATCATCAGATTTTCACACAAGTCCTAAAAGAAGATAAAGAGAACTCAGTTAAACAAATGAGACAAAAATATTATACTTGGTCATTTAGTTATTGAGGAAAATGATCCAATATTACATATCTGTGAGTGGCAAAAGTATGTGAACCTTTACTTTCAGTATCTGGTGTGACCCCCCTTGTGCAGCAATAACTGCAACTAAACATTTCCAGTAACTGTTGATCAGTCCTGCACACCGGCTTGGAGAAATTTTAGCCCATTCCTCCATAAAGAACAGCTTCAACTCTGGGATGTTGGTGAGTTTCCTCACATGAACTGCTCACTTCAGGTCCTTCCACAACATTTCGATTGGATTAAGGTCAGGACATTGACTTGGCCATTCCAAAACATTCACTTTATTCTTCTTTAACCATTCTTTGGTAGAACGACTTGTGCTGCATGACCCACCTTCTCTTGAGATTCAGTTCATGGACAGATGTCCTGACATTTTCCTATAGAATTCGCTGGTATAATTCAGAATTCATTGTTCCATCAATGATGGCAAGCCATCCTGACCGAGATGCAGCAAAAAAGGCTGCATGATACTACCATGATACTACCACCACCATGTTTCACAGATGGGATAAGGTTCTTATGCTGGAATGCAGTGCTTTCCTTTCTCCAAACATAATGCTTCTCATTTAAACCAAAAAGTTCTATTTTGGTCTCATCCGTCCACAAAACATTTTTCCAATAGCCTTCTGGCTGTCCACATGATCTTTAGAAAACTGCAGACGAGCAGCAATGTTCTTTTTGGAGAGCAGTGGCTTTCTCCTTGCAACCCTGCCATGCACACCATTGTTGTTCAGTGTTCTGCTGATGGTGAACTCATGAACATTAACATTAGCCAGTGTGAGAGAGGCCTTCAGTTGCTTAGAAGTTACCCTGGGGTCCTTTGTGACCTCGCTGACTATTACACGTCTTGTTGTTGGAGTGATCTTTGTTGGTCGACCACTCCTGGGGAGAGTAACAATGGTCTTGAATTTCCTCCATTTGTACACAATCTGATTGGTGGAGTCCAAACTCTTTAGAGATGGTTTTGTAACCT